>NC_136495.1:80256947-80631947 GCF_053919585.1 Euprymna scolopes
GTTAATAAAATATAAACCTTAAGCAAGACGCTAATTTAGAGAGTTTTCCAACATTTTCAGTTTCTTCCAACTATATTGGAGGCGAGATAGGATAAAGGGGCAATGAAACAAAGAAAATAATATGGTGTTATGAGCTAATTGAAAAGTACTTTGTAGTGAACCTCATTCTATCCCAAGCAACTTCGAGTCTTCTTGCTAGTATAAAAATAAAAATGTAAGCAGATCTGTGTTCAAAATTAATTGAACTAGATGTGTTATTATCCCAATATCCAAGGAGTGGGGTGCGAAACCCTGCATGTCCCAACAGTAAAATAATACTGCATAGAATAAAACCAAACTTTTTTTAAATGTTCGCCCACAGCAGTCCTCCCGGACTGAGGACTTTTCTCTCTGGAATCAAAGTTAGTCCTAAAGAAACATGAATAAAAGTAGTTGACTTTTACTTAGGCTGTTGACATCTTGCGTACATCTTGCGTACATCTTGCTAGCGACAGAAAAAAGAAAGGCTAGATTATTCAGATTTGGGTCGTCGTCCATCAATCTTCATTTAGCATTGATCCTTAAGTCACTTAATTTGATGACGTCACTGTCAGAAGTCATATTGGTAGCTTTTTTTAATTTTTATTCTTTTTCAACCAAACAAGACATGTTGCCACTTGGAACACAAGAGGTTACCATTTGGGATCGTGTCTTACAGGAGACTGGGGAGTTGAGTAGTGAGATGTCTGTTCATATTACATTTAAACTTCTGCAGGTTAATACATTCATGGAAGCAGGAAACAGGAGGAGGAGGGTTAAAAAATCTAACAGAACAGAGGGAAGAAACTAACAGAGTAGAATGGATTCTGGCATCTAGGAACCTCAATGGTGAAGGAATCTTGCAGCTTGTCAAGTAAGTTGGAAGTATTACATCAAAGGGGCACAAGTGTTATAAGTTCATTAGAGCATATTCTATTAGAGTATTTGTAAAACAGGCATAGGGATGCGACATTGTGGCGATGGAACAGAGATTGGAACCTATTAGATTGGAAACTCTTTTCTGGACCTTGTCCAAAGAGGAGAGACTTGAGGTAGATGTTCCAGCTCAGATGTGGCAACAATATTCCATGCATGAGCGAATTGTAACTTTGTAAATATATAGGATGCTCTTTGTAGTGCGTTACTCAAATGGAACCAATACAAAAGGAGAATGCGGGGAAAAAAGGTTTATTTCAGTAGAGTAATGGATAGTAAGACATAACTAATCTTCAAAACAAGACCATCAGATAATAGAGAGTTCACCATGTTTAGTTCTGTGATTAGTAAGTCTTCAGAGGAAAAAGGAGAGAAGTTAAGACACTTCATTACAATTACAAGAGTTTCTGTTGGCTTTTAACCTTAAAATGTCCTCCACAATTAAAAAAATGGATATTGAAAAATATCATCATTGTTGCAAATTACAGAAATAAGAAATTGAGACGCAAATCTCAAAGCACTACAACAAACCGAGACGTCCTGGGTGCTTTGACCAATGCAACAAGCTGAACGCATGGTTAATTGTATGAATGAGAAAAAGATGTTGGTAAAAGATGATGCCTAAATTCAGCAGATGCTCATTGACCACAGTTTTTTTTCTTTACCTCAACTTCATTCCACCACTTGTCTTAATTTTATCTTTGCATGTATCTTCTAAAATACATTTGAACTTTAGATTTTCAGCCTTTGAAACAACTGATTCAGATTTTCAGCATATGAAAGGGACTGGTTCAGATTCGAAACTTGAACAGCAGAGCCAGTAATCATGTCATCTACCTGGGTTACCGCAATAGGATTTTTGGAAACTCACCATCTATGGTCCGTCTCAGCAGATTGTGTCTGTATATATATATATAAACATATATATATATATATATATATATATATATATATATAAACACATATATATATATAAACATATATATATATATATATATATAAACATATATATATATATATATAAACATATATATATATATATATATATATATATATAAACATATATATATATATTGTCTGATACTAATGCTATTCTCTTGTTCTCCCTTTTTCATCTTGTAGAATCCAGTGCAACTATCATTGGTAACGTATCCCATTGTCGTTGTCATCGTTCTGTGCATGAATCTGGTCCACTGTGGTTGCCAAGTAACAAGATTTTGCTGTGAAATACTAACTGATAATCCGTCCTCGGCCTTTAGGAAATTCTTCATTGCTTTCTTTTTCATTGTGTAGCAAGGAAAATAAAACATTTGCATTTTTTGGATAATTCGAACTACTCTTCTCATCTTGGATTCTATTCTCATAACAAGTGTTACCGCAATCTTCTTTAAATAGTCAAACATGATAACATTTATTTCGAATTCGGAAATCTATATGGAATTTCAAAGAAAAAGTTTTATTTCATCTATTATTTTCGGTCCACCGTGGACCAAAGTTAGAAATTTTAAGTAATTCTTAATTGTATATTCTTAGAAGTTTTAAGTAATTTTTAATTGTATTCTTAGTATCGATTTTAATCTTTATCTTCCAGAAGATTGTCACTTAGAACTGATTATTATTTACCAAAGAGAAAACAATTAAAAACCGACAATATAAAAATGTATACTATAATATATATAAATTTAATCGTTAATTCAACAGGGAGGTTACATCAAGTAGGAGTGCAGGATAAATATGCTCTTTATAGACCAATAGATAGGAGCAATAAAAACCTGTTTTCTCCTGTTAACCTGGTAGAGTTTTTTTTATTCAGAATTTATATACAATTTATTTTTCAACTTAATTTTATTACAATACACACACACGCATATATTAAATTCTACTTAAGTGGCCATTGTTGCCCAGCATATGCACTGCTTTTTTGAATAACATCCAAGATGAGAACAAGATAATCCAAACAATACAAATTATCAATCCTCATCTCAAAAATTTTGAACACAAAATAAAGCATCTCCATAATCCCATCAAGCTTCAACTAATCCACTAATCTTCTACATTTTTCATACAAATCTAATTTTTTTGGAGTGGAGTATAAACCTACTAATCTGAATAACGCTTAAATCATATATCCCCCCACATTGAAGTATTCTTTAAATGGATAATGAAATCCTTTAAAAAGAAACCTTTCAAACTCTTGTATAAAAGAAAAGTATTATTTCAGTTGAGAGGGGTGCATGATCAGCTCAATGGATGCAATGGGGACTATGGAATCTGGGATCAGTTCCATTGCCCTATTGGATTTATTATATTTAATTGTGCCCTTATGTCATTTGGAAAGTTATAAGCATTAAATTTCATCTCGGCTATGGATAAAAATAGCAACTTGTGTTCAAGCAATCGTTTACAACGAATCGTTTTACAAAAGATTTTGTGATAGGATTGTGGCCTGGGGTCAAATCCTAGACGATAAGTCATCAATTGCGAGATTCAAAACATAAGCCGAGAGTTTTTTTTTAACTGACACTTGCTACTAAATATGACTGGTGTTTATTTACAATGGTGATCTTTTAAACTAACGCATTTCAGGTGAAAATATTATTACGTAATTACATGTCATGGTGAAATTAGTATAGATTCCAAAAATGACAAAAAATGATCCAGAAGTTGCACTAGACGTATTAAAAAAAATCATCTACAATTATGTTTTGTTTAACAATGATGTGCCCTTGATTAAATTCAATTTTAGTCAAGAGAGATAAGTTAGTTTGCCATACTGAACTGGTCGCCCAATTCTTCCACATTAAAACATATGATAAAACCCAATATTCAATAAAATCTATATTTACTTGTAATTATTTTTCTACTTGATTATCTTTGGTAATTTTTTGAATTCATACTAATTTCAACATGGTATGTAACAATATTTTCACCTGAAATGTGTTGCTTTCAAAAGTTGTAATTGCAAACAAGCATCACATGGCTTTTCAAACTAAATTGTTCAGAGAATAATATTTTCATGCTTACATTTTAAGATGCTCATATAAAGAAAAATTAAATTTATAGAATGCAATAGAATGGAGAAATGAAATGGATGGACACAAACTTAAGTAAATTAAGATGGAATAAGCAATTCACTTGTATTAATATAATATATAACTACAATATCTCCAGTGTGCACGTTTGGAAGTCAAATGACTGCCTGACAACCCAGATCTTCCATTTGAACATGCTGTCACAAGTAAGTACAATATATATATGTATATATATATATATATATATATATATGTGTGTGTGTGTGTGTGTGTGTGTGTGTGTGTGTGTGTGTGTGTGTGTGTGTGTGTGTATTCCATATATATACATCCTATGTATTCCACATATATATATTCCACACACACACACACACACACACACACACACACACACACACATATTTCAACATATTTTTGAGGAACATACATGTCTCTGAAGAGTTGTTTAGTTGTCTTCCACTATTCGACAAAACATGTGCAAGACGTACTTCATAAAAAAATTAATAAAATAAAAACTATGAATGTGAATTATATACATCTTTTAGCTGTGGAATGATAATTAATGGCACACACACACACACACACACACACATATATATATATATATATATATATATATATATATATATATATATATATATATATATATATTTAGTATAAATGGTAATTAATAAAAACTGAAGAAAGTGCTCAATACTGTTGTAGAGCAAATATGCGTTTTATTTTTTATTACTGTATCTTTCTGTTAAGTTACATTATTGTTTCAGCTACCCGGCCGGTTTTTTTTTTTGGCCGTCTGTAGCTTCTGTAAAAGTCTGAGGAAGCTACAGACGGCCAAAAAAACGGCCGGGTAGCTGAAACAATAATGTAACTTAACAGAAAGATACGGTAATAAAAAATAAAACGTATATATATATTGTATTAATAGAGTTGAATCTGCATAGTTTATTCCACTATCATATCTTAATTTACTTCAATTTGTGTCTATCCGTTACACCTCTGCATTGGATTACCTTCTATAAATTTAAATTTCATTTATATACACACTGAACAATGCTTCAATAAAATTACATTAATCTCTTAAGAGATTGACTTTGAATTACTCATTGTGCCATATTGTGTTTCAGCATTAAATGGTTGATATGCCATAGTCTTTTCAGCTTTCGTCTTTTGACCGTTACATTTTTTTTTTCGAAAGTAGCTTACCATTCATCCATGTCTGGTATAATATGTGCTCATTAGAGAAAGGTGGTATTTTTGGTTGACAATTTATCATCCATCCTTCCCCATGCTTAAAAGTGCATGTTTCCTTAGTTGGAGATATCATCCTGTTGTATATAGGTCATACTCTCAAGTCAGCAGTAAAACAAAAATGTCTTGCATGCAATTAAATATTATATTATTCAAGAAAAGGTGCTTCAAAAGAAGTTAAAATCAATGTATTTTTTAACTGCCAAAAAAATGTACCTGTTTAAAACTTAGAATATGTGATTCGTATCACTGCACATCGAAGTGGTATAGCAGCTATTTTCACAGCTATTGTGGACTTGTTATGCTGTGTTAGACTGTTGTCAAAGTTGTAAAGTCAATTTTAGAAGGTATGAACCTATCTGTCAAGCCCTTTGCATAAAGCAATAAGTATAGGAGAAGGAAAACTCTGAGGTAATAGCAATCACATTTAGCTTATCCAAGTGTTTCTTCTGCTGTCCTGGGTTTCTCTTTGATATTAAACTTACCAAGTAATATGGGATCAAGAGAAGTGATGCTGGAGATTACACAACTATTGCCTCACTTTACACTTTTATGACAAAAGGAGGCCATATATTGAAAATAATATAACATGTAATTTTATATATTAGATGTTAGTCTATAACTCCCACAAAGAAAAACAAAAAAAGACAAATCTATATGATGTACATACCCGTGACGAAATGAAAATATCATATTCCAAAAATCACGAAAATTGATCAAGAAGTTTTTATTTTATTAACGAAAATCATTTTTAAGTGATTAATGGGAATTCGTAGGCAAGGCTGATTATAAACTATTTTTGATGAGTGTTTTAAGGGTGAGTTACCCAGTAATAAATTTGAGTTTTTCCCATGCCTTTCATTCCCATGTTAAGAATGGCTTTCTAAAATCTTGCAAGTTTTAATTATTTACAATTATCTCCCCTGTTCTTCAAACTATGCCAAAATGGTGCCGAGAGATTGTTGATGTGGTTCAGCCATAAAATTTGATCTTCTTTTTTAAAATAAAACTGCCTGATCAATTCATTGTTATTTATTATGTTAGTTTACATGCAATACAGAAACATAGCAAACTCCATGTAACAGAAAAACAATTCAATAAATACATAATTCAACACTTAACAAAATATGATTATAAGTTAATTAAGTTTAAAAGTTCATGTCAACATTTCCTTTGTTGCCGTACCATTCTAAATAATCGTTTTCAACGGCCAGAATTAAACATAATATACTCAGGACATCAGAAAATTTCACCCGATGTTCTGTTAGCTTGGAAGGCTCAAAGCCTTCCTTCAGATAATTTCGATGGAAGGATGTAGAGCCAAGTCGAATTACAAATTTGTGGAGAAAACCTACGTTAATTATCATTATAGCTTTACTGATTAATAAAATCAAGTATTTGTTGAATCAATCCATAATTCAATATTTGATAAAATAGGAAAATTATATTTAAGTTTAAACGTTCATGAAAACATTTACTCTGTTGTTGTTCTCATCATCATCATCATCATCATCATATGAATCCGAAGATTCTAGTGTTGGCATTGGTTTTTCCCAATATTATTTTAGTAGAATAGAATTCTTTCTAAAAAAAAATATCAAATACTTACAAGGGATGGGCCATGTAAAGGTTGCTAATATCCTAAGTGAAAGGGATTTTGTGGAACAAACTAGATTAGAACTTGGAATACCTAGAATGTCAGTCCATACCATTAAGCACTCGACCACGATCACCTACCTATTGCTGTACTAAAATATATATATATCGTCTTCAACTGACAAATTAAGACTAGTAACTATATTTAGAATATGATGAAATTTATTTGGATGCCCTACTGAAATAGTAGGCATAGAAATACATTCTTTGAATATTAACGATTGGCGAGATGTGCATAGAGCCAAGTCAATTCATGCTGTTCTCCAGTGCATTGTGAATAAAGCAGTTGAAGAAGTCTCAAATAATAATCATTCATCTCCACAACGATTGCCTGGAATATAAATCTGCCGAGAAGAGCCGTATATTTTGATCACTTGCAGTCCTCTGCTTACTCTGTTCCATGTCCGGAGTTTCTTGCCAATTCCGTTATTGACGAGAACGTAAATTGTTAATTGCTTCACCAATTGCATTCAAGACAAAAGGCAGCCATTTATTGGAAATAATATAAAATGTCAGTTTATATATTTGGTGCTAATTCAAAACTCTTCATCAAAGAAAAAACAATAAAGAAAAATCTTCAAGATGTACGTACTTGTGATGAAACACTAGGAAGTTTGATTGAATTATCATGCTGGCTTAGCAGGCCAAGATCAGGCTTAAAGGGTTCCTTTGGATAATGGCAATGGAAAAGTGTTCAAAGAAAGAATCAAGTTAGTTAACAATGATCCCTAACACGGATGACTCCCGTTCTGTCTTGAGAGACAATGAATGCCCTCTGTAAGAGTTCCTGTGTGTGCAATTGTGAAGCAAAGGTTGTGGAATACTCAACCTCACCTCTCCTCAGTCGGCACTGCTTGGTGCCTTTTGCAAGAAATCCATGACAACTGGCCGAGATAAATGAAGTGCGCAATTTCATATTATAAATATTTTAAAGAAATATTATCTCTTTATATTTGTATCAAAAACTCTGAATGTTATTTAAAAGAAATATGGTGCTAAATAACGCCGGTCATTATATTTAACTGAATCAGAGTAGTTAAATCAAATTACCAGTGTTATTTGGAACTGTGTTTTTTATAAATAATATTCCAAGTTTTGGTTACATGTCATTTTTTAATGGGCTCTACAGTTACAAAAAAATTAAAATAAAACCTCTGTTACAAAAGGTCGCATTAAACATACCATGTAACCAAACGTTGTCCTCAAAAGAAGAATTTTGCAGAGGAATTTTGGCTCAGTTTATTTATCCATCCAGGTTATCCAAATAAATTTGATTTGAGATTTGCATTGAAATTTGAAAGATGTATAGAGGTTTGCCAGCAATTTTTGTTGCAAAAAAATTGTTTTAAAAATATCCATTATACATAAAAAATAAAATGCTTGAGCAATCCCTTCCTAATTATCTGGTAGGGGCGCCTAAGGCAACTAGCAATGAACTAACCCTTTCTCAAAGGGGAGAGAGAGATCTCTTAGGATTGACTGGCAATTGTGATAGCAAATAAGCATGACAAGCAGTCCATCAAGCAGTGCGGGTCATAACGTTTTTCCAATATCAAATATTTTATATAACAAGAAAGTGGCAGAAGAGTCTTTCTTTTTCACCAACAGCAAACAAAAAGCAGCCAACAAATTCCTTTACAAGCAAACAGATTTATAATAGAAACCAACTTTTTTGTTTGTGCTGAAAAACAATGGAGTTGATTACGTTTTCAACAACCAAGTTTGAATATTTCGTTTATTAGTCTCCATTTAATATAAGAATTGATGGGTTTTTTTTTTTCTAATTAGAACTAATTTTACCTTAAAACCGTCGGATTTTTTTCCTATTGTTTTTTTTTTTTTTTTTTTTTTTTTTTAATTTTTAGGTTGAAAGTGGGTTTTACTGTTTAAATTTAACATAAATCGATCTTAAATGTCAGATTTTTAACAAGAATGATTTTATCCAAATTATTTTTTTACAGAGTAATAAGGGGGAAATTCTTTTGGATACTTGGTGTGAGCGGGTAAGATTTTGGAAGAAAGACACAAGTCAGTATTTAGTTGAAACAAAATATATTAAATAGAAAAGCAAATATAGTGACTATACATCAGTCCCATTGATGGAATGTAGATGCATGATGGTATGGTTCATGCGTTATTTTCCTTGAATTCATGAAAATACAAAAAAAAAACGATTCAGAATTAGACAGTTTATTATTTGTGCGTATTACAAAAAAAAACAGATAGTATGGAAAATTTATGCCATGTTTCATTGTGATGATTTCGTTGAATTCAGAAGAAATAAGAATTAATAAATCGATTCAGAAACATATAGCTTTCTATTTGTGCGTATTAAAACACAAACAAGATAGATAGTATGGAAAATGTATACCATGATCCATTGCGATGATTTCTTTTAATTAGAAAAGAAAACAATGAAGAAACGATTTGGAACCATAAAATTTGTTATTTGTGCGTATCAAAACACAAACAAGATAGATAGTTTGGACAATGTATACCATGGTGCATGTGATGTTTTCATTGAACTCGTAAAAAGATAACGATTGAGTCAATGCGATGATTTCGTTAAAGTCAGGAAAACCGTAATCACACAGCTTATTATTTGTGTGTAATAGATAAATAGTATAGACTATGCATACCGTGGTTCAGGCGATGTTTTCTTTAATTCGGAAAAAAAAAACAATAAAAAACGATTCAGAAAAATACAACTTGCACAAACCAGCCAGCAGTCCATGTGAGAGACAAACAATTGATAACCCACCTTTTTGTAAGTAAAATTTACAGAAACACTTATAATCACTAAAAAATAATGATAGAAGAAAAACATCAATTTTTATATCAAATAGAGGCTATCACAAAAGTAATAATATAACATGTGCTTCTTAAAAAACAAATGCACATCTTTAAAATCCATTAAATTTTGGGATAAGTTTTTGTATCCTAATACGTTTTGATAACTCCACGTGATTACATCAATCATATTTCATTTGCTAAATCAAAGAACTCCGCCATTTTTTTTTCAAATTCCAATTACATGTTAAACAAATATGTTATTTTCTAGACTTTTTTATTTTTAAATGTTCATTCGCTCCCTTTCATGAGGAATCTACTCTAAAAAATTATAGGCAACATCTTTTAAAGTAAGGTGGCCAACTCAGAAAATTATCAGGACATGAAATATTTATTTTGAACGTTATTTCACATGCACGTCATAGCAGCCGAATAGCATAACGGTTAGAAGTGCCGACTGTCATCTAAGGTGGAGTTTTAAACAAGGCTTGATGTAGCGGCAATGATGAGCTATGATACAGCGAAACAGTACTGTATGTGGATGAATATATATATATATATATAGACATAAATATATATAGATATAAATATTTATATGTATATATATGTATACATATAGATATAAATATATAAATATATAGATATCTATATATAAATATATAGATATAAATAACAAAATATATAGATATCTATATATAAATATATAGATATAAATAAATGTATATATAAATATATATAGATATATGTATACATATATATGTACATATATATGCATACATATATATACATATACATGCATACATATATATACATGAACATATATATATACATATGTATACATATATGGATACATATATATATATGAACATATATATATATACATATATATACATATATATACATGTATACATATATGCATACATATATATACATATACATGCATACATATATATATGAACATATATATATACATATATATACATATATATGCATACATATATATATGAACATTTATATACATATATATATACATGTATACATATATACATACATACATATATATATACATATATATACATATATATACATATATATATGTATATGTATACATATATATATATGCATATATATATATATGTATATGTATATATATATGCATATATATATGTATATGTATATATATGTATACATATATACATACATATATATATATTTATATATAAAATATGAAGAAGTAATGCTATACACACACAGATATGTGTGTGTGTGTGTGTGTGTGTGTGTGTGTGTGTGTGTGTGTGTGTGTGTGTGTGTGTGTGTGTGTGTGTGTGTGAAGAAAAACAGTCAAACACATGACTGTAATGCTAATAACAGCAATTACATATAATGGACAACATTTTGAAAGAATCTAAACATTATTTGGACTATGTTCAGCATGGTGTTCAAACGTGTGCCTATGTAGGTAACCAAATCAAATGTGATGCATGTCAAATATAGATGACTCTTATGTTTTGTGTTCAACTTGATGTTCTTGTGTAGAACATAGTTGCATGTGTTTGTCGAGTAAAACAAAAGGAACGGTTTAAAAACTTGTGAAATTCTCAACAATGAAAGTGGTAAGTTAACAGATATCAAAATTATTTTTTTCAGATTTTCGTTCACAGTTTTATTACAGATCGACTACAAAAAAATCTACATGTCGTCTGATTGGTCCAATTCATAAAGCATCTACAGATCATTTGATTAGTCAAATTTACAAAATGTTTACAGATCGTCTGATTGGTTGAATTTACAAAACATCTACAAGCATTACCAAATTTGAATGAAACATATTCCAAGTAATATTATAACACTAGCAGGTTTGCTGTGAGTACACCACAATGAGTCATCGTATCTTTATCTTAATCTGTGTTGTGCTATACTCTCTACAGTTACAACTCGAATCTAAGACAAGAGAATGATGCACGCGGTATAGAAGGCTAAGTATTGCTATTAAGATAATATGAACACCTAACTGTTAACTACGGGATACAGCACTTCTATATATACAGTGTTCATTGGTTCGTTACTTCTTAGAATTAATGAAATCGGGTATGAAAACACACATACTCCCACAATGAGCAACCGGACTTATGAAAAAGAATTTTACAAACTATCTTACAAATATACCAGGTAAACCAAGTGCAAAGGAGATTCAAACAATTGCACTTAAAGGGACGGTTAGAATCTTAAAAAGATCTCTCGGTTGGAGTGTCTAAAATAGCAGGTGTATGTTTGGCATCTGGTAGGATGCCCCATCCCTGGCTTAAACAAAATGATAAGAAAAATGAAAAAATAGAGAGAAACAACATTATAGAGCAACGTGGTATGTGTATTTTCACACAGGATTTAATTAATTGTAGAGTTAACAGTAACTATAGCAATTGTTCACCAGTAGAATTATGAATATTACTCTAAAGATTTTTAACTCAATGAGTACTACATTTGAATTAAGCAAAGGAAAAAAACTCACTTTAAAAGGAATACGAGATGTATGCTGTGCATAGACTCAAGGCTTTCTACCGCTGATTTGTCATGAATTATGACAAATTCATAATCTTAGTTGAATATCAAATATTGACTAAATTTTTGCTGATCCAATTGGCCAATGCTTTAGACAAAAGTCAAGTGAGTTGAGGAATAAACAGCTGATTTCAAGGATAATTACTACACCAGGAGACGATATTCCAAACTGTATGAGCAACAACACTAAGAGACAACATCCCAAATCACAGTTTATGTGAGTATGGCCTGTCCATAAAAATACGATATGAAGACATAAAAACATAAATATCTGAACACGAAAAATTGAGAGAACAAATTAAATTTATTCCGTCTCTGATACTAATTTTTTCCTCGCCATCTTTTATGCAGCCTTAAATTGAAGACACCCAGTTACAAAATCGTTACAGATATGCGAAAACACTTTACCTAATGAAAGTGCAACAACAGCTAATAAAGAAATATCGTTTTATATAAAACTTTATTGTATTTGCTTTTTTTATTTTTATTTTTTCATTACTAAAAACATTTTATATATTTCATTTGCATTTCTGTATTTATTATTATTTTTATATTTATTTTGTCCGCCATATTTTTTAATGTATTTTTTCTATATTGCACAAAACAATTTACATTACATGAAATTCTCTTATTTTAATCATTTATAATACATATATTTTTGAAGATTTTTTGTGCTTTATTTTTAGGGAGTGGTTCAAAAATATTTCCACAATATATATATATATATATATATATATATATATATATATATATATATATATATATATATATATATATACTTATTTTAATATTTTAGAGAAGGCCAGAAAAACATTGGTACCCTTGGTTTCAAATCCGATTTAAGGGGACTAGTTTATGGTAAAAAAAATATTGGATTCCCTTCAGCCTCTTTTTATATCTGTTCTTGAAGAAAATATTAAAAAAAAAAAGAAAATTATTTCATGTATCCACATAAAATATGTTATAAGAAGATATAATCTTTTGTGCATCAATTTTCAGTATTTAATTCCAGTGATCAATACGTAATTTCACCAACTTATTAACCAGCAATCAAAATAGCATAACGGTTAGAAGCGTCCACTGTTGTCTAGGTCGAGTTTTGATTCTAACTTGAGGTAGTCATTATCTAGCCGCAATGAAGAGCTGTGATACAGCGAAACAGTCTGTCTATGGATGACTATATATATATATATATATATATATATATATATATATATATATATATATATATAGTCATCCACATACAGTACTGTTTCGCAGCTCATCAGTGCGGCTAGACAGGCAACTACCTCAAGCCAGGATTGAAACCCGACCGTTTATACGGCAGTCAAGGCTTCTAACCATTACGCTATTGGCGGCTGCTTGAACGAGTAGTGAGTTTAACGATGTTTTGATATCGTCCGAAATACCTCCGCTCGATTTGTTTATATATATATATATTACTTTAGAAACCATTGTTTTGCATGTTTATTTGTTTTTCTTTTCCAAACCGTACATGATGGCTCATTTTAGTTCAGCAATAGTCTAGGGATAGTTTTGATAGTCATTATATTTGTGATAGCATTACAGATGGTTGTCTAAGGTTTATTCACATCTCCTACTGAAATGATAATCACCAAAATGTCCTTCAATACCTACGTTACAAAATTTTGCTTTTTTAAATATTTTACTGGGGAGGTGAAATATTTTTTCTAGAAGATTCAAGATATGCTTGTAAAATCTTAATTGTATAAATAAATGGAGAAACAGCAGTCAAAAATTAATCTCTCGATTGGAAAATAAAGAAATAATCGTTGGAATCTGCTTTTTTTCTGTCGTCTATTTACAAACGCTCTAGAATTATAAATTAAAATCTATTGAACTTAAACACTGAAAGTTTGACTACCAATTGGAGGTAATTCTTCAAGGCTTATGGGAGCTAATTACTATCAGTAATACAATTTTCGCTACAAAAACAACAAAAGAATTACGACATGAATTGATAAGCGATAAATTAGCACATAATTTCAGAAAGGCTTTTTGTAGGGTAACAGTTAATGCCCTCAACTACAGACTCGGTGTTCGTATGTTCGAATCCTGTCATAGTCAGCCACACCAATAAGTCGTAGTGATGGCAAAACACGTGTTCATGGATAACTATTTTATCTATAGATAATACACACACACATATTAAGAGGTATATTTGGAAACAAAAAATAACCAGGAAAAAGTGCTCAATACTTAAGTAGAGCTAAATATGTTTTTTATTATTATTTCAACCTTGGGTGTATTAACTTAATTCATTACAAGTTGTTTCAATAAACGGGATAAAGATTATCCGCTCATATCTTCAGATGGTTTAAGTTAAAATAAATAATAAGGAAAAAAAAAATTTTATTACATATGACCAGAAAAGTGGAGAGGGGGAAGAGAGGAGGGGGATGAAATATTAGAGAGAAAAAATATATAAATTAAATTAGAAGCAATAAAGAAAGAAAGACATTAGGCAATGTCACAAAACAGTGTTTATGGGTGATATGAGAAAATAAATCTGTGTAGGCATTAAAAATATTTCTTATTTAAACATTATTACATGAGGAATCATTTCGAGTAAAAAGTTAATTTATTTTACTCATCTAAACTCGAAAAATGCACGATTAAAATGTGTAAACACTGAATAAGTAAAAAATCAACATGGCTGCCACTAACAAGTTCATGGAGCAAATAGCAGCCTTGATCTTGCGATCAAAAACTATAATCGAGTGAAACGAAACGAACCGACGCAAACTGACATGAATAAAAAGAAATTAGAAGGAAAATAATTAATGCAACTTTTATTTTTACTTATGTAGAATGAATGCAAGAAAAAAACACGAAAAATAATTTAAACAACTTTTAAACAATTTTTATTTTAAGTTAATTTTTTTATACTTTAGAATGAAAAATAATTTAAAGTTTTATTTTGAAATATTTTTTTAATTTAAAATGAAAAATTATTTATGTAGAATAAATGCACGCGATGCAGCAAAGGATTTCACTGAATTTATTTTTGCCCACTCACTCTCTCCACATAAATTTATAAAGATACGAACTAAACAGATTCACTGAAATTGTGTTGATTCGTTCCGTTTCACTCGATCTTGGTTTTTGATCGCAAGGTCAAGGCTACTCTTTGCTCTACGAATTTGCTAGTGGCAGCCATCTTGATATTTTACTCATTCAATCTTTACACATTTTAATCGTGCATTTCTTGAGTTTCGATGGGTAAAATAAATTAACTTTTTACTCGAAATGACTCCTCATAGATGTTTAAATAAGAAACATTTTTAATGTCTGCACAGACTTATTTTCTTATTCACCCATAAACACTATTTAGTGACATTACACATAATTACATAAGAATGGCTAAGTAAATGTTGCATTTATTTCAAATCTGAGATTATATTTATTTTATTTTATTTTCTCTTTTGTAGGAAGCAATCACATAGCAATGTCCGTGATGATGCTGAGTTTTTTCGCCGGAGTCACTTCCTTTTTACAGATCGCTTGAGCCGTAGTACAGAACTTTTTTTTTAAGAATTAGTCCATTGTTTGCCTGACTTTGTTATTTAAAATTTCGATCAGGGAGAAAATGTTGGTAGGAAACACATATACATATAAAAAAAAAATATTTAAAAAAATATATATAAAAAAAAATGAAAAAAAAATGAAAAAAAAATATTTTACAAAAATTTGAACTTTTATTTTACTTTTTGATTTTTTGCATTCTTATGATTGAAATTAATTTAGACTTTAATGAAATTTTTTGCATGTGGTTTCTTATGAAATGAGTTATGAACTTCTATAAATACTTTTTATGATTAGATATTATCATGGTTAAATAAATATATACATACTTTTATATTATTTAGATATTATCATGGTTATATATGTGTGCGTGAGAACGAGAGAGAGCGTGTGTGTGTGAGAGAGAGAGAGAGAGAAAGTGAAAAGAAAAGGAACACAAAAAAACAACATCTTCAAAATAAATATTTTATGAAGTTAAAAGTTGAATTATTAGGTAAGAGATTGGACAATAATGTTTGGATATGAAATAATGTTCATTTTAAAATGAAATAAAAAGTAATAAAACACGATAATTAATGCATAAAAGTAATAAAAAAGTAACTAATGCATAAATTTTTTAAAATGTAAAGAAATTTATACGCATACATATTCCACGCGCACGCGCGCGCGTGTGTGTGTGGTATACTGGTATGTTTTCAAAGAAGCTGCTTAGTATTTAGAAAGATCTTATATATGTATATATATATATATATATATATATATATATATATATATATATGTGTGTGTGTGTAAAGTATATATAGGTGTGTGTGTGTGTGTGTGAAGTATATATAGGTGTGCGTGCGCGCGCGTGCGTGCGTGTGTGTGTACGTTAAAAGTTATATGTATAACTTGTGAGCTGGAAACAATGGCAAGTTGCATCTCAGGAAAAGGGCTCTTCTCACTATAGACGTGCAATTTTCACCTATACAATGTTATCGTTTTCAGAAGCAGGTTGTATATATATATATATCAAGTCAAGAGATGTTATTGACCTATATATATATATATATATATATATATATATATATATATATATATATATATATATATATATATATATATATATATATATATATTGTGTGTGTATGTGCACGCGCATGTCTGTCATAGTGACTTAGTGTAACGTTAATTACAGAAATTGCTGAGTAAAGTTTCTACAGCTGCAATTCTTTCTCTACTGTGTTATGCATTAAAACAAATAATTTGATCTTTTTAAAGAGTTATTTTTATTATTTCTATTAATATTTATTCATACAGACACAAATAAGCTTCGCTACACTGGCATGACAATGTTTCAATCTGTAATTATTACTTCTCCTCGAGCTTTTTCATGAACACCTAAATGAAAAGGCAGACAAATAAAGAATTTGATCTTTTTAAATAATTATTTTCTTGCAAACCAGACAAAAGTAGAATTTAAAAGAGAGTAAACGTCATTATCTAAATTGCCTTTAAATTTGTCCATTTAAAACATAGGGATATGATTTTTATTAATGTAAAAAAAACTATTATTATTATCAATTTCATTTTTTAGCATTTGAGTGTTTTGTGTGTGTGTGTGTGTGTGTGTGTGTGTGTGTGTGTGTGTGTGTGTGTGTGTGTGTGTGTGTGTGTGTGTGTGTGTGTTGTTTTTTTGCACAGAATTTTTATTCCATCAAATATTTGTCATAAGAAACAATAATAAATATTGTATACATACAAATATGAACAAACATATAACATCGTACCTTAACGTATTTACTATGCAACTAATGAATAAACATCAATTAATGTTAGTTTATTTAGCATGCTAGAAAATAAGATTAAACTTATTATTAAGGTAGAACTAGATAACTATTTCCTCGTGTCTATAGTCAAAAAACATTTTTACAAAAATCTTTTTGGAGAAAAAATAAAATAAAATGATAAAAAAAAAAAACTTTTTTTAATGCCCTCTGTAGATAAACACTTGTTATTATCTTCATTTATTCATATTTCACTGGTCTTTTTAAAAAAAATCTTTTTTAAAGAAAAAGAAAAAGAACTTTAAATGTACGTATTTGTAATAATTGCGTGTGTGCTTGTTCATAAGGGATTTGGCCTGTTTAGGCATAAGACACAATCCACTTCCAACAACAATCTCCCACACTTTTAGCAAGCAATCTATCTATCTATCTATCTATCGATTTCCTCATCTATATTCTTATCTGTCTATCTATCCTCCTTTCTATAGTCTTCTCTATCTATCTCCTTATTTATCCCTCTTTTTATCTCTCTGTCTGTCTATCTATCTATCTATCTATCTATCTATCTCTAATTATTTCTCAGTACGTTTCTTTGCTGTTCATTCTAGATATAAGTAAATTAATTTAAAAAAACATATTAAAAAAATAAATGCACAAATTCTGACACTGCTTTTTTCACGGCCACTAAATAAATTCTTTAAACGCAGCATATTTCTAGAACTTGGATTTTCTAATTATTTCAAAAAAAATAAATAAAAAATAATAAAAAAATTTAAAAATCAAAAATAAAACAAAAAATTTAAAGGAATAAATACTCTTTACTGTGGATACTTAGATAAATAGAAAACAAAAAAAAAAGAATCTATGTGTGTGTGTGTATAGGTGTGAATTTTGTTTCTGTTTTGTAATAATTCTCATTTTATCATACGCCATTTGCAGAGACTAAAGATCTAACATTTTGTTTTCGCCTTTTTTAATGGTTTCAAACAACAGCTTTTCACCTGTAAGCAATTTTGTTGAACCTTTCTCTAGTTACTGTTCATGGCAATTATGATATAATAAAAATGTTTGAAAATGTTACAATTGATTTTTATTATTATTATTATTATTATTATTATTATTATTATTATTATTATTATTATTATCGATGTTGTTTTTTTGTTTTATTTTGTTTAGTTTTTTTACTCTTTTTCACCCCAGCTTGAGGTCAAGAACTAAAGATTATGTCTACCAATATCACAAAATATTCAGCGTTCCTGAGTAGACTTTGGACATCTGTTACACATTTGTTCTGTAGTTAGAAATAGATCTAAAAGTGAGGCTTACTGATTTTCATAATCTGGAAGACAGGTCGGGAACGTGACTGTCTGTGCAAAGAAATGAGCTATATAGAAAGTATGTGTCCTGCAACCCGCTGCATCCGTGTAACTCAAGAAGCCAAACCAACTACAGTAGTGGACATTAAAATCACCAAATGTGTGTACCTGGGTATTAGTATCTGAGAAGAGTATTGCAGCCTCACTGACCACCTTACAATCATTAAACCTTTATCCTCGAGTAACCTTCTGGCCTTGATAAATGGTGAGTTCCTTGTAAAAAATGTATATACTGTCAGAGAAATGGTTGATATCCATTCTGAGTCGAGTTATCGATTCATTTTGAAACGGTTAGAGCGGATTGAGAAATGTAGGTTAGTTTCGCTTAGTATTAGGATATCCGGAGAGTTTATTAGAAAAAAAGATTCTACATCATGTAGCTTACTTCTAAGCCCAGGAATGCGATCCTCAAAGGAGGAGGCGAATTGGTTTAGTTTGGGTAGGTGTCTGCTATGTTATGTTGTTATGAATTATAATGATCAATTAAGTGTGTGTGAATAAATGGAAATGGAAAGTTACTTACATAGTGTTCAAAATGGCAATGTACAACTCCTTGACCATTGTCTGAGAGTTAGTTGACTCAATCATAAAATAACCCTAACAAGCAAGGCCTAAGTTTTAAAAAGCATGCTAGAAGCAGAGTAGGATGAAGCAGTGTCTGAAAAGTTTGGTCATACCAAGAAATGACAGTGTCTCGTTTTTTTTTATTTAAGATTTCATGGTGAACGAAATTACCAAATCACGTGACACCAGCAACGTCTTGCATAAAAAACATTTATCTCATATTATTGCTAAAGAGACGAAATAACGTATGTGAATGGGCGAAAATGGAAAGTTACTTACATAGTCTCAATGGTAGCGATGCACCATCCAGAGAAAAATTATGAAGAAAGTCGTTTGGTTATTTGATCATTGTCTGAGAGTTGAGTGACTTAATCATAAAAATAACCCTAACCAGTAAGGCCCATTAGGGTTTATTTTTAATGGAAATCGCTACAAAAAAACGCATGAATCAACTTTCTGTAAGGAGCTAACAATAACAGAAAGACAGCAGAAGCCTATTTGTAAACTAGCTCTGAGCAACGTCAGGTTGCCTTGCTGGGCAACCACTGTGCGTCAAGTGCGATCGTGGGTGTTTGACACTTGGTCAAACATCCCAGATTACCAAAAAATGATAAACCATGTCCCTTGCTGGAGATAACAGAAAAAGTAACCTCCAATGATATTTGTGAGCGACAAAAACCTAGCCAGTATGTCTGCCAAACCGATCATCTTTACATTGAAAAAGAATCTAAAAAAAGTTTATATTGAAAAAAAATCTAAAAAAAAGTTTTGTTATTTTGCTAGCAAAAGATTGACAAACGCATGTCAGCGTCAGACTCTCCAGAAAGTTTGGATATAACTTGAATGACGCAAGAAAAGGTGGCTGTAGGAAGTGAGTTAGCTGATAACTAGGGCTGCGACAACATGTTCTTTTCATCTTTTTAACTCTGGAGCATATATCCGTTAATATCTTATATGTTTTTATATAGACAGATGTGGTTCTCGGTTGATTAAATGTATCTAACTGTGTCGGATACATACTCGAGAGTTAAAAAGAATAAAAAGAATATTCTGTTGTCACAGCCTTACTGATAACTGATTTTCTTTGGAAAGAAAAAGAAAGAAAACAAATTGATATTTCAGAAAAAGAAAGAGAGAGAAAAGGATTTCGATAGAAAGAAAAAAATAGAAAAGAGAAAAAGAGGAAAAGGAGAATAGAAGAAAAAAGGTAATTTTTAAGTGACGAAGGGAGAATTAGCCGTGTTCATAAAAACCAAAGTCCGGCTGGAGAGAGAGTTTTTTCCTTCGGGCAAGCCAGGGTGCAGGCTTCTGCCCTGTAGCACCTTTTCCTCTTCCAATCAACCCAAGATACAGATCCCCAATTTGTAAATTCAAAGAATCCGAAAGTTAATTTTGAAATTCCCAAGTGCGAGAAAGGTATTTGAATTTTGTTTTCAGTTGAAAATCCTGCATCCAGAATATATATTTTTTTTTTACTTAAATGCATTTAAATCATTTAACTTTTCTTGCACAAACTATATATGGAATTGTTTTGCGCAAAATATTTTTGTTTATAAGAAAATGATCTTCGAGTTTTCAATAATTATTAATATTAATTAACTATTGATTTCGAGAGTAAGTCAGTTGTTCCAGAGCTACCCTGATACCCATATTGCAGCTAAGAAAACAACATATCAGCCATTTGCACTTGCAAAGGAAGAACTCAATCACAACGTCTGAACACAAAAATTAACATGTTAAAGGTATTGCCACATGGACTCAAATTCATGCGCATTTGGTGCACTCTGAGCATCAGAGCAGTAATTTCCAGTGACCAGTGAGTGTCTGATTGTCTTTTGAAGGGCCCATCATTAGACAAAGTAAATGTGTAGCCACTGGCACTTAGGGTTGGAGCACATCTTCTTCCCCATGTGACCGGCCCTGCCCCAGGGTATTACATATTTACCTTAGTCTCGAAAAGACCAAGACTATAAGCAGGAGGAAAACAATGAGCAGGAAGAGAGTTCCACAAGCTTGGAGTTTATTTGAAAGAAGCTACTGGAATAAGAAGCTGTATTACAATTAGGTATCAAAACAGTGTATTGATGAAAGCCACTAGACATACGATTCAAACAAGCTGGAACAAAGGAAGCAGGGAATAGACCAGACAATTCTGAAGAACACATGCCAAAATAGTATTTATAAAAAAGACGTAGACTAGCAACATCAAGTCTGTGAGAAAAACGGTGCAGAGAAGGGGAGGGGCGTTGTATATGTGTGCTCGTTTACCTTGTTCTTGTTAGTGTGTATATAGATGTGCGCGAGTTGATGAAAAATGGTATGTCATTGAGTCCTTTTCTTTGCGACTTACTCCCCCCTCTTCACTAGGAGAGGAAGGCTGAAGTGGTACGTTTTGATGTCTTCCAGGTATGGTTAGTGAAATTTGTCAAAAAATTTATTTTCTTGATTTAGGAATTTTTAAGTTGGCACCGGCTTATTCCTTTCACAGGTATGTGTTACTTTTTGAAACTTGGAAAGACTTTTTGTTGAAAATACTTTAAGTTAATACCTTCATGTTCAAGCTTGGTAGCTTTAGGAAATGATGATGAGAGTGTATCGAAATGAACCTGAGAAAGAAAGGAGGTAAGCAATTGGAACCATTTGCGTTTTAGCATTCGTTTGAATCGTATCTTGATGTCTAATCTACACTTCATGCTATACTTGTTATTACAAGCCAGAAAAGATCAATGGACGATGTATGAAACTGATTATGAGAGTTAAAGAGGGCTGATAGTAATGCAAGATAGCGGACCAATGAATACAAATGTTCATCAGCCGAAATATGACAACAATGCTCCAAATATGATCTGGTACAAGATATGTAGAGATAGAGAATAACGTCAGGTGTGAGAATATATTTAGAGCGATTGAAGAGATCGATTTTACAAGAAGCAGAAAATAGTATGAAAGAGGCGATTTAATTGAAACTTTCAAAATAATTATTGGTTGGTCTTTATACGTGCGTGTGTGTGTGTGTGTGTGTGTGTGTGTGTGTGTGTGTGTGTGTGTGTGTGTGTGTGTGTGTGTGTGTGTGTGTGTGTGTGTGTGTGTGTGCGTGCGTGCAATGAGAATATTTAGTTGTATTAGCCCGCTGTTTGAATAAAACTAAGTCTTTAAAAGGCGAAACACACATGTCCATGGATGAGTCATTAATATTTATTTATGGAAATCGCTCTAGACAAAGCATGAAATCACTTGATGTAAGGAGATAAATATAACGAAAGATGATTATCTTAAAGACAGGAGATCCCTATTGACCTTGGTCTTGAGAAAACCTCAGTCAACAGGGTCTTGAAAAGACCAAAGCTATAGGTAGGAGAACAGCCAGCAGGAAGAGAGGTCCACAAGTCTACAGTTCTTGAAAAAAAAAAAAGCTAGAATAAGAAGCTGTATGAAGTATCAAAAAAATGAATTCATGAATCAAACCATCTGGAACAAAGGCAGCATGGGACAGATCAGACAATTCTGAGGAACACCTGTCATTATAGCATTTGTAGAAAAGATTGAGACGAGTAAAATCATGTCTGCACTTTATCAATAACCCTCAAGTGAGACAGATTCATCAGCCAAATATGACAAAAATACTTCACAAAGTCGATAGTAAAACAAAGGTTGCATCATCATCATCATCATCATCATCATCATGTATACTTCTAAATTTAAAATTAAAAGTTTCAGTACTGTGACAAGGAGAAGTTTAAAGCAACTAAAAATGATACCGTATCGAGAAAGCAGAGAAAGATTGGTGTTATTTTGGAGTTTTCCTTTTCCTATGTTAGTTAGCCAAAGCTTTTAAGTCTAATCTACCTTACTATTTAATCTATAGATGGAGGAAAGATATATAAAATTTCAAAATTACCACCTTATTTCCGTCTTTATCTTGATATCCTCTCCAATAGATGCCCCGAACAATGAATACAAATTTGCTTAATACGCCATACATAGTCTGATAATAAATTTGTAGAGATAAAGAATAGCCTCAGATGTGAGAAACTATTTAGAGCGATAGAGAGAATAGATTTTATGAGAAGCAGAAAGAGCAGTGGATCAAATGTATGAACTCTTTGCAAGAAAGATTTGTATTTGTTGTGTTTTTACAGCATCACTTTGGGTTTTTTTCTTTTTAAAAAGAGAAAGGTTTACTCTGGAAATTATCAAAGATATTATGTCATCTCGGTTATATTTATATTATATTTACTGATTTATATGCGAAAAATGTTTGGAAAATCTAATAGATAAACGAAAATTTGTAATTTAAATGTTGCCTTTGGTTGTGTAACCAAAGGCAACATTTAAATTACAAATTTTCGTTTATCTATTAGATTTTGTTCATACATCACTTCACCATCATGGTATCCTACATTGCTCTCAGCGTTCTTAAATACTCATGTATATGTTCATCAGTTATGCTTCAAGCTAACTACTTCTCCCTTTTAACAAATTTACAAGTTAGATGATGATTTAAAAGCTGCTGGATGCGCGATAATTGCTTAGTGTTCTGAAAGGCATTTCTGTTTTTATTTGCACTGTCATGGCCGATCTCATCTCCGAGGGCAGAAACTTTCATAGGTTCAAAACAAAACAACTCTATCTTGCATATTATTTTTAAGCTGAGGGATGCATGTGTGTCAGGAATATATTATTCTCATTGCATTTGTGTATTATCATTACTACTAACGAATACAACACGTGTGTTATGTAACGTTGTCATTACATTTCAACACAAACACAATGTTGTATATGAAAGTCTCACAAAGAAACAAAGGAAAGAAACTCGACTCAACTTTTTTAATTGAAATAAACTTTTCAAAATATGCATATTTTTCTCCTCGACACATCTCTCAAGTCCAATCGTCATCACGAGAGTTATTTTTTCAAGTCTCTTGCCGGCACGTACTTTGCCTCGCTGTTGCTATCCATGTGGTTCCTTTTTCTCTCCAGTTTTCTTTCCCTTATCTTCCTGTGACGTCACTTCGTGCACCAGCTTAGTCACTTGCATACGTGTCATGTCGTTGTTGTTACATACGCATCATCAACTGTGTTACAGTTAGAAAAATAAAAGTTAGATAATATTGATTAATATATTATATTTAACCTTTATCTATGTAACATTAAACGAAACTTCATAATAATCGTTTTTGTAAAAGTTTAGCTTTGGATATGTGTGCTCTCACCAGTGAGTGATTAGAAAATAAATAAATAGAAAATAAAACAAATTCTTTTTATACATACGTTGCACGAGGTGCTTATATGTTCGTGTCTTTCTTACATAATCGATTCTTTTCATTGTTCATGATTGGTCATAATCTTCTTATGGCTGTTGACTCCTCATCTGTTTAGCTAGACGAACTAAACTACTTGTGCATAAAAACACAAGAGAGACTTGCTAAGTTTTCAATGGTTTTATTTACAGAAAGAGAGAAATTTGCTCATAAAAGACTACGTAACTAATTAATTAATTCCTTCTTAACTTATTTTTTCTTCATTTAGTCTTAAAAATGGGAATTTAGAGATGCAGACGGGCAAAATCCCGAGGTACCATTCACTTAGATTATCTCTACACTGTCAGACACATTTCATCTGTATTACTACACGGCTGAGATCGACTAGAAACTCTTTGCTCTTTTGCCAGAACACATGACGTCATCTGTCATTATATTGTGTACTCCTGCATTTTCAGCGTGTTTTGTCTAGAGAGCTAACTTTTGACTGCCCTGATTCAATCATGCCACCTGTAGCTGGGTATATTTCCATTTGCACCAGATTATCTTGACATGTACTAATGTGACCCTCACCAAAATTCATACTAGTTAAAATCTCGTTTATGTATCTAGTGTTGGAAAAAGATAACTTGTAACATTTTAAATGCTTACACAAAAGTTTGCACGTGTCATTTTATGTACGCACATACTTTTGGACATGTACATTCTTCCAGTGAGCGATCAAGTAACCAAGTTGAATAAAGTCTCTTTTATAAATACATTTGCATGCTCTTTGATTCTTTTTATTGTTGCCTTTCATGTGTGCGTAAACTGTGATCTTCTGTTTAACTCAAGACAAGTCTACTCATGAATGAAAACATAATTGCTAGATTTACAAGGTTTTATTTAGAGAGTTTTCTCCTTGGAGGAGGGACCTTTATTACTAATTTACTAATTAATCATTTACTTAAATTTCTTAACTTAGTCTTAAGGGTGAGTATTGAGAGATGCAGATGGGCAAAATCCTAGGCTGACATTCGTTTAGATTCTCTTTACGATGCATCTCATCTGTCTCACTTTCTGACTCGGGCTGCTCAGCATTCTCTGTTCTATCTTCAAACATGTGACGTCCTTTTAATCATCATATCCTTCCCTTGTATTTCTAGTACTTTTTGTCGAGGGCGCTAACCTTTGATTCCTGCTTCAATCATTCCACCTGCAGCTAAATATATTTCCATTTGCCACCTAGTTATCCTGACATGTATTAATGTGACCCTCGTCAAAATGCATACTAGTTAACTCAATCGGTACTTACCGGTGCAGGGTGCCAGGAATCAGAAAAATCAGAACTTTTTGGAGTATGGAAATAGTATCAGTTGGAAAATTTTGTGCCTGAAACGATTGTTGATATTGTTGATATTTGTTTTTGTTTATAACTTAACTTTTCATTACAGGTTCTTATGATAAAATGATAAATATCTATTGATGTTACCACTACCAATATAATTAAAATATATATACTCCACCCCAACCCCACGATTGTATGTTTACATTAAATAGGTTATTACACGTATCTGAAAACCAAAACAAAAAAAAACTCTATAGCTAAATATTTAGATTTAAGAAGAATCAGACTCGGTAATTGTATCCAAATCAAGAAAAATATTCCATCAAATGATTTTTCCTGATTTCAATATTGATACTAGGAATTCTTAATAAAATCTTAAATTCCACACCAAATCATTCAACTTCTGATTGAATTGCTTTAAATTAAGTCATCTTCAATGTAAAAATTTGCATTATTATTCTCACCAAGTTCTTTATTGTGATCCAGATTTTCAAGAGAGTGATTCTGAGTGAAAATTGACACTGAATGTTTTTGTTTTCTTATTTTATTTACCTTCTCTACAGCAGTTTAGATACAAGGTCTAGTAGTAATTTGATAAAATCGTTTCTGTGGAATGAACTTGATTCGAACTTGGCACACTCAGGCTTCCAGTCCATGTCATTAACAACTTTTTTTTTTTTTACTCACGTTCACCCCTAACAAGGCATATCGCCACTTGGATATAAGGGGATACTATTTGGAACCATGCTTAGGAAAGATTAACAAGATGTTGGTTTATGTTACATTTAAACTTCTGCATATCAGTACAGCCAGGGAAGCAGGTAGCAGGAAGGGAATTCCAAGGTTTAGCTGTTTGAGGAAAGAAACTATTTGAATAGAAAGCTTTCTGGCATTTAGGGAGTTTAAGATTGAAGGGGTTAGATTTTGTTGTTAAGCGGATTTCTCAGTGATATGCCGATTGAGGAGGCACAAGTGCAACGAGTTCATCAGAGCACATTCCATTAAAATGTTTGTAAAACAGGCACAGAGATGCAACATTGTGGTGATGGGACAGGAGTTGAAGCTTAGTTCACAAAGTGGGGCCTATTAGAATGAAAACGCTTTTCTGGACCCTATCCAAGTAGGAGAGGCTAGTGGTAGATGCACCAGCCCAGATGTGGCAACAATACACCATGCATGGGCGAATGGTGGCTTTGTAAAGGTACAGGATATTCTCAGCTGTGAGTGGCCTTCTAGCTCAATAGAGGGAATCCACCTTCTTTGCAGCAGCTTTCGCAATGTCCTCAATACATTTGTTCCAGTTCATACTGCCCGCAAATGTTAGGCCAAGGAGTTTGAAGGAAAAATTCTTAGATAGGATGCTATTTGTCACGGATATTGGTGGTTGGAAAGGTGTCTTGTAATTGTTAAAGGAGAGTAGCTTACTTTTACTAGCATTAAATGTTACCATCCATTTGCAGCCCCATTCCACTATAGTCTGGAGGTCATTTTCTAACGATTTTGCCATTGTCTGAGATTTATGTACATCCGTTCTTCCCTCATGCATATTATAGAGCATTGTATCATCAGCAAAAAGTAGTTTGAAGGAAGAATTCTCAGGCAGGGTGGTATTTGTCAACAAATATACTATCTCGAATACAATATTATGAGGAAGGTCATCGTCACCCCTGAATGTTTTTTTATTATACTGTTTTAAATTATACTTAGCTTTCATTAGGCAAAAGATCTTTCACTAAATCATATGAAGATTGCATTCTAATTGATCATATCTGTAAACTCTCAACCCACTGCTTGCAGATCTTTGAAGAACCAAAAACTCGTTGTTAAATATCCAGCCGTGTGTACCGAGAAATCATTTTGACAAAGATGTGCACGTGGCGATAACATGCAAAAAAAAACAACATAAATAATTATCGCATGTACCAAAATGTCATTTGAATAAAAATAATGAACCTGACACCAGGCACCTGTATTAGAAGAAACAACAAACAGAATCAATTGCCAAAAAGCTAAGTTACGGATTAGATATTTGAAAGGTAATTTTCAGCAAAAGGTATACACAGGTGTAATCAAGTCAAACCGAAGTCAGGTCACTTCAGTGAAACGACAATGGCCAAATAAAACGCCCTTGGGGGGGGGGGGGTCAGGTGGTTATAAGTAGTTATATAATAACAATCCGAAATGGATGTTGTTGTTTGACGATTTGGGCCTAGAAGTATCAACCCGTCAAGTTCGCATGCATTCATCTCCCTTTTAACAACCAACCATCCATCATTAATAATAAACATATATCGTCATATTTTCATATATAAGTGTGTCGTCATTGTTTTAAACACAGCAGAAATACAACGATATCTTGATTACAAAAATGTATTTTAAAATATGTAGAATAGATTTTACTTAACAAATGTGCTGCTGTTTGCCCTCTGGGATGATGAAACGGACAAATATATATTAAAAAAAAAAGGGAGAGAGGAAGCAGAACTTTCTAGATAATCATGAAAAGAAGTAGAGAAAAGGCAAATTTTTAAATAAATTATTATACTCTTTTCACTCCAAACAAGGCATATTGCCACTTGATCATAACGGGGCTACAATCTGAGATCGTGTTTAACAGGGAACTGGAGAATTGAGCAGTGAGATGTCTGTTCACACTACATTTAAACTTCTGCAGTCAGAGAAGCAGGAAACACAAAGTAAATTCCAAAGTCTAGCAGTCTAAGGGAAGAAACTATTAAAGTAAAAAGCTTTCCAGCATTAAAGGACCTCAATAATGAAGGGTGGGATTTTCTGCTTGTCAAGTTAGTCAGGAATATGTACATTGAGGGGCCACAAGTGCTATGAGTTAATCAGAACACATTCCATTAAAGTACTTGTAAAGTACTGGGATCCAACATTGCGTCAATGTGACAGCGGTAGGAGCTTGGCCAATAATGCAGAACCTATTAGATTTGAGACTCTTGTTAGAACGATGTCTAAGAGGGAAAAACTAGTGATAGATGCATCAGCCTAAATGTGGCAACATTACTCCATGCACGGGCGAATGGTGGCTTTATAAAGTTATAGGATACTCTCAGGTGTGAGTAATCTTCTAGCGTAGTAGAAGGAGCCCACCTTTTTTGCAGCTACCTTAGCAATATTCACAATGTATTTGTTTCAACTCGTGTTGCCTGTGAATGTTAAGTCAAGGAATTTGAATGATGAGCTCTCAGGTAGAGTGTTATTTGTGATGGCAATCGGTGTTTGAGAATCTTTTTTTTGTAATCGTTAAATGAAAGAAGTTTAGCTTTAGCAGCACTAAGTGTTATCATTCCACTACAGACTGAAGTCTGTTTTCTAAGTATTTGCCAATGCCTCGTATGTGCGTACATTCGTTTTTTCCTTTGTGTCTATTGTAAAGCGTGATGGCATCAGCAACTGAAAATAAACAAGAAAAACAAGCCACGATCTGAAAGAGAAACAAATGAAGAGTCACAAGCTTAGAAAAATATTTTTTTTATGTTTTTGGAAGATTAGAAAGGCACTTACCTATATGGAGTGACACGCACAACTTCTCGCGGCATTTTTTGTTTTAGTTGTGATTTATTAGATAACGTTTGTTGGAGATTACTGAAACAGAAGAAAAGCTTTTATAAACAGGTATATAAAATTCACCGACATATGCTACACTGCCTTCAAATGAGAAGGTAATGCCTAGAAGGATGATCTCATGATAAAGCAGATAATATACTTCCCTCATCTCTGATGATGATAATGCAGACGATGATGATGATGATGACAGTGATGACGATGATGATGATGATGATGATGATGATGACGATAACGACACTGATGACACTGATTACAATGATGATGACAATGACGATGATAATGATGATGACGATGATGATGACAATGACGATGACAATGATGATAACAATGATGATGATCATCATCATAACGATAATGGCACTGATGACGACGATGATAATGACGATGACGATGATTATGATGCCGATGGAAAAACTGATGATGACGATGATGATGACTATGATGACGACATTTATGCCAATGATGATGAGGATGATGATAATGACAATGACAATGATGATGATGATGAAAAAACTGATGACGATGATGATGATGACGATAACAACACTGATGACGATGACGACACTGATGACGATGACGACACTGATGATGATAATTACGATGATGATGATGATGACGATACTGATGACGATGGTGAAGATGATAATGACAACAAGGATGACAACACTGATTACGATGATGATTATGATGATGATGATAAAGACGATGATGACTCTCATTACGATGGTGATGATGACGATACCAATGATGATTATGCTGATAATGATGACAACACTGATGATGATGATGATAATGATGATGACAATACTGATGATAATGGTGATGATGATGACGAGACTGATGTGGATGATGATAATGATGATGAAAACACTGATGACGATGGTGATGACAATGATGGCACTGATGATAATGATGATGAAAATGACGATGACGACACTGATGATGATGATGATGATGATGATGATGATGATGATGATTATGGCCCTGACGATAACGATGATGATGATGATGATGATGATGATGATGATGATGATGACAAAACTGATGAGGGATGATGATGATGATGATGATGATGATAATGATGATGATGACGACGACGATGAGGACGAAGAGGAGGAGGTGTCACAGTAAACCTAGCACATGGAAGCTTTTGTGCTTATAAAAATAGTTCTTCAGCTTTCCCATCCATTAAGATGGACTCATGTCCTACTAATATAATTTTTGTTGTGTAATCATTTTTTTTTTTTTTTGTCAATGGAATTATTTCTTCTTGTCAATATCTTCAGATTATTGTTTGTCCCTTTTTTGATGGAAATAAACGTGACCGTCACTTGGATGCCAACATTATGTTTCATAATAACGGTACCAGTAGTGCAAGTTGGTTAACAAGCATTCCCTGGTCTCCACCAACGGAAGAACTAGACAAGGTTTTATGATTAATTATTTACTTTCTAGTGCAAAGCTTAGACACAAGGTCAGGTAGGGTTTTGAAACGCCAGTGCACTAGGTGAAGTACACTTTGGCCAGTAAAAGTGCCAGAGCAGTTTCGTAATCCTCAGGCAATTAGTATTATAATAAGTTAAGTGTTATATCGTGAATTTCAATATAAGCAGATAATAATTCTGAAATGAAATACTCAATCGAACAACGGATTTTGTAACACGATGAGGATTTTTGTACGAATTGTACATAACAAGATTATTGTCCAAGAAAGGGTATTTATACTCCTAATTTTGTTTTTTTGTTTTTTTGTATTGATATTCATATTAAAATCACTCTTTTCTATCTATTTAAAAAGAAAATACAACTTTGTTATACATGGGTCGTGGAATTGCAAAAGATCTAGCTAATTTACATATTCTTTTAAACATTCATTTTAATTTAGTTTTCTTATGGGATGATCATCTTTAGTTAACTATTACGTGTAATTATATTCATACAGATATTCTACATGATTTATACTTGCGTAATATTTGCGTAAAAGGTGTGTAATAAACACAAAACTCTTTCTGTATATGTTTATGTTTGTGTATATATATTTGTTTAAAAATTTTACCTACCAAACTCCTCTGTTAGTTTTTGGTCTATAGACATGAAACTTAATATATAGGGCATTTGAACCCATGCGAAACTTTATATTTGTGTTTTAGCCAGGGAAAGTAAGTGCAAAGGGTGAAGGCAAACGACGGCATTACGAATATGCATGCGTAACGACAACGTAATAATTATTGGTTCATGTTTTAATTCTTAGCAAACAGGTCTTCATAGCTCAGGCATTAACGTTAAAGGAAAAAGTAAATCATAAGCTAAACCTTTTGGTTTCGATTCTCGGTGGTGGCGCACGAGTCATTTTTTTTTTTTTTTTTTTTTACTTTTTAAACATCGTTACTATATATTGGGTCCAATGTAATATAATAATAAATACGGAATCTGCATTAATCAAAATATCATATTTAAGCGTATTTTACGATTAGGCAACATTCGGCGGCCTGCTAGTATATATATATATATATATATATATATATATATATATATATATATATATATATATATATATATATAATTTTTTTTTTTTTTTTTTACTATAATAATTAAATACCTAGGTCAGTAGTAAGGTTGGAAGGTCGTTTGACGTTTCGCCAACACGTGAGTGGAGTTAGTTCGTCTTCACCGTTTTTATCAAACTCTCTAACCATTTATCTCTAACCATTTATCGTTATAGAGATGCTAGTTTTTTTTTTTTTCTACTATAACACTAACCTTTTGGTGCTAACTGCTAATGTATTATTATACCAATTTGAATCACGAATTTTGGACGCTAAAACTTACACAATCGAAAAATGCCTTTGTTCTTGTTTTTTTGATTTTTGTTTTTTGTCCTCATTGATTATTAATTATAATTGTTTTTAAGAAGGCGATGTTTTCCAGTCTCCAATTTTATTCTTAAAAATTAATTCGAATTAATGCATATGATAATAAAATAAAAGGCAGATGGATTTCAAACCATTTTTCGATTGTTTAGGTTTTAGCGTCCCAAATTTGTCTTTCAAATACTGCTCTAATACAAAAAAAAGAGAGAGAGAGAGAGATAAAGCCTGTGAGGCTAAACCTCCTAGGACCAATAGAACTGAACAGAAGCAAGGTCGCTGCCAGACTGATTGTCAGGGACGTATAAACAACACCTCCTCAAGTTGTGCCAGTTTCTATGGCTGCAGTAGACCTCCTCCTTCTCCTTCTCCTCGTCTTCTCCTCTGCAGTTAACCGAATCGATTCATAAGTAGTGAGCGTCTAACCTCCTCCCATCTCTTTTTTGGCAACTCTGCCTTTCCCTCCTGCCGCATTAGACAGGAATAATATACTAATTGAATTGTTTCTGCTTTGTTGACCAACCAACTTCTTCTTTTTCTTTTTCTTTTTCTTCTTCTGCTTCTTCTTCTTCCGAACTGATTATTATTACAGAAGACACTGAAGGTCACCTACACAAACTTTTTGCTTTATTTCTATCCTTTTACATAAATCAGCCGAGAAGTTTTTGCAGATTCAAATACAGTTTATGTCGTTGCCACGGCTCTTAGTTCTTTTCTTTATTATCATTGGTACCAGTCATCGTTGTCATCACCACCACCACCACCACCATTCCCATTCTCTCATAAAGAATCCTCACACAAGCCAGTATCAGAAATGGTGGTTCACACACAATGACAAGTGGCGATCCCATGAATTTTGAGTGACAACAAGCCTCCCTAGATTTCCAGCATGCTCCAGTGGCTCCACCTCTTTTTGAACATAATTGCAAATCACTTTGCAAATTTTCTTCAAGCAAAGTCCGCCCCCCTTGACACTAGCAGCAAGCTTGTCAGACTTAAATCAAACATCATAAAAAATAAATTCATCGAATAGAAAATATTCTCAAATATTTTCTTATTTACTGTAAAGATTTATTGAAATGTAAAAACAAAAAACTATTTTAGGAATATTCTCTATTAGATACGTTTTTTTTATCATGTTTGATTTCAGTATGACAGGCCTGCAGCAAGCGTCAGAGAAGTTTTGCTTGAGGAAAGCCAACTTTGCATTATTGCAACAGCTGCTTTCTGGCACAAACTATTGATCATCTACGGCATTTGAGTAGCAATAAGTCTCCTCAATACTCAGTATACTCTGCACCCTTCCAGTGTAAGTCTGGTTAGTGCATTTTTCCTCAGTCTTTCGATCGTCCTTAATCCGTTTGTACCTGCCGAGGCTGATACCAGCAAGTGTGTGGGGAATGGGATGAGGTGTAAGGGGGGTAATTTGTGGGATTGCTGGCAGTTTCAGTTCCTTTGGGCTCGTGTGGTGTTCTCATGTTCTTTCAATGTTTCTTTTTTTTTTAATTTCTATTCTAACATTGATTGGTTAGCCTTTGTTAATTATATGAGTCAGCTTCTGCATTTAAGGACGTTTCTCAGGATTTGGGCTGTTTCAATCTTTGCAATTGTATGGTGTCAGATTTCTCTTCTATTCCAATTTCTCCAGGTCTCTGTTTCTATAGGGTTGTTCCTAGTATTCATACAATTATTGGAATTATTTTCTTCATGTTCCAAATTCCTTTTAATTCTTTTGTGAGTTCTGTGTGTGTGATTCGTTTTTCTGTCTTCTTGATCTTCAGTTTGTAATCTGCTGAGACAACGAAATCTACGATTTGGAAAATTATTCCTCCTTACTGACTATTGACTATTATCGTGTCTGGTTTCTTTGTTTGGATGGATTTGTATTTTTTTTAACACCCATGTCCCAGAGGGTTCTATATGTTTCATTTTCTAATGCTTATTATTATTATTATTATTATTATTATTATTATTATTATTATTATTATTCCATTCACTTCATAGTGTTGTGGTGTCTTACACTGTTTTTCCCCCTCAAGAGCAGGTTCCTACATCAAAGCTAGTGACGATAGTCAAAGAGTCAATTAGATGGAAAGCGCCTGGCATAGTATGTTTACTGAGCTAAGCAGAACTGACTTCTGGAGTACAGTGATGTTGCATCTGATTCCCAAGGAGTTCAACTATTTCATAAGATCACCAGGAATTGAGCCAAGCGCACCTATGACTATTGGCATGATGGAAGTTTTCTTATTCCACAATTTAGCAATCTCCACCTTCAGTTTATGCCAAATTATTGATGTGGCTTGCCCAAATGACATCAACTTAACAGGCAAGAAGAATGAGAAATCATCATCATCATCATCATCACCATTATTATTATTATTATTATTATAATCACTAGGATTTCTCATACAGATCATTATCAGTCAATTGGTGGTATTCTCTGGAGTCTGGGTAACAATAAGTTTCGACAGATTTGCAGTACTCTCTACTTTTTTTGATAAACTTTATAAATGAATTTGCATAATTACAACAGCCGCTTGCTATTGACGCCTCATTGGCAACATTCATTGCTCTTCATTTGTGACAGTAAACCTCCCCAAGATTCCAGTTCTCTTTGCACTCATCCACTCGATGTTTGGTTAGTGCTTTCACTCCTCATTTTTTTTTATCCTCCTTGATTCTTCTTGACTATTTGATATGGCGTGAATCGATGTCAAACACTACAATTTTTTTTATTGAGGATGGGAGCGTATTTAACTTACAATTTTTTAGTTCCATTTTTCTTGATTCAACGTGGTGTTCCTCTTTATCTTTTTGTTTTACTTCTGTTGCAGTTTTTATATGACCAGTTGGCATTTGTTGCTTATGTAGATTAGTTTCCGCATTCAAGGGTTTTCCTTAAGATTTAAGCTGTTTTCAGCATTATCATCTGTTGTATAGTCTCAGTCTTCTCACTGATTCTGATTTCTTCAAGTTTTTTATCCGTGTTCTTTGTAACTGTTCTTAGTGTTCCTACAATTATTGAGATTATATTAATTTTCTTCATGTCTCATATTCCTTTGTTTAATTTTTCTGGCTCTCTGATCTCTGGAACAGCAAAATCTACAATTTGGCAATTTCTTTCCTTTTTGTTAATTATTATGTCTGGTTTCCTTGCTTGGATGAATTTATTTGCTTTTACATCCATGTCCCAAATTATTATTACTAACTAGGAGTAGTCACACATCAAATATTTCTCTTTGAGAACGACTTATGGAGTCTTCTGGAGCCTGAATGATAGCAAGTTTCCCCAGATTTCCAGTACTCTCCACCTTTTTCAATAACCTTTACAAATGAATTTGCATTATTACAACAGCTGCCTACCATTGATTTCTCATTGGCAGCGACTATTAGGCTTCACTGGAATTTGGATAGCAATAAGTTTCCCCAAGGTCCTAGTCCACTTTGCACTCATCCAGCAGAGTTCTGGCTAGTGCTTCCTCTCTTCGATCTTTCCATCCTCTTGGACCCTCATCACTTATTTGGTGTGGTACCAATTTTATAATAAGAGGACAGGGGCGCACAGGGGGTAGGATGCCTTACATTTATACAGTTTCAGTTTTCTTGACTCCATGTGATTTCTTTATGTTTTAGATCTGTAGTAGTTTCTGTATGTTTGGCTTGTGTCCGTAACTCATGTGTGTTAGTTTCTGCATTCAAGGGTTTTCCTTATTTCAGTCGTTTTCATTATTATTATATGCTGTATTTTCTCAGTCATCCCTCTGATTCCAATCTTTCCCATTCTTTTTCCCAAGTTTTTCGGTATTATTTCTAGTGCTCCTACTATTAGTGGTGTTATCTTGACTTTCTTCATCTTTCATATCCCTTTGAGCTCTCTGGCCAGTTCTGTGTATTTGTTCCACTTCTCAGTCTCCTTGATCCTCAAAAACGCTGCTGGAACTGCAAAATTTACAATCTGGCAGGACCAGTGAGACCTGAAGTTGCCCGGGATTAAATGAGGATTACCGAATGTTTCACCCATCCTTTATTGTCATTGATATCAGTGAACGCGCCCATTTTTTAATCACATCAATTGATTGCCTGCTCTACTTGAGGAACCACTGTGGTACACCGGGAGGTAGCTTCATTTACCTCCCATGCAGTGACTTAGTCCACAATACATTATAATCTACATTGGAAACATACTCTTAATGTTATAAAATCATTTTTATATATAACGGCTTGAATTGAAGTGTTAAATGCAAAAGTCAAGTATCATGCTTCAATTGTGCTCTAAATAGAAACATTCATTTCAAACGTGCCCCTGTCATATTAAAGAACCTACTGTTAATTGTATATGTCAGGCCTTTCTACTGTTGTGTAGCACGGGTTTCATATTTAAAGATGACACGGACATACATAATTGGTACATTTATAATGGAGGTAACGATTCTGATGATGAGGGCGACATTTATACAGTTCTTATATTTCTTTCAGCACATATTAGAGGAGAGGGTGATATGATGCACAGTTCTAAACACAGAGGAGATGAAGGATGACACAAGACAACAGTGACAAATAATGATGACTACTTTATTCATCTGATCGACAGGTCGATTGACGTCAGGAATTCAAATTTGGATCTACATAGTCTAAATGTTCTCGCTTCGCTTCCGAGGGATTAACTGATCAACTCTATGACTCTCTTTCTGACTGACTATAATCCGAACCTATAATATGGAGAAATGTCCTTTGCCTATGACGTCAGAAGTGTTTTTCAAACGTGATCAATTTCACATGGCTTTACATATGTCTGTCCAACACACTTTTGACAACAAAAGAATCCTCAATTCTAATCTAACCTATTTTAAACAATGTAATTTAATTTGCGTTGTTCATTCTTTTACTGACATATTTAATATTCCGATTTCTAAAGAATAGACAATCAACTCTTTTTTTCCGATATAAACAATATTTAACTATTCTAATAGAATTTAACAATAGACTAAATTTCTAACATTCCATTTCTTAACTTTGCCTACAGGGTTCGATTCTAGGCTTATCCTAATCTCATTTTCACTTATCTAATATTCTTTTTATCTATATGGAAAGAGGACAGCCCTTTTCCATGTAACACAACTATTACGGTAATAAAACTTCTCAAATACACTTATGATGATAGCCTGTATAAGGCGTTAACTTTAGTCAAAATGGCCTGTTCCTTCTTTCATCAGATTTTTGCGATTATCAATTTCTGATACTTTTTGAAGGTATTCCAATACAAAACCTATCTAAGAACACAGCCAGGCACATAAAGTGCATTTGTGTGAAAATTTAAAAAAATCGGTCCAGCTCTTTAAGAGTCCATAGGGAACGAACTCACACACACAAATTTCTTTTATATAATGGAGAGAGAGAGAGAGAGAGAGAGAGAGAGAGAGAGAGAGAGAGAGAGAGAGAGAAGATTAGGTCAGGATTTACTTTTAAATGGAATTATTCTTATGCTGGGATATGTAGCAGCAGTGATACTTTGTGGGCTGACTAATTTCAATATCTTTTATTTAGAAGCACAAGGTTGATTGGCTCAGGCATGAAACTTACCTTCCAGCTTGTCCAATCAGACGTCGTCTCTCAAGCGAACTGAGCACGTGACTAAATAGATAAAAGGGTAAAACCAAAACATCTCGCTCTCTTCCATTCTTAATCCCGAACTAACAACATACGTCATTCTTGCGGTGCAATAGAGCCCAATGGGCCTGTTAGCCCTGGCCAAGGAAGAGACAAAGAATCCATCGCAACATTAATGAACACACAGACACACACTTTTAACTTTTTAACTTTTTTTCTAATATAAACAAAACAAAACAAAAAACAATGAACACTGACTGTTAGCAATTTTTAATGAAACATAGTTTGGATAATTGAGCGGAGAAGTTTGGATTACGATTTTTACATCCGTATAACGTATGACCCTTGATTATTGAATTCTGACCTCTTTGATATCTCAACTAAAGAATTCCCGCGTTCTACAAGGACTCTAAAATATTCACGAACATTCTATTCCTTCTATTGCTGTAATCTTCTATTCTTAAACACATATAAAATATCTATTTTTGTGAATGAATGCCTCTAAACTCTTTATTTTGTTTAGTTTTATCATGTAACATGTCTCTTTCACATTTGATTATAAACCCTGCGAACCTTTTTCAATGAAAATATTTCTCTGAACCGACTCATCCCAAAACTACTTTGCCCAAAGCAAAATCTCTAAAGAAACCCTCCAAACTCGTAAATACCTAAATTGGTGACTCCCTAACTGGTGATACACCATGGGTGTCCTGTATAGAAAGGTCAAAGACTCATGAAGCGATGTCTGGTATGGATTCAAACTCTGTCTAATGGCCTTTCAAGCAGCCTCAAACTCAAACTCTGCATATATGCATGTAATAGAATGGATACATAGATAAAGAACGAGTCCGAACAAGCATTTGTTTTGACGATCTTTTTCTATGGTTGTGAAACCAATGAGAGCTGCAGATCTTGAAAGACTAGAATACTGCCTCTGCTGAATTCGTTTTCAACACCCAAATCGGGACGCACTGCAGGATGAACTCCTTCAACCAATCTCTTTTAAAGAGGAAACTTTGATGGTTTGGTCACACTGTCTACTGCAACCCAGAATTCATCCATGAAGCAATAGTTCTAGAACCACCCAAGGTTGATGAAGACGCCCTGTAGTCCAGCTGAAGACGTGGTTGTATGCCAATCAAAGCAGGCGTTGAACCTAGTTTATTATTTTCTTGCACATGTTCGGCATCTCATACTGATTTTGATTAATTTACATTTTTGGCAAAATGAAATAATATTTTCTGGCCAAGAGCATAATCTGCAAACCCGTTAAATTCATTGTGGTGGCTTTACTAAAATTATTTACTTTTAATGATTTAAATTTTTGCCCTATTAAACTAAAAAATTTAACCAAGAGTAAAAAAATAAATCTTGGTTGCGGAAATTGGCGAAACAATCGCTGAAATTCTGAACAAATCGATCATTTTACATTTGCTTACAGAGACCATGTGCGTGTGCGAAGGTCAAGGTCAAACCGGTGTCAACTGAAATCTATCCTTCTTCTGCTCACGTCGTTTGGGGTCCTTATTTCTTCCTTGGTCCATATTTTCTTACAATTTATTAATTGTCGTCTGTTGATGACTTTCATAGTACGTTTATATTGTCGTCTGGTGGAGTGATTTTCATTGATTGAGTGGTTCGCCATATTCTGGCAATTAACGTAAGCTGATGGATTATGCCGACGTAACATCCACATAAAAGCAGGTCATTATCTGCCAAAAAATTGATAACAAAATTTTTTTTTATGTGTTGTGTCATATTCGTTCACAGGCAATTATTTTAGTTTCATTTGCAAAAAGAAATCAGGATAGGGAATATGGAAGAAAATTGTACAGAATTTTTATCTGTTTTAACTCTGTGTGAGGAAGCCGTTTGGTGCCAAAGAAAACTAACTATTACAGCCAATCACATAAGCACTAATCGTCATAAGGACTTATAAATGGAAGGTAAATTCAACTACAATACAAAGAATGTCCGCTACGGTGGATTGAGCTCGTTAGGCTGATAGAAAAACTGGTACTTTTCAGCACCATCTCTCTCTCTCTCTCTCTCTCTCTCTCTCTCTCTCTCTCTCTCTCTCTCTCTCTCTCTCTCTCTCTCTCTCTCTCTCTCTCAAATAAACATATGGGCAGAGATAAGCTACTTTAGCAGTCAATTTCTGAAAGCTGACCAACACATGCCATAATGTAAAACTGAATCATGGGCAATTGTGAATGTTTATGAATAGAAAAATGCTTGGATGGCAAAAAAAAAATACTATTGAAACGAATTAGGTATTTTAGAGAGATAAAATGAGTATGCTAAAAATTTATATAATAAATTTGGAATGTTTAACATAAGCAAAAACTTAGGATAATAGAAAAACAAAAACAAAGATCGTAATATATACACGCAGTCAGTTAGAGAGATTGAGTTGGACAGACGAGAAGGAGAGCTAAACCGAGCTAGATAGCAAAGGGTAATAATGGTCTCTGTACGCCAGGGAAGATATCAGATGCAGAAATAGCAAGATTGTAGAAATAAGAAACTGCGTGCAACTTCGAACTCGAGGAACACCAGGAAATAAAAGTTGCATGTAAACATAAGCCGAATGTCGATTATGGTTCCTTGGGATGAATCTCCATTGCAGCTTTTACAGACCCGTCAATCATGACCAACCGATGGACGAAGGTATGTTCCCCTTTTGGCTTGATGCTGCAACCCTCACAGAAACTGTTTTTAAATTGTTATATGTCCGCGTTTGTTGAACTGCTTCTTGAACTGTATATACATGTGTAAATGTATAACGTACACATACATTATGTAGACGATAATATGTATATGTAAACTCCATTATGTATACAGCATGACTAGACACGCACATATAGATATATACCCGTCATATAGATAAATGTGTATTACGAATACACCCACCCCACTATGCAACAAAATACTAGTATGTCTCGTACACTCCACCTTTGTGTGTTTAATTATTCAATCTTATGTATACTTATACTTATTTATAGTTATTTTTTATTTGTTGAATAAAAAAATGACATTTTGTTTTTGTTAATCAATAAATATATTAAAATAAAAGTGAATAATTAAAAAACAAAGGCAGAACTCAACAGCATAAAATATCAAAGTGAACAGCCTGATGAGATTTATCATCGAAGCAAGATTGCAGTTGGGTGGTTATTCACTACATTATAACATAGTTTTTTATAAAGTTCTGTTAAGCACTACTGAAATAAATATACCAAAAAATATTGGAATATATTATTCTGGATATATCTTATATGCTTTCCTCCTACTTTTGTGTTTGATAGCTTTATTAACAGACGTTTCATAAAAAAAGCTGTTAGTCGGAGGGCACATATTGGTCCGTGTTTTTAAAAACAAAAATTTTGTTTTTATTGCTTTTTTCGGTTTTTTAATTTTATCTTGATCAGTATTTTATTTGTTGAGAGTTTTATAGGAAGTGGAGATGATAACTTACCCCTTAAGTCATGAGTACTATTCCTGCAACATAAACACCGTGTTCTAATATTTAGTAAAGTATACATTTTCTTTGTGCCGTCTAGTCCTTAGTAGCATAATATGAAAATACATTTTTTATTTTAGTAACAAAAATACATTATTTTATTTTAATATCTAATATAATGATACCTTTAATATTTTTTCTTAATTACTTTTTTCTGAACGTTATCAAAATTTGTTTTAATGATTGTTATATATAAAGAAGCATTCATTGCCGTTTATCCCTCCCTCTTAACACACACACACACACACACACACACACACACACACACACACACACACACACATACAAATGGAAGCAAGACAGGTATAGTATTTCTTTTTTTCTTAACATGTATTTGATTTCATAAATATATTTATATTAGATAAAAAACATTTTAAAAATATAACTCACTTTTAGCATGGAATCTGATCTTTGTAAATATTTTTCTCTTCATATTAAATAGTTTTGAAAAGGAACATGGAGGTAACGACAACAACGAGTATGACTATACAAGTCCTAATATTTTTTAATTTCCTAAAATTTTCCATAATTGATAACGACATTATTTTACGTTGAGCACATAGCATAATCTTCGTAATTTTTTTTTCTTTCAGATTAAATACCTTTTAAGAGAAACATCGTGATGATTATTACTACTGCTTTTAATATGCAAATGTATACAACTGTTATGTAGTAGGTCGAACACAAGAAAGTATTTGTAAATTATTTATCTGTCTGTCGATCTATCTATTTATCTATGTGTATTATCGATATATATCTCGATCTAGATATCTATCTTTTTTCTGTATCACTCCATCTCGATCTATCTATCTAACTGGAGAAATAAACAAGAGATGAATATGAAGAATGTGGATAAAAACCTGTCAAAATATAATAAAACCATATCATAGACAAGTTTACCGGAAGCATCTGATCAACTGACGGAAGTATGTGTATGTTACGTAGTTCTAGTTAGCTGAAAAGAATAATTTGAGTTGGAATTTGGACGTTGAGCAGGGCGGGCGATTCAACAGGTTGTCTCTCCCCTTCACTAGGGAGGGAGCTGACGTGTCTTAGAATGGAGACCTAGAATTAAACACTCATGCAAAGATATTCACTTTCCATTATTCTGCGATCAACACTTGGAAAGTGAATAAAAACTATATAAAATACAATCAACGTTCTTGGAAGTGAATGCATATTCGTTCAAACAGCCTCTCCTCCAAGAACAAGATGAATTCCAGATGGACCAAGATCAATGACGCATGAAAATAAGGTATGTCGAAAATACGCGTATCTCACACACACGCACACGCACACACACGCACACACACACGAACATTTAGACGATCATAGTATTAGAACATAAATAGACCGCAGCAACATAACTGAGGGTTCAGATAGTGAAGAACCACCATAGACATTTAGTGATACGTATACACATATAATGATGAATCCTTCGTTACAAGTACATATCCGTGTATGGTGATATGGTACGCCATTACACAACACAACCACCAGCTATTTCGTTCATCTTTACCACTTTTACACCTATTTGAAAATTTGCATATTTTTTCTGTTTTTGTTGAGCATGAAGAAACATTTCCTCGAATCGTTTCATTTGTTCTGCTTGTGTTTCTTGAAATTTCTTCTTTTTTTTTCTTGAAGTTTTTTGCAAGGCAAAACTTTTCTATTTCCATTTTCTTCCAATATTCGATTTGTTCTATTTATTTATCCCTGAATTTCTTTTCCAGTCGAAGTTGTTATTTTTTGTTGATGGGTAATGATATCCAATATTTAACTTTTAAATTCCTCCATTTTGATTCCTAAAAGAGACTACTGACGTTTCCGTGTTTGTTTGCCTTCGCGGTCGTAACATTTCTCACTGGAGGATGAATTTTTAACTTCTTAACGAAAAGAAAAAAGCTCGTTTAAACTTATTTTAGTGTTCCTAATTAATCAATAAATAAAAAACGAATGAAATCAAGTCTTTTTGTCAGTGGTTGAACGATTTAGATATGAAAACTTCGTTCGACTTGAAATTTTTTCGTCCAACTCAAGAACAAAAACATTTTTCAATCCTATTTTTTGACGGAGATTTTTTTTCCCCCTTCGCAGAGTTGGCACGTCTTTTTAGTACGGCTTTTAACTTCTTGCTGTTACTGTTATAATTTACAATTTTTCTGAGCACACAACATACGTCTTTTTTTTTTTCGGAAATTCAACATTCCTGTTGTAGTAATGGTTATGTTGTGTCCGATATAAGTTCTCGTTACCATTGAAAGGCTGATAATAAATAAGATAACACTGTGGTATATTTACAAGAGTATTTACAAGAGTATTTACAAGAGTATATATTTACAAGAGTATTTACAAGAGTATATATTTACAAGAGTATTTACAAGAGTATATATTTACAAGAGTATTTACAAGAGTATTTACAAAAGTATATATTTACAAGAGTATTTACAAGAGTATATATTTACAAGAGTATTTACAAGAGTATTTACAAGAGTATATATTTACAAGAGTATTTACAAGAGTATATATTTACAAGAGTATTTACAAGAGTATTTACAAGAGTATATATTTACAAGAGTATTTACAAGAGTATATATTTACAAGAGTATTTACAAGAGTATATATTTACAAGAGTATTTACAAGAGTATTTACAAGAGTATATATTTACAAGAGTATTTACAAGAGTATTTACAAGAGTATATATTTACAAGAGTATTTACAAGAGTATATATTTACAAGAGTATTTACAAGAGTATTTACAAGAGTATATATTTACAAGAGTATTTACAAGAGTATTTACAAGAGTATATATTTACAAGAGTATTTACAAGAGTATTTACAAGAATATATATTTACAAGAGTATTTACAAGAGTATATATTTACAAGAGTATTTACAAGAGTATATACAAGAGTATATATTTACAAGAGTATTTACAAGAGTATTTACAAAAGTATATATTTACAAGAGTATTTACAAGAGTATATATTTACAAGAGTATTTACAAGAGTATTTACAAGAGTATATATTTACAAGAGTATTTACAAGAGTATATATTTACAAGAGTATTTACAAGAGTATTTACAAGAGTATATATTTACAAGAGTATTTACAAGAGTATATATTTACAAGAGTATTTACAAGAGTATATATTTACAAGAGTATTTACAAGAGTATTTACAAGAGTATATATTTACAAGAGTATTTACAAGAGTATTTACAAGAGTATATATTTACAAGAGTATTTACAAGAGTATATATTTACAAGAGTATTTACAAGAGTATTTACAAAAGTATATATTTACAAGAGTATTTACAAGAGTATTTACAAGAGTATATATTTACAAGAGTATTTACAAGAGTATATATTTACAAGAGTATTTACAAGAGTATTTACAAGAGTATATATTTACAAGAGTATTTACAAGAGTATATATTTACAAGAGTATTTACAAGAGTATATATTTACAAGAGTATTTACAAGAGTATTTACAAGAGTATATATTTACAAGAGTATTTACAAGAGTATTTACAAGAGTATATATTTACAAGAGTATTTACAAGAGTATATATTTACAAGAGTATTTACAAGAGTATTTACAAAAGTATATATTTACAAGAGTATTTACAAGAGTATTTACAAGAGTATATATTTACAAGAGTATTTACAAGAGTATATATTTACAAGAGTATTTACAAGAGTATTTACAAGAGTATATATTTACAAGAGTATTTACAAGAGTATATATTTACAAGAGTATTTACAAGAGTATATATTTACAAGAGTATTTACAAGAGTATTTACAAGAGTATATATTTACAAGAGTATTTACAAGAGTATTTACAAGAGTATATATTTACAAGAGTATATATTTACAAGAGTATTTACAAAAGTATATATTTACAAGAGTATTTACAAGAGTATTTACAAGAGTATATATTTACAAGAGTATTTACAAGAGTATATATTTACAAGAGTATTTACAAGAGTATATATTTACAAGAGTATTTACAAAAGTATATATTTACAAGAGTATTTACAAGAGTATATATTTACAAGAGTATTTACAAGAGTATTTACAAGAGTATATATTTACAAGAGTATTTACAAGAGTATTTACAAGAGTATATATTTACAAGAGTATTTACAAGAGTATATATTTACAAGAGTATTTACAAGAGTATATATTTACAAGAGTATTTATAAGAGTATTTACAAGAGTATATATTTACAAGAGTATTTACAAGAGTATATACAAAAGTATATATTTACAAGAGTATTTACAAGAGTATTTACAAGAGTATATATTTACAAGAGTATTTACAAGAGTATATATTTACAAGAGTATTTACAAAAGTATATATTTACAAGAGTATTTACAAGAGTATATATTTACAAGAGTATTTACAAGAGTATTTACAAGAGTATATATTTACAAGAGTATTTACAAGAGTATTTACAAGAGTATATATTTACAAGAGTATTTACAAGAGTATATATTTACAAGAGTATTTACAAGAGTATATATTTACAAGAGTATTTACAAGAGTATTTACAAGAGTATATATTTACAAGAGTATTTACAAGAGTATTTACAAGAGTATATATTTACAAGAGTATTTACAAGAGTATTTACAAAAGTATATATTTACAAGAGTATTTACAAGAGTATATATTTACAAGAGTATTTACAAGAGTATTTACAAGAGTATATATTTGCAAGAGTATTTACAAGAGTATATATTTACAAGAGTATTTACAAGAGTATTTACAAAAGTATATATTTACAGAAGTAGAGATTTAATTTCTTCTTCGGGTTGATATGCCGTTAAATCAGCTGTAACACTTCGAATGTAATGATCGACAACATCCAAGCCTTTTTTCTATCACAAGTTGGAAGACACAAAAGTCTTTTCGTTCTTTCTCCTTTGCCCGATCCTCAGTAGTACTGAGTCAATACCATACCGTATTGTATCAAAGCGGTACTCACTCTAGGTGAGTTAAACTGTCTTCCTCCGATTGGTGTTATGAAATTTACAAGCGGTCCCTAGTTGCACTCTACTTTTGAATAAGAAGCATCGCCTGGAGAGGTCTCTAGTTACTTGTAACTGGCGACCAAAACATGCTCATGAATGTGTGGCAACATTTAAATGCTTATATAAAATAAAAAGTATATCTTGCTCTACTTGGACATTGAGCACTTCTGTATGAAAATTGCTGAATTCATTAGTCGTTTTACCTTTGAAAACTATTAATCTGGAATTATATATATACCAGTAGTTCAGTCCGGCTTTGCTTGGGCCCTATGTATTGTTCATAACTTTATGTTTAGACCAAAATTAGCAGAAGAGTTCGGTAAAGTTTTCAAAGGTCAAATCGTTGAACTTTGACCCCTTGACAGCCAAATTTTGGGCCAAAAACCGATTAAAAAGATTTTTCCAAATCTCAATACTCTTTATGTCAAATCTCGAGCTTGTAGACTGAAAATTAATATTTCCCTACTAATTTAGTATGGAAATGTACACATACAGACACACACACACACACACGGACAATATATATATATATATATATATATATATATATATATATATATATATATATATATATATATATAATATAAAGCTGAATGTCTGTGTGTGTGTCTGGTCACGAATAGGCTCCTATATGGTTGACTATTATAGAAAACTGATCACATATAATGATAGAAGATGTATCGAGACACAGGAATGAGTATGTTTAATCTGGCATAATGATGATTCATTAAAATTGTGGAGTCTGCGTACGTGCCTGGTCCAATAAGTATGGAAATAAAAAATTTAAAAAGAAACGTTTACAAGTGTTTTTGATATAGATGTACATAAGAATACTTTGATAAGTATGTTTTAACTTCAATCAGGATGGTATAATAAAATTGTGGGGTCTGTGTTCGTGCCTGGCCTCCATAGAATGGAAACAGGCACAAACTTTAATAAAGAATTTTCATATCTATCTGCGTAAGTATACTTTGATAATTATGTTTCAGTTTGGAGAAATATGGTATAATAAAATTATGGGGTGTTCGTTCGCGCCTGACCTCCATAGAATGGAAATATGTCACAAAGTTTAACAAGGTTTTATCCAGAATATTGTGATAAGTGTTTCAGTGTGAACAGGTATGGTATAATAAATTATAGGGTTTATCTATTTTATTTTTACTTTTATCATATTTTGCTTTGGTTTTGATACCCCCAAATTCAACCCTTCCTTTTCATAACCTATCATATTTTCATAAATCAAAGTCCAAATTCTGTAGGTTGTTTTTGAACCCAGTCAAAGACGGGTACTTTTGCTAGTATATATATATATATATATATATATATATATATATATATATATATATCTTCTATACTCCTATAAATTTGTTTTTCTTTTGTGTGTATTGATATTCATATGAAAAACTAAATATTTCCATTCTATGAAGATCAGGTGCGAACGAACACCCCATAATTCTATTATACCATATTTCCTCAAACTCAAACTGAAGCATAATTATCAAAGTATACTTACGCAGATAGATATGAAAAGTCTTTATTAAAGTTTGTGCCTATTTCCATTCTATGGAGGCCAGGCGCGAACACAGACCCAAAATTTTATTATACCATCTCTATTTAAGTTAAAACATACTTATCAAAGTATTCTTATGTACATCTATATCAAAAACACTTGTAAACGGTTTTTTTTTTAATTTTTAAATTTTTTATTTCCATACTTTGTGGACCAGGCGCGAATGCAGACCCCACAATTTTAATGAACCACCGTTCTGCAAGATCAAACATACCCATTCCTGGGTCTCGATACATCTTTTATCATTATATGTAATCAGTTTTTTAAAATAGTCAACCATATAGGAGCCTATTCGTGACCAGACACTAACACACACACACACAAACACACTCACACACACGCACACAGAGCTTTATATATATATACATATATACATATATATATATATATATATATATATATATATATACATACATACATATATATATATACATACATACATACATACATACATACATATATATACATACATGATGATTGCAATGTCTTGTCAGACGAGTGCCACTTCCTCAGACACGAGCCCAAAAATGACTTCCATCGCCACAGGACCATTTTAATAGAAAAATGCGTGAGGGAGTATCTATACATAGATGACGTTACAGAGTCTTAGCTTTGTACAACAGCTAAGTCTCTCTCTCAGTTCAAAATGTTGAGATCCAGCAACAAGCAAGAGGAAGATAGCCAGCAACAAGTTAAACTGCAGACCAGCTTAATACGGGTACTGGTCTCCCACTTTATGGTTTTTTAAATTAGAGATTTGCTTCTTCTAGAAAGGTTGCCTTCACCACGGCTTACGGGAGCTCTCTCCACCCCAACGCACACACACACACACACACACACACACACACACAAACACACACACACACACGGTGCTAGTTGGCCGTTGATCCCCCAAAAAGGGTTCATTCGCCCTTTGGAAGGTCTTGTTTTTAATCCTTCAGGGAGACTAGCCACCCTCCTCACCAAAAAAGTCTGGTGGGGGAACCAGTTTAGTTGCCGGTGACCCGACCATGAGGCAGGTAGTACTGGGTTACATGGTACCAGTAGTATATTTCATGACCTGACACGTAAAATACATACATATACATATGATGATTGCAACGTCTTGTCAGACGAGTGCCACTCCCTCAGTCACTGAAAGTCCATGAGCCCGAAGATAACCTTTTTTCTTTTTTTAGTCCTGCCAGCGAATTCACACGCTCAAGCAGACATGACATTGAAGACGGTCCTTGGCATACATACATATATATACATACACATACATACCCATAAACATACACACATGCACACATCCATACATACACAATACATATAACACATACATACAAACATATGCATACACACATGCACACACATATACATATATATGCATCCACATATATACTATTATATACAAATACATACACACATATACATACATATTCACATACATATACGTACACATGTATGTTTGCACATATACATACATACACATAAAGTTACCTACATATACCTACACATATATATATATGCACCTATATGCATATATACATATACATATACATACGCACAAATATATAGACGTATATACATACAAATACACATAAACATGTATGCACAATAAAAAAATAAATGAATAAATAAAAATATATTCACACATACATATATACATACATATACAAATAGGTATACATACACATACATACACTAGTACATATAATAACATACATACATACATACACACACATATGCATATATAGAATGATGGCAGATCAATTATTACATGCTTCCAGCATTTCAGGGCTACACACATAACACTTTTTCCATCGCCACGGACAATTTTTATAGACAAATGCCTGAGGAAGTATCTATACAAAGATGATGTTTCAGAGTGTTAGCTTTGTACGACAGCTAATTCTCTCTCTCGGTTCAAAATGTTGAGATCCAGCAACAAGCATGAGCAAGATAGCCAGCAACAAATAAAACTGCAGACCAGCTTAATGCGGGTACTGGTCACCCACTTTATGTTTTTTTTTTTAAATCAGATTTGCTTCACCATACATGCATACATATATATATATATATATATATATATATATATATATATATACATACATATATATATATACACACATACATACACATATATATGTACATACATATATATATATACATATATATATATACATACATATATATATATACATACATGCATACATATATATATATACATACATGCATACATATATATATATATATATATATATATATATATATATATATATATATATATATATATATATACTAGTGGGGCTACCTGGCGTTGCTCGGGATCGTATAAACAATGAGAAAATCTAATTTGATGTTGAATATATTTGTTAAGAAATATCCCCTGCAAATATTAAGAGTATCATTGTAAATAATAATGTTTTCAAATGTTTTTTATTTTAGCACAGCCTCATTATATTAACAGAAGAAAGTCAGCATGAAATCAGTCATAGTTTGATGTGTTCCATATCGGTTTTCGTGAAAATTTGATATTTTACATTTTTTAAATACTATAATCACGACGGTATAATTATTTTGACCGGAAAATAAATGTTTTAAGAACAATGCAAAACTTGAAAAGTGTCCCCCACCACCAAAAAAGGGAAAAGAAAAGTCAAACTTTCCAGAACGCTCGGGAAAATGTAAACCGAAAAAATAAGAATCGAACGTAAAGAAACAAAATAAAACGGAAATGAATTAGTAAATGGTACAAAGAAATGGAAGAAATAACGATATCAAACTGTCCACAAAGATCGAAAAAATGTAAACAGAAAAAAAATCTTAGGAAACGAAACGAAACGAAATAAAACGGAAACGATATAAAGTATGGTTTATTAAAAAAATGGAAAGAGTGTGAAACTGCGGAAATAAGCAATCGATATATTTGTCTTAGTGTAAAAATGTGACCCACGTAAAACAAAGCGCAGTTTTAGGTGTAAAATTGATATTTTAGATTACGAAATGCGATAATTACGGTGGTATAATTATATTGAAAAGTAATATCTAACTATGGGAGCAGAAAAAAAACAAAAGAAAAGAACGATGTCAAACTTACCAGAAAGTTCGTAAGAACGTAAACAGAAAAAAGAAAAATCGAACTGGTCGAAACCAAATAAAACGGGAAAAATAGATATAAATAACGATGTCAAACATTCCAGAATGATAGGAAAAATGTAAACAGAAAAATAGAATGGAACGAAACGAAATCTAACGAAAATCATGTAATATATGGTTTCCAGAAAATATAAAGAAATAAATAAAAAAAATGGAAAGAATCTGTTTGTAACTTGTTTATATAAGTGTAAAAATGTGGAAAACGTGTAAGTAATGTATTCATATTTCCTAGTGTATAAATATGAAAAACGTATAAATAATCGATGTAATTTATTTATTTATTTATTTATTTATTTATTTTTAGTGTTAAAAAATCCAGCTGTATTACAAAGAAAGAAACGATGTTAAAGTTGCGGAAGGAAGAGGAAAAACGGAAAGAGAGAAGAAAGAAATAAACAAAATGTAAAGTTCGTAGAAACAGAAACAGAGGATATTTTATAAAAATATAAATAAATGGAAACGAAAAGAAACGGTGATGGACTTGCCGAAAAAGAGAGGAAACTCTGAAAGAGAGAAGAAATAAATTTGAGAAAGGGAAAGATCGGGAAAACGAAAAACAGAGGGAAGATACATGGAACCTTCCCCCCGCAAAAAAAAAGCCAAGAAAACGATGTTGTAATTGCCGAAGAATGCGAAATAAAACGGAATTGAAGTATCATAAGTTTTAATACACTGTAAGGAAATGTAAAGTTTTTTTTTTGGTTTGTATGTGTTTTTATTTTTAACCAAGGTAAAAGGTAGCGTGGAGCGTTTCACCTTAATTGCAGTCCAGTTTTTATGAAAACCTAAACCGGCGTTCGTCCTTATTTGTTTCCTATGAATGGTCATGGACGGTGTAAATGGGTGGCAGTGGAAGCATGATTTTTTTTAGAGAGAGATGACTTTACTACTTTCATTGATCGTAACCGGTTTTGGAAGTGAACTCTCACCAGCTATAATATAGGAAGCTCCGATCTGCGAGTTAGTGCATAGCTAATATGCCTATAACACGCCTCAGATATCGTGATGCAGTTTGTGCATAGTACATCCGCAAAAAATGTCTAGATTCTTAATCCTATTAAGGTCAAAGTTATACGGGAAAAAATGAGTTCATTTTATTTATATAGAAGAAGATAGAAGAATAGAAGATAGATAGAAGAAGATATATATATATATATATATACAAAGCGATGCTCTTTGTGCAAACAAATCGAGCTTAGGTAGTTCGGACGATGTCAAAACATCGTTAAACTCACGATTCGCTCTGCAGCCACCGATAGCGTAGTGGTTAGGAGCCTTGACTATCATACAGGCAGTCAGGTTTCAATCCTGGCTTGAGGTAGTTACCTGTCTAGCCGCACTTATGAGCTGTGAAACAGAGAAACGGTACTCTATGTGGATGACTATATATATATATATATATATATATATATATATATATATATATATATATATATATATATATATATTCCCCCAAAACATTTGGCCTTGATGGAATGAAGACTAAAACTTGCTACGATGGTTTCAAATGATCTGAAATAACAAAATAACAGCAAGGGGCGACTTGCCTCCAAATAATTTTTAAGGATTATTTTTTTAAAAAATCCTTATGAAAGGTTTGCACACAGAGAGGCCTCGATACAGTTATTAAAAAAATAAAAAACTATATAGAAATACTTCCTTACAAAGGGACTTATTTTATAAACTATTTTATAAACTATTTTATAAACTATTTTATAAACGTTTTCGTAAGCATTTTTATAAATATAATTCCATATTTTGTTTAAATCTTATACCATATCAAAAAATTCTAAAAAAAAAAAAAAAAAAAAAAAACAGCTTTTCATACGTATAGTTAATTTCTCCCTTATAAAAATCCTATCCAAGTATAAAATCAAAAATGTAATTACTATTTTTCCTACTATTTTTCCTCCGTATATCATTCAGCCAATTAAAATTCACTGCACAATAGTGTAATTGTATCGCATATATGTAACATAAAAAAAAAGAATTAAATTCCACTTAAAATGTTTGTTTTTTAATTTTTTGTTCTAGGTTAACAAAAAAATATCTACTTCAATAATCTGGTTAAAATTTGGTATCTTTTCCCCCCTCCCCTTCCATTTATGCTGATGAGAGGATGATATCCAAAAATATTTTACTTATTTCTCGATGGTTTTATTTATAAATATCGAATGAATAAAAGGATATCGTTTCCGAAACGATCCTAAATATGAATATGATTTTGTTATGTTTCCTCCTATGAAAACTTGATTGATAATTATTTTATGTATCTACTTTAAATTTTATGTAAAATTTTACTTCAATAGTGTAAGATAGAAATATATGTGGCAATTAAGCTCCACAGAATTTTCTGCCTTTCATCTTCAGGAGGCTATAGCCTGACGAATCCTGAGGAGGATGAAACGTGGAAAATTCTGTGTAGCTTGATTGCCATATCTCTCTCTCTCTCTCTCTCTCTCTATATATATATATATATATATATATATATATATATATATATATATATATATATATATATATATATATATTAAATTGTAATTCAATGAATTTCAAAAAACTCTCATTGAAATGAAATGAAGTGGTTGAGTTTCATATCAAAGAATTTTTATTATTCTAAGCAAGACAAAGAATGTTTTAGAAAATTAATCTCCTTAACCTATAGGGTTTCGATGTCTACCATCTCATCAGAGGAGAGAAAAAATATTAGCAAATAGTTATAAAGGTATGCACCCTATTTGCTAAAGACAGTGAGACATGGAAAATCAAAGTGAAAATAATAGATTTATCAGAAGTCCTTGTAGCAGGAGGATTTGTAGAAAAGGGATATGAATGTTTTTGTTGATCCAACTTGCTTGGTAAAATCCATATTATACGTTCTTTACATCCGTTTGGTAATAATTTCCAAGCTATATACTGGGTAATCCGCATAGCTGTGTATATATCCGAATCGGGCAAGTGCTTGTTTAAATTTGTTTTGGGTCCAGCCGATAATAATTCAAAGTCTGGTGGAAACCTTTTTATTAGAAGTTTATATTATTTTTAGTGGGGCGAAGTGTTAGGGAGAGTAGGTAGTGGCAAGTGGTAGGAGGTGGGGTGAGACATATGTGCATATTCATCCTAATATACACATGAACACACATATACAAACACACACATACACACAATATACATATATACATATACATACAAATACACACACACATATATATATACATATACACACATATATATAAACATATATATACATATATATACATATACACACATAAACATACATACATCTATATAAATAGATATCTCTTCAAGTAGAATCTAAGAATCATAAAGTTTGACCGGTCGCTTAATTGAGGTCAGGTCGTGTATAAGATATAGGGACTTGGTTCGGGGGGGGGGAAGAGAGGAGGAGGAACAAGAAGAATATAGAGATAAGGACAAAAACCAAAATAAACTAAAAAATAAAAAGATGGGCCAAATACGTAAATGGAATAATTCTTTTTTTCCCCGGATTTTTCCTAGTTTCATCTCAAACCTCATTGTCAATTTAAATCGTATTTGTTCTGTCAACTCAAGTTATATGTACTGCCCATGGGGTACTAATTATTATTAATTTTATACGTATCTATATTTCCCCTAGAAAGAGGATTGACATAAAGTTTAGAATATACTAATGTTTATGAGCTAATTGTGAAATTAATTCTAATATTATTGATGGAACGTTTTATCTTTATTTTATAATAGTTCAATGCTAAATAAGTTAAAACAAAGGTAATAAAGTAATGATAATACCTTACTGAATAACGTTTAAAATCAGTAATATCCATAACATTATGCTATTTAATATTTAACTGGGGAAATTTTCTACAACTGCATTCCAATATACACAAAGTTACCTATAAATACATGAATACATATACATACACACATACATACACACACACACACACATATAAATATATATATATATATATATATATATATATATATATACCTACACATAACATATACATACACACACACGTACACATGCATGAACGTGTACAATATATATTTTTACATACTCGCAACCATAGAGTTAATACACACATACGCTCACTTATTCTATATATACTTACATCTAAGCCCATATATACCCACAAATAACACGTGTTCCATATATACCCAGATATACCCTCATATATACACAAAAAAATATATTTAGACATAAAAAATGTATACCATTATTTAACACCATTAATTATAGCAATAATTAGTGTATGTAACTTACCTAAGTTTATCATAGATATTTTTTATTTTTTTTTATTTTTTTAGCCCCTACTCTGCTAATTTAACATTAATAAGATGAAAAAAGTGGGATTGTGTAACTATGGTTATAGAATTTAATTAACCTAGTACATTATATATATATAACTACAGTATATATATATAACTACTTCATTTACTCACATAAAATTAATATATATATATATATATATATATATATATATATATATATATATATATATATATATAGGAAGACCGAGATGAGGACAAATAATCGCTTCTTACGTTTCTGACATTTTTAGATGAACATTGATTATTTGGATACTTCGGACTACTGTTTTCATCTTGAGTGTTATTTTTATAACAGTTCGGCTGATGTAACCTCCGTTCTTCTTCAGATATAATCTGTTGAACTTGCTGCTTCCAACGAATTTTTCTATCTAACTCTGAAACTTGTACTTACTTTAATCCACAAACGTAGCATACTCTTGCTCCGACAGCCATGACCGGGTAGAAGTCTTAAATACTGTGCAATTTTATTGTTAGTATCGCCCATTACGCTTATGCAAAGAATTGTGGTTACCTCGCGTTTTTATATACATGCATGTTATTGAATTTTACATCTAGGTTTCGCTTACATTCAGCAGGTTCCGTATGATAGCGCAGGGTTAGAGGTGTTGACTGTCCGCTCGACAGTCAGGTTTCGATCTCGGCTTAAAGTACTTGCTTGTCTATTTGCACTGACGAGCTGTAAACTGCGAAACAGTACTGACTGTGGATGACAATATATATACTAGCAAAAGTACCCGGCGTTGACTGGGTTCAAAAACAGCCTACAGAAAATAGACTCTGATTTATGAAAGTATGATAGGTTATGAAAAGGAAGGGTTGTAAATTTGGGTTGAATTTGGGGTATCAAAACCAAAGCAAAATATGATGAAAGTAAAAATAAAATAGATAAACGCCATAATTTATTATACCATACCTGTAAACACTGAAACACTTATCACAATATTCTGTGGATCTATATTAAAAAACCTTGTTAAACTTTGTAACATATTTCCATTCTATGGAGGTCAGGTGCGAACGAACACCCCCATAATGTTATACCATATTTCTTCAAACACAAACATAACTATCAAAGTATACTTACACAGATAGATATGAAAAGTCTTTATTAAAGTTTGTGCCTGTTTCCATTCTATGGAGGCCAGGCGTGAACGCAAACCCCACAATTTTATTATACCATCCCGATTGAAGTTAAAACATACTTATCAAAGTATTCTTATGTACATCTATATCAAAAACACTTGTAAACGTTTTATTTTTTTATTTTTTATTTCCATACTTTGTGGACCAGGCGCGAACGCAGACTCCACAATTTTAATGAACCACCGTTCTGCCAGATCAAACATACTCATTCCTGTGTCTCGATACATCTTCTATCATTATATGTAATCAGTTTTTTAAAATAGTCAACCATATAGGAGCCTATTCGTGACCAGACACACACACACACACACACACACACAGCTTTATATATATATATATATATATATATATATATATATATATATATATATATATATATATATATATATATATTGCCATGTGTGTGTGTAGAGAGAGAAATCAAGAGACAGATATTTCGTTGTATCATGGCTCTTTATTACGGCTAGATGTAGCAAGTGATTTTAGCTACTGTCACCTCGCTTTGCAAACTTAAATCAGCTATTATAGCCTGTCCACAATATATTTTGAAATGGAATAAATATTGTGCTTAAAATAAAATTTCAAACCAACCCGTTTGAAAGATTAAGCAGGAACTTCTGTACTTACATGTGCTAATCTGATAATCAGTTAATCTATTTTAGCCAATAATCTGGATCTTTTTAATCCGAGTGTTTAGAAAATTACTCCCTCTAAAAAAGGATTATAAAAGATTATATAGCTTTTGTAATTGCCATTTGCTAATGAAATATTCATTAGTTGTAAACAAGATGGACGACATCTTTTAGTTCAAGAAAGAAGAAAGACTTTTTGGTACATGTATAGAATAATAAATAACAAATTATTCTATTTCAACAATACATAAATTATATATATATATATATATATATATATATATATATATATATATATATATTAGTGACCTGGTAAGGCCATAGAGGAGAAAACCAAGCAAAGAAAACCTTAAGCAAAATTCATCCCAAAGCAGCAAAAATAAAGCTGGCCGGCCAAGACACTATATACACAAATGTAGGAAAATTTGAGCATATTCTATTGGTTTGAAAATATAGGTTCGTTTTTACTAATTGTCATAAAATTTTAACCATAGAATACAGCGTGACCCCCCCCCCCAAAAAAAAACAGGCCCCAACTCTAATTAGGCCCTGTTTCTTAGTATTTTGTCCAAATGAAATGAAACTTTGGTCATAACTAGTTTATTATATTCAAAACATCACATCAAAACACTAGGGTCTTTGGCCTTTTTTCTCGGTTGACTGTAAAATGCTCAGAAAAACAATTGAATGTCCTCTGTTTTTTTTGGGGGGTCACCCTGTAGTATTATAATTTTCAAAAAGCCTGCAGATTTTCATGTAATTTTGTCCCATAGAACAAAAGATATGAGCATTTCAATATTCAATTTAGCTACGAATTTAGATACATCTATATATATATATATATATATATATATATATATATATATATATATATATATATATATATATATATATATATACTAGCATGGGTTCCCGGCGTTGCCTGGGTGTGAGCTGTATGCTGAAAAAAAAATAAAAAAACGGTCAACTTTTTTAAATTTGACCCCTATTATGTCCCCTTATTGTTTAGGGCTCTAATCTAGTTATTAAGTTAGATCCATGTCCAAGGAACCTATATCTAAAATTTCAAGTGCGTAGACCCAAAATTGTCGGAGGAGTTTGGTAGCGTTCTCAAATGTCAAATCGTTGAACTTTGACCCCTTAATCGCCAAATTTCTGGTCGAAACCCGATCACATCGATTTTCCCAAATCTCAGTACCCTGTATATAAAATTTCGAGTCTGTAGACTAAAAATTGACAGAGTTATTGCGTAGGGAAAGGTACACAGACACAGACACACACACACACACACACACACACACGCACACACACACAAAGACACGTTCACTTTTATATATATATATATATATATATATATATATATATATATATAGATAGATAGATAGATAGATAGATAGATAGATAGATAGATAGATTTGTTTAACAAAAATATATACGTATACATAAATATATATGGAAACAATTTTGTGTTTACTATAAACTTTTTCGCAAATATTATACAAGTATAAATCATGTAGAATACCTGCACGAATATAATTACAGGTAATAGTTAACTGAAAATGATTATCCCATTAAAAAACCGAAGCAACTAATAGGGAATTAATTAAAATGAATGTTTAAAAGAATATGCAAATTAGCTAGATCGTTTGCTAGTGAATGCAATGCAATTCCACAACCAAGATATAAGAAAATTGTATTTTCTTTTTAAATAAATAGCAAAGAGGATTTTTAATATGAATATCGATACACAAAAAAGAAAACCGAATTTATAGGAGTATAGAAGATATATATATATATATATATATATATATATATATATATATATATATATATATATATATATATATATTTTTTAATTACATTTTCACCCCAAACAAGGCACATTGCCACTTTGGTGTAGGGGGCTACTATCAGGGGAAACATCTACTGGGGTACTATGGCAGCGAGATGTTGGTTCACGTTGCACTTGAACTTATGCATGTCAGTACAGTTGGGGAAGCAGTGACCTGGAATGGAATTCCAAAGTCTAGCAGTTCTGGGGAAGAAACTACTGGAGTAGAAAGATCTTTTACATCTAGGGATCTCTACAGTGTGGGGGTGGGAATTTGCAGCTTGTCGGGTCTGTCGAGGGTGTTCACGTCGTGGGGGCACAAGTGCTTGCAGTTCTTCAGAGCATTCACCATTATAATACTTGTAGAACAGGCAGAGGGATGCAACGTTTCGACGAAGGGACAGAGGCTGAAGTTTAGATGCCAGTTTAGGGCCTATCAGATTTGCGACTCTCTTTTGAACCCTGTCAAGGAGCGAGAGACTAGTAGCCGATGCACCGGCCCAAATATGACAGCAATACTCCATACATGGGCGAATAGTGGCCTTATAGAGGTACAGGATACTTTCGGGTGTTAGAAGTTTTCTAGCACGGTAGAGAGAGCCCACCTTCCTTGCAGCGGCCCTGGCAATGCCCTCGATGTAATTGTTCCAACTCATGTTTCCTGTGAACGTTAGGCCAAGGAGCTTGAGAGACGTACTCTCAGATAAAGAGTCGTTGGCCATTGCTATAGGTGGTAGAGAAGGTTTCTTGTAATTATTGAATGAAACCAGTTTTGTCTTGGTGGCATTGAACGTTACCATCCATTTTTGTCCCCATTCCACTACTGATTGGAGGTCATCCTCTAGTGTTTCTGCCATTACTTTAGATATATGTTCGTTTGTTTTCCTGTCGTGCCTGCTATAGAGTGTGGTGTCATCAGCATATATACCCATCTCAGAGGCAATCTTGTCGGGGAGGTCATTTATGAATATCAGGAACAGCAGAGGTCCAAGGATAGATCCTTGGGGCACTCCCGCATTTATATCATATTGTTTAGATGTACGACCGTCGAGGACAACCTGGATTTTTCTCTTATCTAAGAAGGATTTAATTATGTTAAGTATTCTACCAGTGATACCGTAAGATCTAATCTTCCTGAGGAGACCCTCATGCCATACCCTGTCAAAAGCCTTAGATATATCTAGAGCTACCGCTCTGCCCTCTCCCGCTTTGTCCAGTGAATGGTATATGCGTTCAGAGATTACAGTGAGGATGTCTGCCGTGGAACGGGCTTGTCTAAATCCATATTGATGGTCGGTCAGAAGTTTAGCATCTGTAAGGTGCTGGACTAGAGCATGGTTAATTAAGGTCTCAAATATTTTGGCAAAAAGTGGGAGGAGGCTAATAGGGCGATAATTTAATGGGTCAGTTCTTTCGCCAGAATTCTTGAATACTGGTACTACAGAAGCAGTTTTCCAACAGCACGGAAAGCAAGATTCATTAAGGCATTTGTTGTAGAGTTTGGAGAGAACTGGAGCTACTTCGGCTGAGCACTTTTTTAATAGCACAGCTGGGATGAGGTCGGGTCCACATGCTTTGGAAGTGTCAAGGTTTTTTATGATAGCATGCACCCGAGCAGGGGTGATTTTCAGATCGTCTAGCATGGCGTCTGTCCGCATAGGAAATTGAGGTAGGGGGTGGTTTAGAGGGTCCAGTGTGGAATTTGAGGCAAACCGACTGGCAAGCATGTTAGCCTTCTCGGTTGCTGAGCAAAGAACCTCGTGATTGTTGGTTAGTGGGGGAATTGTTGATTGCCCATTATTTACTACACTGTTGTAGATTTTCCAGAAGTCACGAGTTCCTAGTTTTTGTGCTTCGATGCGTTTTTTAGTGGTTTCCGTAAATTCCCTCTTAGCTATCGCTATTTCTTTCTTAACGTTACTTCTAGCTTCTATGTACTTCTGTCTGTTTGAACTGGACTTATGTCGATTAAACCTGCGAAATGCATGCTGCCTTTGAGCAATGGCAGTTGCGCAAGTCGAAGTAAACCATTGGGGAGAGTGGGGCTTGCTATAGAATTTCCGCATGGGAACATGCGCTTCGATTGCAGTTTTGAACCATTCAGTGGTCTCGGTTGCGCACTGTTCAGCAGGAAGAGAAAAAATATTTCCCCATGGGGCGTCTCTGATAAGATCTCTGATAGCTTCCCAGTCAGCCTTTTTATAATATCTCGTTGTTTTGAGCACTTGCTCTTCAGTTTTGGGTCTAGAGTTTAGGGCGATTTCAACCATTATCACCGCATGATCGGCGTTCCCAAGTGGGCTGTCGGCTTTCGTTACACAATCATCAGGAACTGTGGTCAAAAACAGATCTAATAGTGATTCGTGTTGTTCTTCCTGATCAGGGAAGCGGGTTGGAAAAGTAACAATTTGCGATAGGGAGTGAGATACAGAGAAGCTATGAGTTGCGCTGCCTGCTGCATCTGTGTAAGTAGAGAATCCAAGCCAGTTTTTGTGATGGACATTAAAGTCGCCAAATACATGTACTTGGGCGCTAGTGTCGAAGGAGAGTGCTGTGTCTATGCTGTCAGATACTTTGTTTATTATGGTGCAGTCTTGGGTCGAGGGAGAGCGGTAGAGAAAGTAAAAGTAGCTAATGTTGTGTTGCATGATTAGTCTAAAGCATATAAAGGCTTGATCATCCGTTTCTAGGTTTGTTTCTCTAGTCAAGGGAAGGGTATTACGAATGTAAACTCCAAGTCCGTGCATATGTCTGTCAGAGTCCTTACGGCAGAGTGGGAGATATCCAGGCATGTTAAAGTGGTTAGAGGGGATGCAGGAGTGTAGGTTAGTCTCACTTAGTGCTAAGATATCCGGGGTATTTGTTAGGAGAAATGCTTCAACATCAGCTAAATTAGTTCTAAGCCCACGGATATTTGTGAATGCAAGCCTCAAGGGAGGAGGCAATTTGGATTTGTTTGACCCTAAGCCTGGTTTAAGCTTATTTTTAGATTGTACTGTCATCATGTTTTTTTTAACGAGTTTCAGTTGGGTTAGGGGAAGCTGAACAGGAGGTTATGCAGAATATCACACATGCATCACAAGTAGACCATCAGCTGACCCTTCATCAACTAGGACTGTGGCCTCAGGAAAGCCCACCGGGGATGAGTGCAGGGTCCCTTTCCATGCGCGCCATGGCACTGCAAACATCCCAATATTATTCAACTGTTGATGGAGCAGCCGCTCTAAGCGCTACCAAAGAGTTAGGGCTCCTGTACTACCAGTCGGAAACAGCAGCCAGTAACTGTCAATCCGGTACCCTCAACCCATCGGAGGAAGGTCAACCCAATCTAATTGCTCAGGCATATGTGGTACTCAAGCATTCTCAAGTACCCAGCTTTAGGGGTGGGGTGTGTCGGGAGTGGAGAAACGGCGTTCATTGCTCTAGACAAGAAACAAGATCTACCACTGGGTGTTTCTGTCGAATCACTGTGATAGTATCTCTGCGCCTGACTAATAGGCAAAGAAGGAGTATGGAAGCCGAGCGATAGGCAGGACCTATCTACTCCTTAAGCATTTTAGGTTTGCAAACCGGTAATTTGATTGAGTCACCAGCTCTAGGAAGGTTGTCATCCAAGACTGAAGAGGCCTCCCTCCTCTTTGGTTTAGTTTCAGAGTTTTCCTTCTCGTAGACGGATGATCTGGAAAGATCTACTGGGTCCGTCACCACTGAGAGGGTTTGCTCCACGCCTGGGTTCTAATTCAGGTATTTCTGCGACCCCGCGTGGTTAGTTAATGTTATTGGGTTAGTTTGTAGAGGTTATATCTGCTAAAATAGTTACACTCCTCAAAGTGGATTAGGGGCATTGTTATTTCATTGTTACTGGATAAAGAGGTTGAGTAGAGCTCATGCAGTGTAAGCAACTATGATTGTAAGGAGGCTTGTTAGGAGGAGATAATGTGGTTTGAGGCTTTCTCTTTTGTATATATATATTTTTGTATTTTTTCCTTTTATTTTTTTTATTTTTTATTTTTTTTATTCATGTGAGCTTGTGTCTAGTATAATATTAGAGTGTGAGTAGGTGTTAAGAATTGAACTACGAGTTGTGCCCAAACTATATTTTAGAATTTTTGTGTATGTGTATTCATATTCATATTAAAACTCTTTTCTCTATTTATTTAAAAAGAAAATACAACCTTATTATATATGAGTCGTGGAATTGTATTCATCTGCAAAATATCTAGCTATTTTGCATATTCTTTAAAACATTCATTTTAATTAATTCCCTATTAGTTTTATGGGATGATCATCTTTAGTCAACTATTACGTGTAAATATATTCACATGATTATATATGATTTATACTTGCGTAATATTTGCATAAAAAGATTATAGTAAACACAAATCTCTTTCTATATATATTTATGTATGTATATATATATATATATATACATTTGTTTACAAGAAATTGCCTACTAAACTTCTCTGTCGGTTTTTTTATTACAGTCAGAGCTTCTGCACCATTGTGCTATTCGGCTGCTGCTATGCGGGCAGTGAATTAACAATGTTTTGACATTTTCCAAATACCTAAGCTCAATTTGTTTTTACACAAAGGGCATCGCTTAATATGCTAATGGTAATTTGTATATCATTTCCCAATATGCTAAACCTAAGATAGGAAGCATTATAGTCATCCACATACAGTACTGTTTCACTGTTTCACAGCTCATCAGTGCAGCAAGCAATTACTTCAAGCCAGGATCGAAACCAGACTGCCCATAATGACAGTCAGAGCTTCTAACCATTGCGCTATTCAGCTGCTGTTGCTAATATATATATATATATATATATATATATATATATATATATATATATATATATATACACAGCAGCGTCCAAAACTAAGGGACAAAATTTTAAACCCTAATATTTGTTAGAAATAACAACTGCGAAAAGCTAAAATTTTGACAACTGGTAGTCGTTATCATCCATAATCTATATAATTATAAAACTCAAATGACCTTGTAATGGGTGTTGTAACCCAACATTCGGTTATGACTTCCGGTTGCGCATGCGTACATAAACAAATAATCAATGTGATAATAAAGCATATTGTTTTACTGTGTACGTTTTCAGCATCCCAATTGTTTGGGTTTTTTTTTCGCGTTTAAATTATCCAAATAAACAATTGTTAAAACTTTCTGCATTTTTTTTTACATCGTTCATTTCCGTATTACGTTTAAGTCATTTTAACACAATTTTCTTACAAATAAATCTACTTTAACGAGTTGCCAACTATAAGAGCATTTTACAACTGTGATTTACCCATCGCTTTCATTTTTTTTTAATTTATTCTCCATTTTTAATACACCTTTCTTAAAAAACATTAATACATTTTCTTCTACACTACCAGCATAATTAAATAACCTCGAAAATATGTTTATTTTATTTGCATTACAAATAAATAATCAACGCGACAATAAAACGTATTGTTTTACTGTGTACATTTTCAGCGTCCCAATTGTTTTAATTTTCACGTTTAAATTAAAAGATATATCAAAATTTGAATTTAACTTTAAGTATTATGGTATCTGTTCAGTGCACATGTTCAAATCTCCACACTAACGTAATGTACTTGCAATAACCCTTATCCCTGAGTGGCTTCCGGGCCTTGATAAGTGGTGATCACTGTGTAAAAAAAAAAAAAATTACCTATAAGTATGTCAAACCACTTATAATTCAATGGCTGTAAGATTTTTTTCAAAAATAAACAATTATAAACAGAACGACTCATAGAAATCTATCTATATTCTTTTTTTCATTTTAATATACTTTCATAGAAATGTTTCTGTTATGTCACAAAAAGCTATTTTCTTTACGTCACAAGTGTCACGCTCATACATTAACTCCATAGCTAATATAACATACTGACCCAACGGGTCACGGGTAGTCTAGTAAGATACTAAAATTTGAATCATTTGCAAACGATAGAAAAAGAATTATAACAATTATTTATTTTCAAAATAGGAACGTTCAAAAGTAAGGGACAAAATTGAAAAAAACAAAGTAAGCAGTATGCTATATTCAAATTTTTTGATTTCGTCTAAAGAATAAGTCTTACTTAGTCATTTGTAAACGTTCCATCATCTGGTACCATGGCGAAACGCCAAAAACTTGATTACTCTGTGAGACAAGCTATTGTGAAGCTACACAAGGAAAAACATACCATTAGAGAGATTTCAGAGAAAGTGAAACGTTCCAAGAGTGTTGTAGGCAGGGTTATTAAATCTTACAATGATACTGGCAAAATAATTAATGCTTTTAAAGCCGGCAGACATCGCAAAACTTCGGCAAGAGAAGATCGAATAATGCAGCATACGTCATTAAAGGACCGTTTTAAGTCTTGCACAAAAATTAAAAGGGTCATGTGTTAATGTGTCAAGACAGACTGTTTCTTGACGACTGCAAGAAATAGGGCTGCTTAATCGAACCCCAGGGAAGAAAGCACTTGTTAGTTCGAAGAATAAGAAGAAGAGATTAGAGTTTGCAAAAAGGTATGTAATTTGGACATATGAAAATTGGCCAAAAGTATTTTTCATTGATGATATTTTTCAGTGATGAAAGACGTATTGGTGAAAGATTAAGGGCAAAGTGTACTAAGAAAACTGTCAAGTTTGGGGGCGGAAGCGTCATAGTATTTGGAATGCTTTCTAGGCAAGGTACAAAGCCTCTTGTCCGGTTACAAACTCGTGTAAACGCTCAGATCTATAAAAATATTGTTAAAGATCATGTTGTGCCAATCATACAGAATTCAGGTTTCGATAGGGCTAGCTTTATGCAAGATAATGCCCCACGCACAAGGCAAAGACAGTAATGAGTTACCTTAACGAGCAAGATTTCGAAATTATGGATTGGCCACCGCAAAGTCCTGACTTAAATCCAACAGAAAATCTTTGGAAGACCATAGGAGTGAAAATCCCACTAACACGGAGGATTTGTGGGTGAAGCTTCAAGAAGAATGGTCTAAATTTAGTATCAAGGATTGTCAAGAACTGATTCGTTCTTGTAGTCGAAGATGTGCTGCTGTCATTGAGAACAAGGGCTCATTTACTAAATATTGATTGTACATGTATTTTTATTGTTTTTTGGCTGTTTACATTGTTTGTTTTTTTTTCAATTTTGTCCCTTACTGTTGGACGTTCCTATTTTGAAAATGAATAAATAATTGTTATAATTCTTTTTCTATCCTTTTCAAATAATTCAAATTTTAGTATGTTATTATGGATGATAACGACTACCAGCTGTCAAAATTTCAGCTTTTCACAGTTGTTATTTCTAACAAATATTAGGTTTTAATATATATATATATATATATATATATATATATATATATATATATATATATATATATATATATATATATATATATATATATATATATATTCTAGTTGTGTATTTTTATAGCCACTGTCTTTAAGGGCTTTATTGTAGAAATTTTTGTGGGAGTTGAAGATGCTTTGGTTGGAGGGGTTGTTACTAATCCTTTTGCTAATTGTGTTAGGTATGTGTTTGATAATAGAGCCTAACTTCAAATTTAAATTGTGTATATATCCAACTTTGATAAAGATTGTGGTAATGTTTGTCCGATTTTCTAAAAAGGTTAAAATACGACTTCTCTATTTTTTATCCTTTTTTTCTAGAGAACTTTTATGAGTTTTTTTTAATTTTTTTATTTATTTATTTTTTTTTTTTTTTTAAGAGCACATTTTTTCATTTTTTCTTTTCTTTAGCGTCAAATGGTTCAAGATCGCCTGATAAAGTCTCTTGACTAAAACAGATGATTGTTTGTAGCGATCAGATGTAACTGCTTACCTTCTAATATATATATATATATATATATATATATATATATATATATATATATATATATATATATATATATATATTAAGTAATGTGATTGATAATTTAAAATTTAAAAATCAAATTTTAATTAAATTAAAAATCCGTTTCATAAAAAGGAACAACAACAAAATCAATTATCTGTACGATCGTTTCGGAAAACAATGCTTTTTATTGTGGTATACATCAAGTTATGTACAATAATTATATATAGTTTTTTGATAAGCAAAGTCTCCTCATCAGCAAATTTTGAAGGGTTTTTATTGAATTTAAAAGACACCATAAATAAACCTAGCATTAAAAGTAAGGCAGATGAATCTGAAAAATTGAAATAAAAGGTCTGAATTTAAAATTTATAAGAAAATTAATATGGGTTAGAGATAGAAATAAGTAGAGAAAAATATATATTTTCAAATAAATAAAGTAAAGAAAACATGACAATTATCTCCCCTTAAAATATGTAATAGTAATATTCTCTATATATAGACCGTAGCGTCTTTAAATCAAAAATACGCTAAAGGAAACAATTTATTGCACGAGCGTCCCCCCCCCTTTTAAAATTCATCATTCAATAAGATAAAAAGCTATAGCAAACATCTAAATGACTATTTTAACCACAGTTCCTGATTTCAAAAAACGAAAAATTAAAAGGTAAATATCTCTATATATTTTTAAAGCAAATTTATTATGTAAATTCAAAAATATATATTTTTCTCTACTTATTTCTATCTCTAACCCATATTAATTTTCTTATAAATTTTAAATCCAGACCTTTTATTTCAATTTTTCAGATTCATCTGCCTTACTTTTAATGCTAGGTTTATTTATGGTGTCTTTTAAATTCAATAAAAACCCTTCAAAATTTGCTGATGAGGAGGCCTTGCTTATCAAAAAACTATATATAATTATTGTACATAACTTGATGTATACCACAATAAAAAGCATTGTTTTCCGAAACGATCGTACAGATAATTGATTTTGTTGTTGTTCCTTTTTATGAAACGGATTTTTAATTTAATTAAAATTTGATTTTTAAATTTTAAATTATCAATCACATTACTTAATATTGAATTAGCTCTAGGACATTTAACTATCGAGCTTATTATATATCTAAATTACAACGAGCACTTTCTATTTCCTGTATTTTAATTAAACTAGTAATTTCACTGTTACATTAAAATACACTCAGCTCTTTAGACTATTGTTCTAATCTCCTTTAAATTATATATATATATATATATATATATATATATATATATATATATATATATATATATATATATATATATATCGGTCAATTAACAGACATGCATCATTTCAAACTTTCTGTTTGTCAAATAATCTTGTGTCCGGTTGATGTGGACAACCTCGCTGACATGATTTATAAATATCTTAATTCACTTCTATTTATAGATTAATTCTTGGTAGAGTGCTTTATTGACTAGGTTCCATTTGTTTAAATTTGATATTGCAAATGGCGTGTAAAATCATTCTACTGAGTAAATATAAAAGCTTTTCACACACTTACCATGTTTCATTCGAAAGAAATAAACCCTTGAAATCTACAGATTTGGATAAAAATTATTTTAACTCTGGTATTGGATAAGAAAATCAACATTCTCACTTTCTGTCTTCTACTTTGCTCCCTTATTATTTTATTTTTCGTTCTTTTCGACATTAATAAGCTCTAACCATTCTTGTTAGTTTTTAACGTTTATCGCATTTAAGGAATGCCACCATCAATTCCATGGCAAAAATTTTAAACAGCTTAATTACTCCTCACTTAATAAAGATTTCTAACATACTGAGAAATATGTGCATATAAAACAGTTGATGAATTTCTTTTATACTGATATAATAATATAAAACTAATATTATCCTTTTTCTTTTCAGCCTCGAACTTTTGGGCATTAGTTTCTAACAAATATGAACAAAAATTGTATGTATTTTGTATAGATACCTGTATATGAATTGATTTGCAATGCAAGTAAAATTGAAATAACCATATCATTAGTATAAGAAAATGTTGACGAATTCCAAAAGTCGCTTACAACATTTTATTAAGACAACATTGTATATAGATTTTAAAAATAAAATTATTCATGGTATGATATGCAAGTAATTATAAAACGTAGATATGTTAATATTAATGTAAAATGAATATAATTAGTTATCTGAAAGCTGGCATAGAGAGAGAAATGTACAATGTTTCTTTTTTTATTAATGATGTAAGTCTTTCAGAGGCTATAAAGATTTGATATTAGTGTTATGAAGGGAGTACAGGATAGATTTCTCCTCCCCCAAATGCATGATTAACTTATATCTAGCTATGAGTCATTCCTGTATTGTGTTCCGGTCTGATTGGAGGAAAGATGTATATAGTGCATGATATATAGGTTCTACTGCTCGGTTTAAGCAATTCAATCTTTTGTGATACTTGTAAGTATTAGATCTGCAAAAAATGCACTAGAAGTACATCTGGTGTAAGAAGAGTAAAATAATGGAGATGAATGATAAGTGAGATATGCACAAAGCAAAATTATCGTGTTTGTTCAAAAGTTATGTTACTTAGTGACACCATTGGAACACAGAGTGAAGCAGAGGCTTGTGTGATTGTAAAGGTTAGGAATGAATAGAGCCATTTCAGAGAACTTCTGCCATTACTAATCAGCAAAGCATTTCTACTATCGACCGAGCGAAGAGTCTATCAGGCATGTGTCCATAATGTGATGATGTGAAACGTGAGGGTTAAGGACATGCATTGCATGGTGAGAAATAATATGAGAATGATATGATTAATGTGTAATGTAAGTCTTTAAGACAGGTTCATTTCTGATGACCCCCAACGAAAATAAAATCTGAACAGTATAGGAAAATATGTGCAGAATAGGAGACTCCGGTGGTATGGCCACATGAAAATAATGGATGAGAAATCTTAAATTAGTCGATGTTGAGATTCAGGTCCTGCTAATTTAATTATCTTACATTTTCTTCCTTCGTTAAAGCACAATTTTTATACTCAAATTAAGTGTGTGTGTATATATATATATATATATATATATATATATATATATATATATATATATATATATATATATATATATATTCAACCACTCTGATGCGTCGTTGCTGACGAAACACATGTCAGTAGATAATTATATTAAAAAAAACACTCTATATGCCCATTTGTCACACATGCATACATACACATACATACACATATGTATACACACACATACAGATGCAAACACACATATACATATATATACACATACAAATATGTACACATATATGCATATATATATACATACACATACATTTACCTACATATACATGCACATGCATATATATGCATTTATATACATACATATATATATGCATATATACACATACATATACACACACAAACATATATACATATATACATACAAACACACATAAACACATATACATATATACATACATATACACATAGATATACATACATATATACACACATACATATATACATACATATACACATAGATATACATACATATACATGTATATATATAAACACATACATACACATATACATACATACATACACACATACATACATACATACATACACTGATACATATAATGATGACAGATCAATTATTATATGCTTCCATCATTTGAGGCCTACATGCGTCACAACTTTTCCATCACCACAGAACTATTTTTTATAGACAAATGCCTGAGGGAGTACGTATACAAAGATGGTGTAATTATATTAGCTTTGTATGAGAGCTAAATCTCTCTCTCTCTCTCGGTTCAAAATATTGACATCAAGCAACAAGCAAGAGCAAGATAGCCAGCAACAAGTCAAACTGCAGACCAGCTTAATGCGGGTACTGGTTTCCCACTTTATGGTTTTTTAAATCAGAGATTTGCTTCTCCTAGAGGGATTGCCTTCACCATGGCTTACAAGAGCCCTTTCCACCCCACATACACATGGAAATAAACACATGCATGCACACATACATGCATACATACAGATGTACACAAACATGCATATGCAAACATATACACATAGAGGCATGCATATACGTATATCCATGATGATTGCAACGTCTTGTCAGACGAGTGACACACCCTCAGACACTTAAAGTCCATGAGCCCAAAAATGACTTCCATCGCCACAGGACCATTTTAATAGACAAATGCCTGAGGGAGTATCTATACACAGATAATGTTACAGAGTCTTAGCTTTGTGCGACAGCTAAGTCTCTCTCTCGGTTCAAAATGTTGAGATCCAGCAACAAGCAAGAGCAAGATAGCCAGCAACAAGTTAAACTGCAGACCAGCTTAATGCGGGTACTGGTCTCCCGCTTTATGGTTTTTAAATCAGAGATTTGCTTCTCCTAGAAAGGTTGCCTTAACCACGGCTTACGGGAGCCCTCTCCACCCCAACACATACATACACACACACAACCACACATGGTGCTAGTTGGCCGTTGACCCCCAAAAAGGGTTCATTCGCCCTTTGGAAGATCTTGTTTTTAATCCTTCAGGAAGACTAGTCACCCTCCTCACCAAACAAGTCTGGTGGGGGAACCAATTTAGTCGCCGGTGACCCGACCATGAGGCAGGTAGTACTGGGTTACATGGTACCAGTAGCATATGACATGACCTGACATACATATGCATATACACACGTTCACATACACAGACATGTAAAATACACATGAAGGAGCTTCCAAAAGTTATAAATCCTCAATGATCAGGACGACGATGATGGTGATGGGTACGAGGAAATGAGTTTGGCATGAATAAAAAAATAAAAACAATCCAATACAAACAATTTGTAGAAGAGACAGTCACTCGTTGAAGTGTTTGTGCAACTTTACAAATAAATGGACGTATGAATCAGACAGAAACAAAAATTCAACTGATCAGTCTTAAAGACGCCTGGACTTTTTTTTTAAATAAAAAGTTTGTTTATAAAACTCACACTTATGCTATAGATAATGATGATGATGACAAATTTCACACATTATTTTACAAATAAATGGACGTAGGAATTTGTTTGTACATGCATTTAAAATTGTTGTAGACTCTTGGAAATTCCGTGTGTTATTGCTATACATTCTATGAGATAACTGACCCAATTTTTATGATTTCAGGTTCAAATGAACAACTACAGCAGGAATTGGAAGGCACCCAACTAAAGTCTGATTTTGAATTTATAAATGCAATCTGGACGTGAAGATGCTTTACAATAACGACATGCAATAAAATTCTGTTTTAAACTTGGAAAACTGCTACAGAAACTGGAATGCTTCAGACTGCTTTTGGACGATCTTGCATGAATCGAGCATCGGTTTTTGAGCGGCATAAGAGCTTCAAGGAAGGAAGTGAGTCTTTGAGAGATGATGAGAAGTGTGGAAGAAGTAAGGAAGTCAGAACACCAGAGTTGATTGGCCAAATAAATAATTTCATGGATAATAACCGTCGTGTGTCTATTAAGACAATAAGTGCACAATCTGATGTCAGTGTGGGAACTGTACACACATGAGGAATTAAAGATGCAGAAGGTTTGCATGAATGCACCAGCCCACAACTCCATCTTGTTACAGACTATTTGATCAAGATGGCCATCAAAACAGTTCCTCGCCCTCCCTATTGTCCAGACTTTGCTCCCTGTGACTTTTGGTTAAGCGCAAGGAAAACTTTACAGGTTATCGTTATGAGACAATTGAGGAGATGAAAGAGGCTGTGATGAGGATCATTGATATGCTCACATAAGAGGACTTCCATTGGCCTTCCAGAAGTTGTTGGAACAGTATAAGTGCATTACAGTTTGAGGAGATTACTTTAAAGGGGACTAGAGTTTCATGTCTGTACTATCAAGAAAAGTGTCTATATGAAAAAAATCTGGAAACTTATTGTAGGCATCTCGTATATATATATATATATATATATATATATATATATATATATATATGTAAATGTTTAGAGGTACAGAATTTATATATAGTTTTAAAAATAGTAAGCAGAAGTTTCAATAGCAGAGTCCAAGGCTGACAACCCGTGCTGTGCCGGTAGATATAAAATAGATTGGTTGGAGGTGCTACATAGAGCGGACTCCAAAAACCATTTAAAGATTTTGGAGTCTGTCTCTATTGCGGTGCGTCAACCTTCTTTGTGCCGGCAAAAGGAAACATCCAACGCATTGTTTCTCTTTGGGGAACTTTGAATCTTTTCTCCCGCTTTTTTTTTTCTCTTTTTCTCTTTGTGTCAATATTTTAATCGTTTTTAGACGTTAATAAATTTATTTTAGTGTCCCCGTACTTTTGGCACATTTAATAAGTTCCCCATTAGAACTCTTTATTTATCGACACAATATTATTTTGAACGCTATCGATTTTCTCCTGACAAGATGATAGCCGAAAGAGCTCTCGAGAAACTTCCGCTTACTATTTTTAAAACTATATATATATATATATATAGAGAGAGAGAGAGATAGATAGATAGATAGATAGATAGATAGATAGATAGATAGATAGATCTTTAATTTCCTTCCTTCACTAAAACACAATTTTTATATACAAATTAAATATTGGCGTGATTTTTGGCAAGAATCAAAATAGTCTCTACTAAAGCCAGGAACCATGCCACAAAAGTTGCTATAAAGATAGGTCAAGAAAGACTTGGTTTCTGAGTAAAAGGCTATTGAAACAAATATTGACCAACATTATTGTAAACATCTAACACTTACAATGTTTGTAATAGTGCACTGTTATTTCGACATATGGAATCGATAAATAATATCTGTGACAGGATCAAAGAGTAAATTTATTCTGGACCTGATGTTTCTACATAAACCAATAAAACCATGAACAAGTGATGCCGAACAAATATAAAAGCCACAATGTTCAGAAAAAGGTCACGTGATAGCTGATGTGGAGAGGACGGAGAGCAGATTCTTATGACATTTTGTCCCATCTCATTTCAGATAACAAAATACAACAGATCAAATAAAGGCAAATAGGATCAGCATAAACCAACGACCCCCACAAAGGAAATCAGATCAGTATTGGAGTGCTATTACAAAAGCAACCATTACACGAAGAGGCACCTATACACATAACCCAGAACTTATATCATCAATTTTCCAAATATCCTAGATCAAGACCACTTCTTTGAATCCCCTGTCTAAAAGTTTATATGTATAGTAATTATCTCTAATGTATATATGTTGATATATTCATTCATTTCTAATGTGATCATTGTGAATTTTGGAACAGAACTGCTAGTCATAAGAGTGAGTAATATGGTATATATTTTGTTTAATTTAGTCATGTAAATGGAGTCAAAGAGGGGTTGGAAGTTCTTTGTGAAAATACCGATTTTTTTGTAAAATTTTAACAATAGATGTCTAATAGACATTAATTAATAAATACTCCCCAGAAATAGATTTGACTATGAGTTTTTTAATTTTCCTTCCACATAAAACTAAAAAAAGCTTTACAAGATATTACTTACCAAATATCAAGCAAAATGGCGAACATAAACTAGAGTTATAATGGAAAATAAACATATATAATACTTATATGTGTCACTGTATATATATATATATATATATATATATATATATATATATATATATATATATATATATATATATATTCAAAATAAATGGAAGATATACAGGGTGGCTTATAAGTTACTTTACCATTTTAAAACGAATTTTTTTATTTCAATAAATTAATTTTGATTTTTCTTATCAAAATAATAAAATTAAATCGTTGTAAAATTCACGAGCAAAGAAAGACTAAAGATAATTGAATTTTATTTTGAAAATAGGCGCACATTTATTGGAACATGGTGATCTTATATGTACCATTTCAATGTTAGGCATCCTTCTACTAAAACTACAATAATTTACTTGACAGGACCAGACTTTTTACGGGGGGGGGGGGTGCATCTTAAAGAAAATGTAAATGTAAATAAACCTCGAACTATTCGATACCTTAAACCAAACATACAATAGGAAATTCATTCCGTACAGGCTCAAATGCTGTTACGGAAAAATACCTTACAAAGAGCTTATGTGTAGACAATGCATGATGAGGTGAACGTCATACCAGCCAATGCAGAAATGCATGTGCAACTGGACTCAAAGCGATGCCCATATTCATTTGCATTTGGGCAAGTCTCATGTAGCATAAAAGATGGTAAATTTTCTTGCGTGGGCAGTATTTTGTTTCAGAGTCAGAGAGATATCCGTGCGTCGTTCATTTCAGAAGAAGGAGAGGGGATAGAATTAGGAGATGATCAAAAGCAAAAAAAAAAGCTAGGGATGGATATAACCTACTATAACGGCAAACACTTCCTAACTGTCACCAATTGTGATCCAGTACGTTTTACTATTTGACGGCCATTGTCAAGGTAGGACTCTAGAAACATTATTCAGCATTTTGAGTGAATATTCCTTGAGTGCAGCCCACCACAGTAACTTCTTATTGACAATGACACTGTTTTCATTAGTGGGATTTCAGGGAATTTTCCACCAGCTGGGGAATATGCCAACAAGCAACAGCATTGCAGAACGATGCTACTGCAGTATTAAACGGATTGCAAATAGAAGGAGGTGCTTTTTCAGGAAATGTATTATACAATGTCACCCACCCCCACCCCAAGGACGATGCATTATCATTGACTGTACCTGCCAATAGGATCTACAAATATAAGGTTAGGATAAGGAATCTTAACCTAGTCATCAGCCTCTGCACAAACAAGTACCATCTGAGTGACCCAGTATGTGTTAAGCTGCCTCATCATCAATGCATGTTCAAGGTCCAAGAAGGAATGATAACAGAGGTGATCAGCCCACAATTTGTTATTGTTGACAGTGTCCCATGTCATGTGAAGGACGTTCGACTCTGGAATAATGCCATCCTGTCTGGTGGAGCAGATAATAAAACTTCAATATTGCACGTGATGTGATCAGGGATTCGGGGGAGAGTGTAGACAATACGTGATGAGGTGAAGTCATGCTGACTGGGTAAGAAATGGCACTGTGTGTGTGTGCAACTAGACTCAAAGCAAGCCCCGTATTCATTTGCATATATGCAAGGCTCTTATGGCACAAAAGATGGTGAATTTTCTTGTGTAGGTAGAATCTTGTTTCAGACTCTGAGAGATTGCCGTGCGTTGTTCGTTTCTGAAAAAGGAGAGGGGGAAGAGGTAGGAGATGATAAAACAAAAATCTCAAATATGGAGGCCATATACCTTTTTCATTTTTCATACATAAATCAAAATAAAATCTCAATCTTTAAGGATGTAATAAAAAGAAGACTTCACAAAAAAGATATTTTATTTTAAAATGATAAAGTGACTTATGCGCCATTCCCCACTCTCTTCAAAAGTGCATCAAATCAGCTGAGAGCAGTAAAGCAACAAGTATTGTTGTCCCAAAATAGTAACAACGATAATAATCATCATGCACGTTGTGGTGACTTTAAGTGGGTTTTACTGTGTTGAAACAATTAACCAATTGTACTGTTCCTTCACAAATAGAAGCCTAATTGACATCTTGCATGGCTGTCCCAATCATTTCCCGGTAGTGTTTAAAATTCCAGAAAACTCTGGCCATTTAATAAAAGATACTTGATTATTCATGAAAGGGGAGATGCTTCCTGTGTCCACTTTTAGACGTGTCCACACATTTCTAGCCAAAGACTCTGTTGGTGGCACTAAAATTTCAAACAGACTATTCGGACTACTATTCTCAACTTAATTGTTCTAGTCACAATGCTTCAGCTGATGTAATCTCTGCCCCTCTTTGGGTGCTTTTTTTTTTCGAACTTGGGAACGTTTGTAGATGAAAAGTAATATAAATAAATGACAAAAATAACTTATATAAATTTATTCATAAACTTAGTTTTAAAAAAAAACAAGTAAAAGAGTTGCAAAAAGAAGAAAGTTAATAGTTCTTTATTAAAATTTTTATGCGTTGCAAAAAAGTGAATAAATGTCTCTGTTGTCATTCTTTTAGCGGTAAGCACCTAATTCAACCATTTTATTTTTATTCTTTTAAGAATTTTAAACTTTCATAGATATATTTTTTCAAATAGATAAAAATAATTGCTTCAACAGAAAAAAAAAATTCGTCCGTTATTTTTAATATACGTTTTCTGAAATTTACTTTGAAAAAGTGTAAAAGAAAAAGCAATATTAATGAATGACAGTGAGCGTGTTATGTCAGTTGAGAGAGAGAGAGAGAGAGAGAAATGCATATGAGTTAACACTAAAAAAAAAACAATGAGAGAGATGAAAATCAATATCAATAAATGACAAAGACGAATATTAAAAGAGTACCGTTTAAAAAGCAAGTAAGAATGGGATCTCTAGTGAATGCTATCCGATCTGGTGGAGCAGATAATCAAACTTCAAACGACTCTAAGGAGTCAATATTTGTTCATTAATATTAAAATGAAAGATTTGGAGTTTTTTATCAACAGGAGCAGTCTTTCTGTGCATGCATAGTTTGTCCACATAAAAGTTTAGTAATAACTGCTGATTGAACAGTATTGTCATGAAAACATCCTGCAAGGATTCATTTGGAATTGTTAGACTGACTGAGTACTTGTGCAAATGGCTGCTTCCTGTGATTTTGTTTATTAAATAAAAATGGGGGGTTTAGAGTTTGCAAAATTTGACAATATTCATAGTGAAAATGTTGTCATGGTGTCAACAAGAACTGAATACGGTTTGCTAAGTTATCCGTCTGTACCGGTAACCACTTCATCACAGCCACGTCCCAAATAGATTAAAAATGTTATAAATAGGGCTAGGGCAACAACATATTCTTTTCATTGTTTTCACTCTAGAGTGTGTATCCGTTGATATCTTATATGTTTTTATATAAAATGATGTGGATCACGGTTGATTAACTGTGTCTGTGTCGGATATATACTCGAGATTCAAAACAATGATAAGAATATGCTGTTGTCAAAGCCCTAGTTATAAATTATCTTAAAAAGAAGCGATTTTTTAAATGTGTGTAACGTTTTTCGGCACTTGCGCACTTTAGGTTTGGAGGACAATTTTTTTTATCTTTGAAAAATTCTAAGGGGAGACAATTCAAAGAGTTTGTAAAGTTTTGCATAACATATTGGTAAAATTGAAACAAACGCAATAGATTAACAATAATAAAAAAGTTAAACATTATCTGAGCATTTATTGAATTAAAATTAAAAAAATTAGCTTTTATAAATAATTAGAATTTCGAAATAAATTGCAAAAAATATTTTTTTGTATTTATATGGAAGTGTATTTTTTTAATAAATATGAACCTCTTTGACAATGTATGACTTTTTGAACAAACTTGAACAGTCTCTCTAAAAATATATATATTATATGAAAATGTATGACGTTTTTCAAAAAAGGAAATAAAATTTTACAAAATGAAACTTTTGTAATAAATCAAAATAATCATTAAAAGTTATAAACTTTAAGACTTCTTGAATTGTTTCCCCTCGGGATTCTTCAAAAAATGAAAACCAAAAAATGTCCTTCAAAGCTAAAATGCACAACTGCCCATTTTCTTTTAACACACACACACACACTCTCTCTCTCTCTCTCTCTCTCTCTCTCTCTCTCTCTCTCTCTCTCTCTCTCTCTTTCAATCATTTCAATGATTCATGCATCCAAAAAAGTTTTTTTTACAAGGGAGCCACCACTTATCAAGGCCGGAGGGCCTTTGGAGAATAAGGGTTAATGAGTGTTCGGTGGTCACTGAGATAACAATGTAATGATCGTTAGTGGTAGAAATTGGGTAGAATTTGATTATTTAATGGGGACAGCTCAACAAGAACTTGTTTACATTGGACTTGATTTTTTTTTTAATTTCTGAACTATTAAGATGAATGATTTCCCCCAAAATAAATACCTTGTAAAATGCATTGATAAATTCATTGACTTAAATTATATTGTAAATAATAAGAAACTTTTGATAGATTATTGGTAATATTCCTTCGTTCCATGAATGTAGTCATAACGAATGGTTATTCGCCCATGTATGGAGTACTATTGTCACATTTGGGCTGGTGCATCTGCTACAAGTCTTTCGCTCCTGGACAGGGTTCAAAAGAGAGTCACCAACCTAATAGGCCCTGAACTGTCATCAAAGCTTCAACTGCTGTACCATTGACGTAATATTGCACCCGTCTGCTTGCTCTACAAGTATTTTAATGGTAAGTGCTCCAACGAACTACAAACCCTTGTACCCCTTTGACGTAAATACCCCCAACAAACCCGACAAACAGCAAAATCCAACCCCAACACAGTAGAGATCCCTAGATGTAAGAAAGCATTCTACTCTAGTAGTTTCTTCCCCAGAACTGCTGGACTTTGGAACTCCCTTCCGAGTTCCTGCTTTTCCAATTGTACTGATATGCAGAAGTTCAAGTGTAATGTGAACGGACATCTTGCTGCTCAACTCCCTACAATTTATGCCCCCGATAGTAGCTCCCTACATCAAAGTGGCACTGTGAAAATGGAATTAAAAAAAAAGAAAAAAAGATGAACATATTTCGGCCCAAACAAAAATTATTGATCGAAATAAGCACCACCAGAATTAATACTTTTGCCAACGCAAAACAAGTGTATTTATGCCAGTAACATAAAAATTCTTACGTTCTGGTGGTGATGAAGTCGCTGAAGGCATTTTTGATATCGCTTAGGTTTTTTAAGCATTTCTCACACCAAAAGTTGTGAAGATAAAAGGAACCGTGTGTGTGTGTGTGTGTGTGTGTGTGTGTGTGTGTGTGTGTGTGTGTGTGTGTGTGTGTGTGTGTGTGTGTGTGTGTGTGTGTAAGTTCCCTATTGTCTCGAAAACGACTGGGTTGATTTGTATAAAATTTCACACAAAGGTACTTTATGTACCTGGCAGTGTTCTTAGATAGGTTTTGTATCAGAATGTCTCCGATAAGTATTGATAACCGATAATCGGAATAATCTGATGACATAAAGAACAAACGATTTCAACCAAAGTTAACACATTACACAACCTAACATCACAAGTGCCTTTGAGAAGTTTTATTACCACACAAGCTGAAAGGCTCGACATATAAAATCAACAGTAGGTTCTTTGATATGATGGGGGCGCGTTTGAAATGAATGTTTCTATTTAGAGCACAATTGAACCATGATATTTGACGTTTGCATTTTAAACTTTAATTCAAGCCATTATATATAAAAGATAGTGATAAGTGGTGACATCTATGTAAAAAAAAAATTCATAAAATCAACAGAAGGTTCTATACAGTGCAATGGAGGCATGTGAAAATTCCTTCCGGTGCACCTCAATGGATCACCAACTAGAGCAGGCAATCAATCGATTTGATTGAACAATGGGCAATTTTAATGATTTTGGTGAAAATAAAAATATGGGAGTGTGAAAAGTTTGTTGATCATCATTCAATCCCGAGCAACGTCAGGTCTACTTGCTAGTATTTTATAAAAGTATGATCGTCGTTATATTTGTTTTATACATTTATGATCGTATTACTGCATTTATACTTTTATACATTTTATAATAATATGATCACAGTTATACTTTGTCATCATTATCCCTTGTTTAACGTTTGTTTGACGAAGATTTATATTTTTGTTTGTATTCATAGTTTTATGAATACATTTTGTATTTTATATATATTTTGTTTGTATTCATAGTTTTATATATACATTTTGTATTTTTTATATATACTTTTGTTTATTCATAGTTTTATATATACATTTTGTATTTTTTATATATACTTTTGTTTGTATTCATAGTTTTATATATACATTTTGTATTTTTATATATACTTTTGTTTGTATTCATAGTTTTATGTATACATTTTGTATTTTTTATATATATTTTTGTTTGTATTCATAGTTTTATATATACATTTTGTATTTTTATATATATTTTTGTTTGTATTCATAGTTTTATATATACATTTTGGATTTTTTATATATATTTTTGTTTGTATTCATAGTTTTATATATACATTTTGTATTTTTATATATACTTTTGTTTGTATTCATAGTTTTATGAATACATTTTGTATTTTTATATATACTTTTGTTTGTATTCATAGTTTTATATATACATTTTGTATTTTTTATATATATTTTTGTTTGTATTCATAGTTTTATATCTACATTTTGTATTTTTATATATACTTTTGTTTGTATTCATAGTTTTATGAATACATTTTGTATTTTTTATATATATTTTGTTTGTATTCATAGTTTTATATATACATTTTGTATTTTTATATATACTTTTGTTTGTATTCATAGTTTTATAGATACATTTTGTATTTTATATATATTTTTGTTTGTATTCATAGTTTTATATTTACATTTTGTATTTTTATATATACTTTTGTTTGTATTCATAGTTTTATATATACATTTTGTATTTTTTATATATATTTTTGTTTGTATTCATAGTTTTATATCTACATTTTGTATTTTTATATATACTTTTGTTTGTATTCATAGTTTTATATATACATTTTGTATTTTTATATATTTTTTGTTTGTATTCATAGTTTTATATATACATTTTGTATTTTTTATATATACTTTTGTTTGTATTCATAGTTTTATATATACACCTTGTATTTTTATATATACTTTTGTTTGTATTCATAGTTTTATATATACATTTTTTTATTTTTTATATATATTTTTGTTTGTATTCAGAGTTTTATATCTACATTTTGTATTTTATATATACTTTTGTTTGTATTCATAGTTTTATGAATACATTTTGTATTTTTATATATACTTTTGTTTGTATTCATAGTTTTATATATACATTTTGTATTTTTTATATATATTTTTGTTTGTATTCATAGTTTTATATCTACATTTTGTATTTTTATATATACTTTTGTTTGTATTCATAGTTTTATGAATACACTTTGTATTTTTATATATATTTTGTTTGTATTCATAGTTTTATATATACATTTTGTATTTTTATATATACTTTTGTTGATATTCATAGTTTTATGAATACATTTTGTATTTTTATATATACTTTTGTTTGTATTCATAGTTTTATATATACATTTTGTATTTTTATATATACTTTTGTTTGTATTCATAGTTTTATGAATACATTTTGTATTTTTATATATACTTTTGTCTGTATTCATAGTTTTATATATACATTTTGTATTTTTATATATATGTTGTTTGTATTCAGAGTTTTATATATACATTTTGTATTTTTATATATACTTTTGTTTGTATTCATAGTTTTATATATACACCTTGTATTTTTATATATACTTTTGTTTGTATTCATAGTTTTATACATACATTTTGTATTTTTTATATATATTTTTGTTTGTATTCAGAGTTTTATATCTACATTTTGTATTTTTATATATACTTTTTTTTGTATTCATAGTTTTATGAATACATTTTGTATTTTTTATATATATTTTGTTTGTATTCACAGTTTTATGAATACATTTTGTATTTTTATATATACTTTTGTTTGTATTCATAGTTTTATATATACATTTTGTATTTTTATATATACTTTTGTTTGTATTCGTAGTTTTATTAATACATTTTGTATTTTTATATATACTTTTGTTTGTATTCATAGTTTTATGAATACATTTTGTATTTTTATATATATTTTGTTTGTATTCATAGTTTTATATATACATTTTTTATTTTTATATATACTTTTGTTTGTATTCATAGTTTTATATATACATTTTGTATTTTTTATATATATTTTTGTTTGTATTCAGAGTTTTATAGATACATTTTGTATTTTTATATATACTTTTGTTTGTATTCATAGTTTTATGAATACATTTTGTATTTTTATATATACTTATGTTTGTATTCATAGTTTTATATGTACATTTTGTATTTTTTATATATATTTCTTTTTGTATTCATAGTTTTATATCTACATTTTGTATTTTTATATATACTTTTGTTTGTATTCATAGTTTTATATATACACTTTGTATTTTTATATATACTTTTGTTTGTATTCATAGTTTTATGAATACATTTTGTATTTTTTATATATATTTTGTTTGTATTCATAGTTTTATATATACACTTTGTATTTTTATATATACTTTTGTTTGTATTCATAGTTTTATATATACATTTTGCATTTTTATACATATTTTGTTTGTATTCATAGTTTTATATATACACTTTGTATTTTTATATATATTTTTGTTTGTATTCATAGTTGTATGAATACATTTTGTATTATTATATATATTTTTGTTTGTATTCATAGTTTTATATATACACTTTGTATTTTTATATATACTTTTGTTTGTATTCATAGTTTTATATATACATTTTGTATTTTATATATATTTTTGTTTGTATTCATAGTTGTATGAATACATTTTGTATTATATATACTGTTGTTTGTATTCGATTCTTTATTTACAATATATATTCTTGTTTATACTTTTGTTCATATTCGCATTCATGTATGTATTAATACTTTTATTGTTGCGTCATTCTTTTTTATAAAAACAAGCCAAAAACCATATGGTCCCCTGACTGATTCTTTTGTCATGTGTTTGCATAAAACGTAGTGGAGCAACTTTAGTGAAAGCCCTATACCTACGACAAGGTATTGCTTCTATATAAGTTTATTTGTTTTTGTTTTTCAAGATATTAAATAGGGGGGGTCACATTTATTACTGTTTTTGTTATTTTATCGATATGAAGTAACAGACAACAGCTATAAAGTAATCACTAGGTCTATGACAACGGAATATTCTTTTAATTGTTTTGACTCTCGAGTATATATCCGACACAGTTAGACACAGTTAATCAACCGAGAACCACATTACTCTATATAAAAACATATAAGGTATCAACGGATACACACTCGAGAGTCAAAACAATGAAAAAAATATGCTGTTGTCCTAGCCCTAGTAATCAAACGTTAAAGTACAAAACAAAGTGATCACTAAATGAGCTGGGAAGCCACAGTACTGGTGAGGAAGAAAATTCTGTATCGAGAATTAAGTCCAATATACCACCTTCAATTTGAGTGGTGTAATTTGAGCGCTGAAGGAATTGTTGGGATATATTAAGGGATTCTATTAGTGCCACAGTATTTGCAAGAAGCTGATCCAAATTGAAATCATCCAACAAAAGTACCCTTATACCAACAGTCAAGTTGTTGAGCTCATCGATGAGAAGATTTTAAAAATTCCCTAGTGAGCCAGGTTTGCGGTACACGAGCATACAACCAATCACATGTATTAAAGTTCAATCAATATATAATCAATATTTGTAAAATTGAGTCTAAAATAGACTTGTACTGTTAGCCAAAATCAGTTGTAAAACTGTTACCTATTTTGCCCATTTAAACCCCTGGCCTGAAGTAAAGCATTGAGCTACAACAGCCAAATGACATCGTTTCATGACAAACGATGGCTCAATTTTTTTTTTCAAATTCGGTACCGTTTAAAAATCCTATATAGACAGAAGTATGAATTTTAAGAGAAAAATAAAAATTATCCCCAAAAAAGGTATGTTTTTCACCCCTAAAACACCTGAAAGCTCAAGCCCCAGAAGTTTCCCGAGGTCAAATATTACGTTTCCAGATGTATGTGTATGTGGTCTTGATTTGGGGTAATTTTTAGCAAAATCTAATGGTCGGAAAAGATTCTGTGTCCCGGAAACTGGTATTTTGGTCCATTTTTACCCCTTTTGACTCCCTGGGAACGCAACCAGAATTTTTATAAAATATTCAGGAATGTTACATTTCCTCCCTTGGGTAGTTGTAACTTCATGCAAAATTTCAGAAAAATGTAATGAGTAGTTATTGAGAATTTTGGGAATGAACAGACGAACGTACAGGAGTGAATTCTAAGGTCCAAATCCGACTAAGTCAGTGGATAAAAATTTGGTAATATGGGCTTTTGTAGGTTGAATAGATGATTGCCGACCGATGCTGACGTCATGTAGAAATTTAACATTTCGAAATGCGAATATAGAAACGAAATGTATTTTAATAGTTTTTAATACAAAAAAGAATAGAAATAAGAAAATAAAGAAATAAATGATACCGACTTTTCTTTTGTATTTTCTCTTTTTCAAACAATTTTTACTTAAATCTTTCAAACGTGATTCGTTCATTTCATTTTTCAGACAATTTATTACCTAAATCTTTGGAAAGTGATTCGTTCATTTAAATATTATTTTAATTTTATTTATTTTAGTTATTTTCAATTGCATTTTATATACTTTATTTCGTGTATGTATTGTATTATTAAAATGCATTTCATTCCTATATTCACATTTCACAATTTTAAGTTTCTACGTGACGTCAGCATTGGTCGGCCATGCTGCTTATTCAACCTACGAAAATCCATATTACCAAAACAAACGTTTATAATCCTCACATCCACTGCTGCCTTACTTTTAGTTTCATTGGATTGAATTGTCTAAATGTCGAGTTGTTTATCAAACGAAACTAAATGTGATACAAATTGATCATTAAGAAATGTTTTTTAAAAAACGAGTGGTACTATGTGTTACTAATCTGTAAGCAATGATAAAAGTCGAGATAAATGTTGTAACCCAACTCGTTTTACTTGACAATCCGTTTGTGTAATCTGACAACAAAAACTGTTTTCTAGAATATATAGCTGGTTTATCGAACATACACTAATAATGCATTCAGATTTTTTCAGATAAGAACCTTACAGAATTTTTATTCACAGATGAAAATAAAAGAACTGACATTAATGACTAATAATATTCGGATTATTAGTCGTCATGTAAAACCCATGATAGTAAATTTCTCATTGCTATTAAGTCTATTTATTTCTCTCCCATCACAAGAAATGCGACACTAGGGGGGGAGGGAGGTTGAAAAGTCAGCGTTCCAGAGACGCACTCCCTCTGCAAACGATACCTGTGTGCAGTCCTGTCGCTATTTTCCAGCAGAGACGCCTCATGCGATTAGCAATAAACTAACTCTTTATTATTAAAGAGAGAAGGCAAAGCATGGGAGGGTGAACCTCATAAGATATTAACAGGGTTAGTGTTAATTCTTGGCTCCTTAAAATACGGTTTCATGTATATGAAGTGTTAGCTAGTCGTATTATGTGTAATAAAATAGAGGGTCAGTATTTTGCAGGTTCATTTAACGGAACAAAAATCGATAATAATCTTATTTTTCCTAGAACTGCATAGAACCAAAACCATACCTAAGACAACAAAGAAAAAAGTTATCTCAACAATGGCCTATACTCTGTAGACTTCGTATTTATTTCTCACCACGAAAAATGCGACACTAGGGTAAGAAAGTGGGATTTAAAAGTCAGCGTTCCAGAAGAGGAGTACTCTGCACCTGCAAAAGATGCCTGTGCAGCCTTGTCGTTATTCCCCGGCAAAGGCATCTCAGGTGATTGGTAATAAACTAATCCCTTCTCAAAGAGAGAAGGCACCGCCTGGGTGGATAAACCTCCTAGAACTGCACAGAACCAGCATTACACTGCAATTAACAGGAAACGCGTCATTACAGGAATGGTCTAATTTCAGCTGATTTTGGGGACCAAGGGAAAAATTCTCTGGCTGAAGTCTAATCTTTATATAATATTAATAAAACTTTGCTAAGATATAGGGAAGGTACATAACTACATGTTATTTGCCTTTGTGTGTGTACGGCTAAAATTCTTTAACCAGAATATTTAGATCAAGAAAACGAACGCATGACAAAATAGATTTTTGAATGCCTGAAGAGTCGTTTTCAGTTCTTCTGGAGGGGGAGGATCCTAAAATATTCATTTTTGACTATAAAATTCAAACTTTGTTCGATTGTATAGCTTCAAAGAGGAAACGGGCGTAAAAAAATGAGAATAAAACTATTTGATACAACATATTAACCTTGTCGGAAACGAAATCAATTTATGAAAAATGAAGCAAAATTATGACTAGTAAAAGTCACGTAACTAAACTGTGAACGTTTTTAACAGTTTGTTCAAATTTATAGCTTAATCTTGTCACGTGACTCATACTGATCATAATTTTGCTTGATATTTTTTCATGGGAACATATAGAACCCGTGGTACACTGTTTGGAGTACTTGAAAAAATTCAATTGTAAAGTGATATTCTCCTGAAGGTTCAACCCTCAGTGTGGGTGACTGAAAAATACAATTGTGAATTACTTAGAACCTCTGTCCAGTCATAGTTGACGGAACAAGAGCATGCTACCTCTGTAAAGTAACTAAAAGGTCCTGTTTGAAATTTCGGGTAGATCCCTGAGTTTGACAAAATACACATGAAGAAGGTCAGAGGTTACATCGACCAAACCGTTGTGAAAATAATACTCAAGATGAGAACAATAGTCCGCAGAATCCAAATAATACGAATAGAAAATGGACATATTTTTTCAGCCTGAGGATATCGTGTGTGTGTGTGTGTGTGTGTGTGTGTGTGTGTGTGTGTGTGTGTGTGTGTGTGTGTGTGTGTGTGTGTGCGCGCGCGTGTGTTTACATAGCATTCCTTCTTTATTTCATTAAACATTATAGACAATTTCTATCTACATACTTTAGTTCCGAACCTTTCAAGTTTCCTAATGAGCGTTTTTGTTTGTTTGTTTCTGACAAGAACTAGCAAATAATTGCCATAATTGCTTTTTACTCGAGTACTTGCTGGAACATACTTTACTTTCTGGAAAATATAACAGACCTTCTAAATAATAAAGTCTTCTATAACAAACCATTTGCTTAAAAATCCCGACAGGTGCAACAAATTTTAACATTGACTCATTTTCTGAGTCATGCTCACTCTAAATATTATTTGAAGATTTTAGAGACTATCCACCTGCGTTTAAAACGACCTTCCCTTTGTAAACAGAGGAGGTGTCTGTTAGGTATAAACATGATTAGTCTGTAAGATATTCCTCTATTGAATATATACCATAATGCTGGTTTTATTTAAATATATATTGCCCCCCCCCCCGACGCGCCTTTTTCTCTTAAAAAAATCTCTTGATGAGTGACGACAAAACTGGTTGGTTGAATATTTTTTACTACTTTTAATCATGAATATTAAAAAGAAATGTCTTCCCTTCGTAATTATGATAATTAAATTTTTTTATTATCCCAAAACAGTCATCACCTATTATGTTTTACTTCTCAAAACTACATAACCTGATTGGCATCAGCTGCTGTTGCTGCTGTTTAGTGAAACTGTAAGTTCTTTAATCGTTTAAATCAGATGTTGTTTGCAAATTTAAATCGGTTCAAGCTCAGTGCAGCTGCTTATCAAGGGATTTTTGTATCTATTTATATCGCAGATTTGTATATTATTTTTTCTTTAGTCTTGCCCTGAAACCATTGCCAGTAAGTCTCTAATTTAACTTACAAAGTATGATTATTGCAGATTCGTTTAAATTCTGTGAAATGACTAAAAAGAAATGATTAAGACATTAGATTAGGATAAAAGAGTAAAAAAATTACACAATACCTTTAAATAGGATTTGTTAGATGAGAAATTAACTTCAAACAAAAGATAAAATAATCCAAAAATTTAATCAAGTTTTTTTTTATTACTAAAATTGATGTCTAGACAAAATGACTAATTTTATTAGGTCTGTGCAAAAGTTTTGGTTGATTTAAAATTTCATCTTGAAAATAAACAACTGTGGTTTTTTGAAAAACTTTATTTATCACAATAACAACATTTGCTTTCTATAACTTGATTTCATTGATCAAAGCACTGTGAGAATACAACGACAACAACCCGAATGATACAAATTATGCATCCTCATCTAAAAATTTCTAAAAGATCTACAGATATATAACACAATGTTTGTGTGTGTGTGTGTATATAACACAATGTTTGTGTGTGTGTATATAACACAATGTTTGTGTATGTGTATATAACACAATGTTTGTGTATGTGTATATAACACAATGTTTGTGTGTGTGTATATATAACACAATGTTTGTGTGTGTATATAACACAATGTTTGTGTGTGTGTGTATATAACACAATGTTTGTGTATGTGTATACAACACAATGTTTGTGTACGTTATTCAATTCAATTTTCACCCAAACAAGGCACAGTGCTACTTTGAAGTAGGGGTCTACTATCAGAGACATAAGTTGCTGAGGTATTATGAAGGGAGATGAGTAGTAAGATGTCTGTTTACATTACATTTGAACTTCTGCATGTCAGTACAGTTGGAAAAGCAGAATCCCGGAAGGGAGTTCCAAAGGCTAGCAGTTCTGGGGAAGAAAATATTGGAGTAGAAGGCCTTCTTACACCTAGGGATCTCTACTGTGAAGGGGTGGAATTTGGCTGCTTGTTGGGTTTGTCGGGGTATTCACGTCGAGGGGGTACAAGTGCTTGTAGTTCGTCAGAGCATTCACCATTAAAGTACTTGTAGAACAGGCAGAGGGATGCAATATTTCGTTGATGGAACAGAGGCTGAAGCCTAGATGACAGTTAAGGACCTATCAGGTTGGCGACTCTCTTTTGAACCCTGTCCAGGAGTGAGATACAAGTAGTAGATACACCAGCCCAAATGTGACAACAGTACTCCATACATGGGCGAATGGTGGCCTTATAGAGGTACAAGATACTTTCAGGCATAAGTAGTTTTCTAGCATGGTAGAGAGAGCCCATCCTCTTCGCAGCAGCCTTGGCAATATTCTCAATGTATCAATTCCAGTTCATGTTCCCGGTAAACGTTGGGCTGAGAAGTTTAAAGGAAGAACTTTCGGGTAATGTGTTCTTGGCCATTGCTATTGGTGGCAGAGAAGGTTTCTTGTAATTATTGAAGGAGACAAGCTTAGTCTTGGCAGCACTGAACGTGACCATCCATTTTTGTCCCCATTCCACTACAGATTGGAGGTCATCCTCTAGTGTTTCTGCCATTTCTTTAGATATGTGTTCATTTGTTTTACACTCGTGTCTGTTATAGAGAGTGGTGTCATCAGCAAATATACCCATCACCGAAACAATTTTATCAGGGAGGTCATTTATGAATATCAGGAATAATAAAGGTCCAAGAATAGACCCCTAAAGTACTCCCACATTTATATCATATTGTTTAGATGTACGACCGTTGAGGACAACCTGGATTTTTTTCTTACTTAAGAAGGATTTAATTACATTATGTATTCTTCCAGTGATACCGTATGATCTAATTTTCCTTAGTAGAGAATCATGCCATACCCTGTCAAAAGTCTTAGGTATATCGAGGGCTACCGCTCTACCCTCCCCTGTTTTGTCTAGTGAATGGTATATACATTCAGAGATTACAGTACGGATGTCTGCTGTGGAACGGGCTTGCCTAAATCCATATTGTTTGTTGGTCAGGAGTTTAGCAGCTGTAAAGTGATGGACTAGAGCTTGATTAATTAAGGACTCAAATATTTTGACAAAAAGTGGGAGAAGGCTAATGGAGCAATAATTTAATGGGTCAGTTCTTTCGCCAGAATTCTTGAAAATTGGTACCACAGAAGCGGTTTTCCAGCAGTCAGGAAAGCAAGATTCGTTTAGGCATTTATTGAAAAGTTTGGAGAGAACTGGAGCAACCTCAGCGGAGCATTTTTTTAATAGCACAGCCGAGATGAGATCCGGTCCACATGCTTTTGAGGTTTCTAGGTTTTTTATGATACCATGTTCCTTTTTTCAAACCATCTAGTGTGGGGTCTGTCTGTAAAGGAAAGTCAGAAAGGGAGTGGTGTACCGGGTCCAATATGGAGTTAGAGGCAAACCAACTAGCAAGTAGGTTAGCCTTCTCAGTTGCCATGCAAACAACCTCACGATTGTTTGATAGTGGGGGAATCGTTGACTGCCCATTATTTACTACACTGTTGTAGATTTTCCAAAAATCACGAGTTCCTAATTTCTGTGCTTCGATGCATTTTCTGATGGTTTCAGTGCATTCAGTCTTAGCTGTCGCTATTTCTCTCTTACAATTATTTCTAGCTTCTATATACTGTCTGTTTGAACTGGACTTATGTCGGTTGAATCTGCGGTACACATGCTGCCTTTGAGCAATGGCAGCTGCACAAGTAGAAGTAAACCATTGGGGAGAGTGGGGCTTGCTATAGAATTTCCATGTGGGAATATGTGCTTCAATTGCAGTCTTGAACCATTTAGTGGTCTCATTTGCACACTGTTCAGTGGGAAGAGAAAAGATATTGCCCCATGAGGCATTTCTGATGAGATTCCTGATGGCTTCCCAGTCAACCTTTTTGTAATCCCTCATTGTTTTGAGCAGTGGGTCTTCAATTTTGGGTCGAGTATTAAGGGCGATTTCTACCATTATCACAGTGGGATCAGCATTCCCGAGTGGGCTGAGGGCATTCGTTATACAATCATCGGGAACTGTGGTCAGAAATAGATCTAGAAGTGAGGCATGATCTTGCTGGTCTGGGAAACGTGTGGGAAATGTAACCGTCTGTGATAGGGAATGAGATATAGAAAAGCTATGTGTTGTGCTACCAGCTACGTCTGTGTAAGTAGAAAATCCAAGCCAGTTACTGTGGTGGACATTGAAGTCACCAAATACATGTCATTGTGTGCTAATATCGAGGGAGAGTGCTATATCTTTGCTGTCAGAAACTTTGTTTATTAGGGTACAGTCCTGAGTTGAGGGTGATCGGTATAGAAAATACAAGTAGTTAATATTATGATGCATGTTTACTCTGAAGCACATAAAGGCTTGGTCGTCTGATTCAAGTTTTGTTTCTTTAGTCAGGAGGAGGGTGTTACAAATATAGACTCCAAGCCCGTGCATGTGTCTGTTTGAATCCTTACGGCAGAGTGGAAGATAACCAGGCATATTAAAGTGGTTAGAGGGAATGGAAGGAGTGTAAGTTAGTTTCACTTAATGCTAAGATATCCGAGGTGTTTACTAGGAGAAATGATTCAACATCATCTAAGTTAGTTCTACGTCCATGGATATTTGTAAATGCAAGCCTCAAGGGAGGAGGCAGGTTGATTTTCTTTGAGTTAGGTCCTGGTTTAAACGTAATTTTTTCTTGAACTATCATTTCATTTAATTTAATTTAAAAGTTTCAATTAGGATGAGTGAGGGATGCTGGACAAGTGGTTGTGCAGAATATCATACATGCAATACAAGTAGACCATCAGCTGTCTCCTCACCTACAGGAATGTGGCCTCAGGAAAGCCCACCGGAGATGAGTGCAGGGTCTCTTTCCATGCGCGACATGGCATTATAAACATCCAGATATTATACAACTGTTTATGGAGCAGCCGCTCTAAGAGCTAACAAAGAGTTAGGGCTTCTGTACTATCAGTTGGAAACAGCAGCCAGGAACTGTCAATCCTGTACCCTCAACCCATCAGACAAAAGTCAGCCCAGTCCAACCATACCGTCATATATGGTACTGAAACACCTCCACAGTGTCCAATTTAGGGGATGGGATGTGGCGGGAGTGGGGAAAACAGCGTTCATTGTACTGGCCAGGAAACAAGGTTGACAACTGAGTGATTCTGTCAAGTCCCTTTGATAGCACCTCTACGCCTGGCTAATAGGCAAAGAAGGAGTATGAAAGCCGGGCGATAGACAGAGCCTAACTCCTCCTTAAGCAGTTTAGGTTTGCCAACTGGTAATTTGTTTGAGTCACCAGCTCTAGGAAGGTTGTCGTCCGAGACTGGAGAGGCCTACCTCCCCTAGGTTTAGCTTCAGAGTTTTCCTTCTCCTAGATGGATGACCTGGGAAGATCTACAGGTCCATCAGCACCGAGACAGTTCGCCCCACGTTTGGGTCCTAAACTAGGTATTTCTGTGACACCGCATGGGTAGTTAGTGTTAATTGGTTGTTTAGGTTATACTGAAAAGTTACACTACAATGTTTGTGTATGTGTGTATAACACAATGTTTGTGTATGTGCATATAATACAATGTTTGTGTATGTGTGTATGACACAATGTTTGTGAATGTGTGTATAACACAATGTTTGTGTATGTGTGTATGACACAATGTTTGTGTATGTGTGTATAACACAATGTTTGTGTATGTGTGGCTTTGTGCAATGTTTATGGGTTCCCTATAGAAAGAAAGTGATGTGGTGTGTTGCACACAGGGCCTTTGAGCGTGTAGTGTTGTAGCTTAGTGAATGTGTAGAGTGCTTAGCTGCTTGGCTTTCAGGTGCTTTGCTCCTCTTGCTTCCAGCTGTAACCGCCACCTATACTCGCAAGAGTGAAGGGGAGGCAGTTTAGTAAGCCCTGCCCACTGGTGGTTAGAGCGTCTCACTGGTCAAGACTCGCATGCCACCTCCTCGTGGTACATCACGGTTTAACTGGGTACCTTGCGGCCCCAGGCTAAGTGTATGTGGGATCTCGGAGTAGTCTGGAGCCCCAGAGGTGTTGAGTGCATGGCCCTCCGGCGTGAGGACACGCCCTGGCTTACACCAATCCAGACCCCAGCTATGTGGTCAAATAGCAAAATGTCATCTCGGCAGCAGGAGTTGGCAGTCATGGTATGAGCGCAGCTGATATATTTTTCAACCACCGGTCTCCCATGGCGGATCACTGAGCGGATGAATCAAGAACGATCAACGGTCAGGGATCAACACCCAGTTAGCGGGTACTGCGGGGCAACCTACCACTGCTCCAGCTGTCGCACTCCTGTGCTCCGCTGGGGTCCGCAATGTTGGGTCCAGAGGTGGATGTTCTGTTCTGGGCATGCACTCATCCACTATTTCCCTGCCCCGGCGCTTGACGTTTCAGGCAACTACTATGGATATGTCAAGAATAAATTCTCAGCGACTGGCAATTCGGGAGCCCCCTGCAGTCGGGGGTGCTGTCGTTGCTCGGCAGGGCCCGCGTTCTAGGCAGGCGCGCCCCGGTCGACATCCTGCTACTGCCTCCCCACTACACCTGGCCTGCTGGAATGTCCGCTCCCTTGGGGTGACTTCCTCTCTTGACAGTTTTCATCCTCGGAAGTCTGCTGTTATCGACCTGGAATTACTCCGGTTGGGGGTGGATGTCTCAGCACTAGGCGAGACATGGCTCACTGGAAATGGCTCCATACGTGAAGCTAACTTCACATTTTACTGGACTGGCTACCCTGACTTGGAGAGACCAAAACATGGAGTGGGTTTTGCCATCTGCAACAAGCTGCTCAGCTTTGTCGAAACTCCCGTCGCCATCTCTCCCAGATTAATGTCACTACAGCTACACACCACCTCTGGTCCAGTGTCCCTATTGTCTGCCTACGCCCCAACCCTCACCTCGCCGGATGACCAGAAAGATGCTTTCTATCTCCAGCTGAGTGAGACCCTCTCCAAAATCGACCGCGGTCACCGCATAATCATCCTGGGTGATCTCAACGCTCGAGTAGGCAGTAACACCAATGCCTGGCCTGATGTCCTGGGTCCTCACGGAGTGGGCTCTATGAATGAAAATGGACAGCGTCTTCTGGAACTCTGTGCTACACACAGGCTGTGCATCCCATCAACCTTCTTTAAGGGCTCACCGTGGTCGAAGATGACATGGCAACACCCACGCTCTAAGCGCTGGCACCAGCTGGACCATGTGATCACTCAAAAGAAGCACCTCCAGGATATCATCCACTGCAGGACAATGCACTCTGCGGACTGTGACACAGACCACTCACTTGTGCGCTGTAAGCTTAAACTAAAGCCAAAGAAAATCCACCTGTCTTGCTCAAAACCACTTTCAACGCTCAATGTTCTTGCTACTAAGTCCAAGGAGAAATGCCAACATTTTCAAGCTTCAATACAATCCACCTTTGTCCAGTCTGCACCCCCTCAGGATGCTGCCTCTGCCTGGCTGCGGATTCGTGACACTGTTGGAGTTTGCGCACTCTCCAGTTTTGGTAGACGTACAGTAAAGCAGCCGGACTGGTTCAGACACCACGCGGACACACTCCATCAAGCACTAGCAGAAAAGCGAGCGGCAAGACTGGCTGTGATGCAGGACCCCTCTCCTCAAGCTACTAGCCTCTGGAAGCAGAGCCGCTCAAAAGTGCAGCGCCTAACTCGAGAGGCTAAACACAACTATTGGAGTGACATCTCCAAGCGTGCTGAAGACTGCTCTGCCACCGGCAACACCGGTGGCATGTACCAAGCTCTGAAAGAGGCTCTAGGTCCTCCTGTGAAGAAATCATCTCCTTTGCGATCTCTGACCGGAGAACTACTCACCAATCCTGATGATCAGCTTGACCGTTGGGTGGAGCACTACAGCTCACTGTATGCTCAACCTGTAGCAGCTAGTGAGGCTGCTATAATAGCTGCTGTTCCCCAACTACCAGTCCTCCATGAGCTAGATTACGACATCACCATCGATGAAGTACACAAGACCATCAAGCTACTGAGGAACAACAAAGCCCCCGGCGTGGATGGGCTACCTTCAGAAATCTTCAGATGCGGTGGTGACTCACTAACTGAGGAACTCCATCATCTCTTCTCAATCTGCTGGAATGAAGGTACTATTCCCGATGAACTTCGTAACGCCAACATAGTTACCCTGTATAAGAACAAAGGGTTTCGCTGCGACTGCAACAACTACCGTGGCATATCTCTACTTTCCCAGCCTGGAAAGATCTATGCCCGCTTAGTCCTGCCACGTCTCCAGATTATTGCCAACAGAATTCTTCCTGAGAGTCAATGTGGCTTTCGACCTGGCCGCTCTACCACTGACATGATCTTTTCTGTTCGTCAGATCCAGGAGAAATGCATTGAGCAAGGCCGTCCTCTCTATGCAGTTTTCGTTGACTTGACGAAGGCCTTTGATTATGTTAGCAGATCAGGGCTATTTCTAGTCCTCCGTCTACTGGGCTGCCCTCCCAAACTCCTGAAAACCATACAAGAATTTCACGATCAGATGAAGGCTACAGTACAGTTTGAGGGCTCTCGTTCTAAAGAGTTCCCCATCTCTTGTGGTGTCAAGCAAGGCTGCGTGTTAGCTCCTACTCTGTTCGGAATATATTTCTCAGCTGTTCTGCGCCGAGCCTTCCCAAACCCAACTGGAGTGCTCCTTCACACTCGCAGTACTGGAGGCCTATTCAACCTGGCCAGGCTACGCTCAAAAACTATGGTTAACCGCGTACAGATCCGTGAACTCCTGTACGCTGATGATGCTGCCTTCATCGCCAACTCGGAGGTTGAGCTTCAGGCAATGTGCTCCTCCTTTGCTTCTGCCTGCGAGGAGTTTGGTCTCAAAATCAGCCTAGGCAAGACGGTGGTCTTTGCCCAGCCTGCTGGGCTTTCACCCATAATAACCGTAAACAATCATGTACTGTCAAACGTCACCAAGTTCACTTACTTGGGTTCTACAGTTGATAACACCAACAGTCTTGATTGTGAACTGGACTCCCGCATTGGAAAGGCATCAACAACTTTCGGCAGGCTTAGTGAGAGAGTCTGGAAGAACAAGTCCCTCTCGCTACACCTAAAGATCAAGGTTTACGAGGCCTGCATCCTCAGCACTCTCCTGTATGGCAGTGAGACTTGGTGCACCTACCGCCGACACGAACACCGTCTGAACGCCTTCCACTTCCGATGCCTGCGCACAATTCTTGGATTCACATGGAAGGATCATGTACCAAACACAGCTATCCTCTCCACGACCAAGAGTACTGACATGTACACAGTGCTGCGCATCCGTCGCTTACGTTGGGCTGGCCACACCTGCCGCATGGACGACAGCCGGCTACCAAAAGCACTTCTCTTTGGAGAGATAGCTGATGCCCCTCGCTGTGCTGGCAGGCCACGCCTCCGCTACAAGGATGTCCTGAAACGTGACCTCCAGGTCTTCGGCATCCCTCACAACACTTGGGAAACCTCTGCCGGCAACCGAGCAAAGTGGCAAGCTGCTATAAGATCTGGTGCCAAAAGATCCTGCCAGCAATACACAGACTTCCTGAACTGTAGAAGACTGAAGCGCCTTGCCAATCGTCGTCCTCGACGTTAAGGGCCTATGAATGAATGATAGAAAGAAAATAAGAAAATCTACATAAAAATTAAATGTGCATTTTTATGTAAAATTTATCGGAAAACAATGGAACGACTCTGGAATTTGTGCACTCCTATGTAGACATAACCCTTTTGCAACTTCAAATATATCCTATTTTTATGAAAATTAAATTGTATGTATAAAATTGGTGGTGGAAAAAAATGAAAGTTGTTCTGAATTTTCAGTGCCCTCCTGACGTAAGTGAACTAAAGGACTAAACCTCTTTTAAAACTTCAAATATCTTATTTTGATGAAACTGATATTGGTCATTGTCAATTTGTAACCTCAGCCATGGTTTTTCCTTTGATACCAAATCCAACAGAGTCTATGCCATTATTGAAATGGCTTGTACTCCATCGATTGGGGTCTGGCTTTGATTTTGTACAGTTCTTGGAGGTTTACCATATCAGGCTTTGCCTTCTCCCTTTGAGAAGGGGTTAGTTTATTACTAATCACTTGAGGCACCCCTACTATGAAGATGCAACGGAGCTGCACAGGTTATAAGTCCAAAGTGCTCTTCCTCTAGGGCACTGACTCTTCAAATTCCATTTTCTGATTCTTATGTCACATCATCTCACATCTGAACATTTCAGCTTCTTCTGAATTAAAAGGTGACGCAGAGGGGAGCAGTAAGAACAAAGAAAGCAATATAGCGCTATAAGTATAGTGAAAAAAAGCACATAGTAGTGATCCTTATTCAATCCTGGGCAACATCAGGTGTTCCTGCTTGTCTGATATCAATTGATTTTGATATAAATAAGATCAGTTACATTGAACAACAATTGAAGTACAAACATCACATAATTAAAAAGATGAGAATCTTTGAAATGAACATACGTGATCAAACATTATCATCATTTTCTCTTCATCCATGCATCAGCAGTTATACAGATATAGAATGCTGCAGCAAAATCCGACACCAAAAGAAAACAAAATAAGCAGTAAAAATAAAAGTGGTATATGCAGAGACCCAACAGTTTATTTAATAACAAAATTACTATTTAATCATTGGAATTCTTGGAGATGAGTAATTTTTATATTTTATTTATTTATTTATTTATTTGCGGGCTATTATCCTCATCTTTATAGTTGTTGTTTCACAGCAACAACTATGGAAGGCAGTAATTACTGACGATACAGTTAAGAGATTCAGTATTCCTATGCTATCGCAGTTAACAACCTGACGAAGGCCAGAGGAATAATTGGCTGAAACAGCATTAAAACAACAACTATAAAAGATGAGGATAATAGTCCACAAATAAATAAATAAAAATATACAAATTACTCATCTCAAAAGGATTCCAATAATTAAATAATATATCCGATTAGGAATGAACCTGACGATAGAAGATCAAATGACAAAAAACTTGGATTTATAAGACCTCATCACCAGTGATGAGGAACATTGCTGAGCGATGTGTACAACAACAGCAGATTCCTGCCAGAATATGTAAAAGTGTGCGGCGGCAGTCTCGTCAAGGCAGCATTTCACCATGCTCCTCAAGACCTCCTGGTATTTAATGTATTTTTTGTCAAGGGTCGGATTTTGTTGTAACCCTTTCTATAATGGCTTTTAAAAAGACAGAAACGAATTTTTTTTATCAGACTTTTATTATTTTTAAATGCTTTGAACGTTTTTATAAAATTATTTTCGTATCTCTTCTTTTTTAAAGTCTTAAATGTATAAATGACTAGCTGTCCCGAACCGGCATTGCCCAGGAGTATTTATACTTTCATATTTGTTTTGCATTTTTTGTTGTTTTCTAGCGTAGGAGGCCAGCCTTGCCTGGTAATAAAATACTCTTAAATATATTTTCATTTGTGCAGATTTCATATTTATTATTACAAAGCCAATTCTCTATTGAATATCATATATATAAGGATGAAACACTAGTGTCTGCAGGTATTTAATTATTATAGTAAAAAAATAATTATGTCAGCCCCTTTAAGAAATTCGTTTCTTATCGTTGAGCACTTTCAGTTGAATTAAAGTCGGTCACTTTAGCTCTTATGCATAGATCATCGCATAACGATTAGATCACTGTCTGTCTGACGTAAAGAACATTTAAAATTAAAATGTTTAAATTCAACGTTATTTCACGCGGTTAATGGTAGCCGAGATGGCTCGTGTTGCCGAGTTTGGATCTATCGACTGGTGTTAATCGTGACACCCTGCACTGAAGATTCCCGAAAGGATGAAACACTAGTGTCTGTAGGTATTTAATTATTATAGTAAAAAATAATTATATTATATATAGGCCTAAAAGCAGACGTATCAGCTAATATAAAAATAACAAACTTCATAGACGTCACATTAAATTTAGATAAAAACACATATGAACCCTACTTAAAAGATAACACTACTCCAATATACGTAAACCCTAAGTCCAATCACCTACCATCAATTATAAAACAGATTCCTAACTCGATCGTAAGTAGACTCAGCAATAACTCAAGCGATGAAAATGCATTTAACAGGTCAACCAATATCTATGAAACAGCCCTAAAAAATAGTGGATACAAAAATATCGATATCAAATATAAGCAACAAAACACCAATAGCTATAATAAAATTAAAAATAGAAGAAAAGAACTATAATTTGGTATACGGCCCCATACAATCAAATGTTAAAAACAAAACTTGGCAAGAAATTTCTAGATCTTATTGAAAAACACTTTCCCGCAACCAACCCCTTACACAAAATTTTCAATAAAAATTCCTTAAAGTTATCCTACAGCTGCTGCGAAAATTTAGAGATGATAATTAAAGCACATAATAACAAAATATTAAATAAAAACAATGTAAACAACAACAAAATAAACAATACAAAAAGTAGACAGAATGACAAAAATAAAACTAACACTAGCAGAAATAATAATAATAATAATAATAATAATAATAATAATAATAATAATAATAATAATAATAAACCAACCCCGGACAACAACAACCATATTAGAAATAAAAATAAAAATACTAATAACGAACAAGATAAATGCAACTGTAGACACCGCACACTTTGCCCACTTCAAAATAAATGTCTAACCAAAAGTGTAGTTTACCAGGCCACAATATTTGCGAAAGAAAACCCGAATAACAAGAAATATTACGTAGGTATGACTTCCTTAGATTTCAAAACTCGATATTATGACCACAAAAGTACATTCAACAATAAAAACACTGTATGAAAACAACGCTAGCAAATAAATACTGGGAACTCAAGGAAAGCAGACACTCGCTGGTAGTCGAATGGAAAATAATAAGACAAGCTACCACATGCAGAGACCTAGACGACCCATGTAGATTATGCCTCCATGAAAAATTTGCTATCCTGTACTTTAAAGAACACCAACATCTATTAAACTGTAGAAGAGAAATAGCGAACAACTGTGTTCACAGGATAAAATTCACTCTAGGATAGCGATACAAAATAATTTTAAAACTAACACAAACAATAGAAAATAAACAAATAAATTAATTAAATAAACATAAACATACATAAACTATCACACATATATGTATACAAATATATATATATATGTACACATATATATATATACATATATATGTATATATATATAAACTAACATAAAAAAACTAAAAAAATCTAACCTAGATTTAAAACAGATCAAGAAACTAGATATCCAGACTAAATAGAGCACACACAAAGGAACAGGTCAACCAGAGGTCAAATAGGCCTTTATCCGGTAAGTGCATGTTCATTGGCTGATAGAAAGGGCACGGTGGATACTAGAAAGCTGATTGGCTAACTAAAATCTCAATAGAAGGTGCATATATAAAAACGACAGACAGCTACAAAATTCACGCATAAGCCTGAAGAGTCCTAGAGTGGATGAAACGCAGAATATTCAGTGTAGCTTAATCGCCATATATATTTTATAACTTACTAACTAGCTTTACCTATGTATTGAGCACTTTTGAAGTTTACGCATATATATATATATATATATATATATATATATATATATATATATATATATATATATATATATAATACTAATTTAAAAAGTTTAAAAGAAAAAATGACTTGGGTGACATCAGCTAGAATCGAAACCAAAATATTTAATGCTCCATCCCTCCATCCTACTGCTTGAGCTATTGTGAGATAGATAAGAAAATTTTAAATTAAACCACTTCAAGCTATGAATAAATTTGTGCATGCGGAAAAGTAATAGAAATATGTTGGCAAACTGAAATGAACATTTTGCATTTTGACTTGCCGACATATTTTTGTATGCGTTATTCATCCATCCAAACAAAGATTTTATTCATTATAAACCATTCTTGGTGTGTGATTACTATTTCTTGTTAATTTCCGTGTTATGTGACCAGTAATTTAAGAGTTTATCAGTTAAATATTTACACATGCACACACATATACATACATCTATCGTTTTATTTATATAGATTATTCTTGTACCAAAATATTATTATTTTAAAATCCATCAGATATATTCACAAAATCACTATTCATTCGACGATGAAGTGGCCATAAAGAAGATGCTGTACTTTGCCAAGAAGCTAGAAATATTTTATAGAAATAGCTCCAGACGGAGCATGAAGCTATTTAATGTAAGGGGCTAAAAAATGCCACTTCAAGGTAAAACACTAACCAACTAAAAATGTTATGTGGATAGATTCCAACCCAGAAAACAACAATTCTTCCTTCTTTGTCAGAAACACCGTTGATAGAATTTGAGAACTAAAGGACAAACTAAGAGAAGTGAAAGTTACAAGGTTGCCAAAAGTAAAGCCAACATCAACTTTCTACTCTCCATCGATCTTTAAGGCATCAGTGAGTTGGTAAAGAATTGCGAGAAAACTGTTCCATAAAGAAAGCAGTTTGTGATCTGTCACAGCCAAGTCCAATTAAAAAGAATTAATGTACTATTTAAAGCAGTACGCCTCGAAGAAGTAGTTACAAAGAATGAGACAGTTTCTGAGTAAAGGTTCAAAATTTCTGCAAATGAATCTCCCGTCTTCTATTCTTCATGTAAATAAAAAGCAGTTAAAATTATTTCACAGGGTTGTCCACTATTGCCAATATCTTGTATTGGAGTTATTGGAAATAAGATGGCAAATTTGGTCCAATATAGAATTGTTCTGTTCTCATAGAGCTTGAGCCAGGATTTTATCATTTATGAATGATATCACTGTCTTTGTGCCATACTTTGGAAACCTGAAGTGAAGAACTTGTGTCATATAAAAATGGTTACTGAAACCAAAATCAACTGTAGCAAGGTGAATAGCCTGCAGATGGATGGATGGATGAATGGATGGTCTAATTCACATTATTTGGGTGTGGTTCAGACTATATCTTTTATCATTTATTTTTTTAAGGGAGTGTTTGCCATGAATCTTTTACAGGAGGTAGATCATAGATTGAAGCTCAGCTATCTTCATTTGCCATGAAAATAACAATAGAGCAGTTACAAAGAAATTAACTGAAGGTACAAAGTGCCAGTTCGGATTTGGCTTCAACAGAGGTTTTTATTGAAGAGTAGAGACAAAGCTTTTGTGAAATATGTCATTCCTTTAACCAGTTGTCTATATTTCAGATGTTAATGTCTCACTTATTGCCCCTCAACAGCCTTTCCACTTTTTGTGAAAGAGAGACAGAGCAATAGTTTACAAATATATTTGTACCCAGTGTCCATGTGAGGGGCATTTGGGAAGGTCTAATCTTATGTGGAGAGACTGACTTTCCTGACTCAAACCAGATGAGTTTATGCAGGGTATCTATGGACACCGTCCCTAATCTTTATTTTCACCCTGACGTCAAGTTTTACTTGTACTCTTATTCACCCCAAACAAGGCATATTTCCACTTGGACATAAGGAGTTACTATTTGGGACAATATCCACAGGACACTATGTAGGGAGTTGAGCAGCAAGACGTCTGTTCACATCAGAATTAAACTTCTGCATATCAGGAAAGCAGAAAACCAGGAGGAAATTCCAAAATCTAGTAGTTTAAGAGAAGAAACTATAAGCGTTTCTGGCATCTAGAGACCTCTACACTGAAGAGGTTGGATTTTGCTGCTTGTCAGGTTAGTCAGGGCTTTTTAGATGAGTGGGCACAAGTATTACAAGTTCGTCAGAATGCATTCTATTAAATACTTGTAAAATGGCCACAGGGATGCAACAGTGCAGTGATGAGACAGGGGTTGGAGCTAAATTGATAGTGTGGGATCAATCAGATTGGAGACTTTTTGGGGTGCTATCTAAGAGGGAAAGACGAGTGGTAGATGCACCACCCAGATATGGCAACAATGCTCCTTGCATGGGCGAATGGTGACTTTGTAAAGATACAGGATATTGGCAGGTGTGAGTAGTTTTCTAGCATGGTAGAGAGAGCTGACCTTCGTTGTGGCAGCCTTGGCAATATCATAAATGCATTTGTGTATAAATGATAGCGTAGACAAAAGAATGAAATGACATGTAGGAAATTTCCTTCATTCAGAAATCCTTCACGGTCTATAATGGTGCTATATATTATGCAAGCGACTGGGGGCTGCTTGTGAATTTGATATTCCCATGAAACTTGCTCCTGCATAGGAAATCGGTCCAACTCATCTATGGTATGCTATGGGTATATTAAGATTCAGTGATGGAGTCTGTTTTGTGTTCCCTTTAGGAGTGGTTTAGATGATTAAAGGAAATCTGCTCCCTCTTACCCGATAATTTGTTCAAAACATGAAATATGGGGGGGGCGGATAGAACACCTAAAATAAAACAAAAATTCCTTTAATATATTTAACGAAGCCTACTTTTATTATGTAAGTTTATTTAATAATGAATAAATATAAAAAATTTCAGGAAAATATGACTTATTTGATTTTTGCTGAATTTTTAAAACATGTTTCAAAAATACTTAAAAAACGTCACTACATAAGAACGTTGTTTTAAAGCGTCGATAATGTAAACACGATTCTTGTCTCGCATTTTCATTGTTTTTGTATGCTGAAAATTTTTTTTTAAATATTAGCAGTCTTCTTTTAAATTTGAAAAAAGTTAGAATGATAATATTAAATTAAATTACAGTTACATCGTGTTACATAAAGTGGGGGTTAAAACTGTGGCACGAATTGGAGGTACCTACTGTTTAATTTATTATATTTTAAAAAGTAATTTTGTACTATTTAATTCATGTGAAGTTTTTTGTGTGTATTTTATTTAATATATTAAAAAAATAATTTTGTATTATTTTATTTTATGTGAAGTTTTGTTTGTGTTTTTTTTTTTTTTTAATTACATTTTCACCCCAAACAAGGCACATTACCACTTTGGTGTAGGGGGCTAGTACCAGGGATATAAGCTACTGGAGTACTGTGTAGGGAGTTGGGAAGTAAGATGTCAGTTCACGTTACACTTGAACTTCTGCATGTCAGTACAGTTGGGGAAACAGGGAGCCGGAATGGAATTCCAAAGTCTAGTAGTTCTGGGGAAGAAACTACTGGAGTAGAAAGCTCTTCTACATCTAGGGATCTCCACTGTGTAAGGGTGGGAGTTAGCTGCTTGTCGAGTTTGTCGAAGGTATTTACGTCGTGGGGGCACAAATGCTTGCAGTTCGTCAGAGCATTCACCATTAAAATACTTGTAGAACAGGCAGAGGGATGCAACATTTCATCAGTGGGACAGAGGCTGAAGCTTAGATGACAGTTAAGGACCTATCATGATGAGGATTCTCTTTTGGACCTTGTATAGGAGCGAGAGATTAGCAGCAGATGCACAAGCCCAAATATGACAACAATACTCCATACATGGGCGAATGGTGGCCTTATAGAGGTACAGGATACTTTCGGGCGTTAGTAACTTTCTAGCACGGTAGAGAGAGCCTACCTTCTTTGTAGCGGTTCTGGCAATGCTCTCAATGTAATCGTTTCAACTCATGTTTCCTGTGAACGTTAGGCCAAGGATTTAAAAGAAGTACTTTCAGATAATGAATCTTTGGCCATTGCTATTATTGGTAGAGAAGGTTTCTTGTAATTATTGAAGGAAACAAGTTTAGTCTTGGCAGCATTGAATGTGACCATCCATTTTTGTCCCCATTCCACTACAGATTGGAAGTCATTCTCTAGTGTTTCTGCCATTTCCTTAGATATGTGTTCATTTGTTTTCCTGTCGTGTCTGTTATAGAGCGTGGTGTCATCAGCATATATACCGATCTCAGAGGCAATTTTGTCAGGGAGGTCATTTATGAATATTAGAAATAATAAAGGTTCAAGGGTAGACCCCTGAGGCATTCCCGCATTTATATCATATTGTTTAGATGCACGACGATCGAGGACAACCTAGATATTTCTCTTATCTAAGAAGGATTTAATTATGTTTAGAATTCGTCCAGTGATACCGTATGATCTGATTTTCCTGAGAAGACTTTCATGCCATACCCTGTCAAAAGCCTTAGATATTTCTAGAGCTACCGCTCTACCCTCCCCTGTTTTGTCTAGTGAATGGTATATATGTTTAGAGATTACAGTTAGGATATCTGCTGTGGAACGTGCTTGCCTAAATCCATATTGTTGGTCGGTCAGAAATTTAGCATCTGTAAGGTGATGGACTAGAGCTTGATTAATTATGGACTCAAATATTTTGGCAAACAGTGGGAAGAGGCTAATGGGGCGATAATTAATGGGTCAGTTCTTTCGCCAGAATTCTTGAAAACTGGTACCACAGAAGCGGTTTTCCAACAGTCTGGAAAGCAAGATTCATTAAGGCGTTTGTTGTAAAGTTTGGAGAGAACTGGAGCTACTTCGGCGTAGCATTTTTTTAATAGCACAGCCGGGATGAGATCAGGTCCACATACTTTTGAAGTGTCAAGGTTTTTTATGATAGAATGCACCCGAGATGGGGTGATTTTCAGATCGTCTAGTCTGGAAGGAAAGGAAAGGAATGTGTGAATTACTCTTTCATTTAATATATTTAAAAATAATTTTGTATTACGTAGTATTTTATTTTTATGTGAATCTTTCTTTTCTGAATTCCTGTTTCATTTGATATATTAAAAATTAATTTATTATTATTTTATTTTTATGTGAAGTTTTTTTGTGTGAATTTCTGCTTTATTTAATATTTAAAAAATAATTTTGTATTATTTTTATGTGAAGTTTTATTCTTTTAAATTCCTGTTTCATTTAATTTATTTATAAAATAGTTATATATAATTTTATTTCTATGTAAAGTGTGCTTTTTGTGAAAACCTGTTTAATTTATTGTATAAAGTTATTTTTTGTATGTATGTTTGTATTATGGCTTAAAAAAAAAATAAAAAATACACAGCAAGCTCCTACAATAGTGCTATTTTTAATGAGCATAACCCCGAAAAAATAATATCTAAAATTTAGAAAAAAAGTCGTCCTTTTGGACTCAAATTACCTTTTATATTATTGAATGTTATAAAGAATTAAACGCGAACTTTAATGCTATTTTTTATTAATACGCCAGGAAATTAATGCTATTTTTTATTAATACGCCCAGGACGTTATCTCCGGATTTAATTTTACGTTTTTTAATTAGATTCATTACAAAGAAATAAAGGTGGAAGAAACTTAGTTACAGTACTGCTCTGATGACATCCTTAATTTTATTTGGTGTTTCAGGAACCTTCTGGATACTGTGCTGTCACTCACACACACACACACACACACACACACACACACACACACACACACACACGCAAATAAACGAACGTTTATTAATTTTAATTTCCCCGCGCATTTGCACAAAAATAAGTTCTTCCAGTAACAACATAATTTCAAATGCACTCACACGCTTTTCTCACAGCAACAAAAGTAAAATGGACATATTTCTGGCGGACGTAGTTGAAGACAGTACCACGTGACACAAGCGACCAATGAGAAAATTTAGAAGATTGTCTTTTTAACGCTTTTCCAAAAACCAAATATCAACAGCAGCAATCTTGTGCTAGTCCAAAAAGTATTTAAACGCAACAAAACATTCTTCTTCCCCTCTTTTTCCTTCTTTCTTCCTCTTTTCTCACTCCAACGTGACACGAGAACATGCCTCTCGTTTTCATCTCATCGTCGTTTTCAAATCTGTCGAAACCATAATTACACACGCCATGTGGGTACCCAAAATCACACTTATGCACACACTCACTCATTTCCGTACATTTTCTATAAGAATTAATAATAACGGACTACTTTCTTCATGGGACTTTTGAATAAGGCGAATTCGCCAGTTAAAACACAAACCTTGAAATAAGGACATTATTTTCACAAAAGACTTTTACCTTCTAATCTTATTATCTCAACGCAGGACTTTCATCTAACATGACCTTTTAATCTTAATAATTCCTCAAAGGATTTTTTTCACCTACCTTGAACATTCTAATCATAATGATTTCTCAAGAACTCTTATCGATCGGAATTTGCTTGTTCATCTTGTTATTTTTGTTGAAAAATAAATGCGGTGCATTTTAAACGAGAAGGAGATGTCATTTTGTTTCATTCCTATTTTTTATTATTTTGTTTGGGGCAGAGAAATTTAATTTCACTTAAACTTCTTTTCCCCTACAATACCTCTTAAGTTTTATTTTGTAAGTCCTCACATAAGTGAAATTCCTCTTCTAGAGGAGTTGAGTTACTTAACACTATTTAACATTCTATTTAGTTATGCTTCCTGGCAATGCCATGTATGCCTGCTAGTTTATATATATATATATATATATATATATATATATATATATATATATATAGGGTGGTCGCTAGAACAAAGGGAATTTGTCAAACAACGATTTATTTTTACAAAGAATAATTTTTACAAAGTTTTTCAAAGACAAATGTCATATTATACTCATAGATACTCAAAATGTCATCTGTGCACTTCACAGCAGCGTCTTAACCTAGAAATCCAAGCTTCGACAACAAAAGAACCAATCAAAAAATAGCAATCACACATTTTATTAATGATTTCAGCTGACCTTCAATATATATATATATATATATATATATATATATATATATATATATATATATATATATATATATATATATATATACACTAGCTGTACCCTGCCACGCGTTGCAGTGGCTCAATTTGGAATTTGGTGTTAATAAAAAGAGAAAATGCATGTTTCTTATATTAGTACAGCAATCCACTGCAAAAAGTGAAAAAGAAGGCGAAAATGAAAAAAAATTGTACTCTTGCAGAATTTGATCTGGATCCTCGGGAGTTTCTGTCAATCATTCATGGTTTGGACTTGACCAACAATCAGTGGATGAAGCCGAACATAGCAAAAATGTTGAAACGCTAAATTTTTTTTTTTTTTTTTTTTTGTTGCTTTACAAAAATGTGAGTTAGTAATATTTGGTTGATGGTGGGGGGAGGGGGGGTTACTGTACACAGATTCGAAAAAGTTGTCCCAAAACAAATAAATGAAAGCAAAGGTAAGTTACGTTTCTACCTAATTGGATAATTGTTTAGTGTTTTTATGTAATGTAAAATGTTTAATCGGCTCAAAAAACAGAAATGGTCGCGGACTCTGTTGAATGCGTTAAGTTTGGGAAAGTAAGTTGAAAACTAAAAACTATACAAAACAGTGTCTGAAACTCACCGAATATATGTTACCATGACATAGGCTGGCATAATCGGTGGGTTTCTGACAGTATTTTGTATAGTTTTTTTTAGTTTTAACTCACTTTCTCTAACTTAAAGTAATCAACAGTGTCCACAACCATTTGTAGCTTTCAAATACCCCGATAAACACTGTTTTTCGAGCCGACTAAACGTTACATTAAATGAAAAGGGTTTGTATTACTAAACACAGATACAAAGAAGTTGTCAAAAAATAAATATAGATAAATAAATGTTATCAAATGCAAGAAAAGTAAATGTTCTACCTAACTGGATAAGATTTTAGAGTTTTTATGTAATGTATAATCGGTTCAAAAACATTCAATGTTTATCGGTATATCTGAAAAATACAAATGGCGGCAGACTGTATCGAACACATTAAGTTTGGGGAAATTTTGGGAAAATAAGTTTAAACTAAAAAACTATACAAAATACTGTTAAGAACTCACTCAATATATGTTACCATGACGTAGGCTGGCATATAATCGGTGGTTTTAAACTTTTGCTCGATACAGGTGACGACTTTTAAAAGTCCCTTTTAGTGATTACCTGGTTTGAGGATATTTGTACAACTAAACGGCAAATCTGCTCAAAAAAATCCGGTATTATTTTACTTTAAGGCCCGTTTTACGTTCATATATAACGAAATATTTTATTGTAGATTTCGGTGTGCTAAGAACGAATCTGCAAACCGTTTCCGTAGCAAAAAGAAAGTTTTCATGATATTCATGAAATTACTTTTTCGAAAAGTGGGTGATCACTTTTCAATCTAAATTTAACTTGGAATGAGCACCCACTTTCTGGCCACCTGAGAGAGGAGCATTTTTCTGTGTTTCTTGGCTAAAAAGTTTTTTGTTTGATTTCTTTTGCATGGTAATAACCCCTGAACTCTGGGACTATTTTCCATTTCACAGCCGTAGCCTTCGTTTACGCTATGCGTGAGCATAAACAAAAGCTGTTTAGCCAATAAACATGGGAAAAAATCGCCCCTCTCTCAGGTGGCTAGAAAGTGGGTGCTCATTTTAAGTTAGATTTACATGGAAAAGTGATCGCCACTTTTTCGAAAAAGTAATTTCTTCATATCATAAAAACTATTTTTTGCGACGGAAACGGTTTGCAGATTCGTTTTTAGCACACCAAAATCTACAAAAAAATTTTTGTTATTTATGAACGTGAGACGCACGGCCCTTAATGGAAAATTATATAAAAAATCTGGGGGAAAATAGTTTTCAATAAAAACAGCAAATGAATTCGATAGAAAAAAATGGATGCTATTTTTTTTTTCTTTTTTCTGTGTGTTTCTTGGCTAAAAAGTTTTTTGTTTGATTTCTTTTGCATGGTATTAACCCCTGAACTCTGGGACTATTTTCCATTTCACAGACGTAGCCTTTGTTTATGCTATGCGTGAGCATAAACGAAAAATGTTAAATATGCATTCGCGTACCAAACTGCCTTGTCAAAAAACCTTTAAGCCAATAAACACGAAAATAAATGTCCTTTCCTCAGGTGGCCAGAAAGTGGGTGCTCATTTTAAGTTAAATTTACATGGAAAAGTTATCACCCACTTTTCGAAAAAAAAATTTCTTCAGATCATGAAAACTATTTTGGTACTCCTTGGGCGTTGAGTTCCATGGCGACCCGCAGAATTATTTAATGGTCGTTCCCTTAGTACCCCCCTAGTCAAGGCTAATGCATGCGCACGTAACATTTTTTATTTATTTACTTACGTGGTGGAGTTTCTATACTGATAGGTCTTTTGAAATTTTTTCACTGGATTATTATTGATTGAACACTAACCAGATTATGAAAAATAATTGAAAAAAAAAAAAAATCATTTCAACATTTGAAAGGGGTACTCACTTTTTAGTTACCACGTTCTGGTAAATCGGTCACTCATTTTTTTTTTTTTTTTCTAAATACGGAAGTGTCTTCGGGAGATATAAAATGTTGACGAAGCAATGTATCGAGAGGCATACGGGATGAAAAATTATTGGTAAATTTTTAGATTAGGTCCACCTCCTCAATTTTCTTTTAAATGACAACTTGAAATGGTTTTCGACTATGCTGAATACGAAAATCGCATTGAAATTTTGCAGAAATAAGTAGTTATCAAGATATAAAAAGTTGTATTATGCATTTTAATCTTTGGCGGTCATCTTTTTTACGTGCGTGTATTTGTTTATGGCGCGTGTGCACGTAAAAAGATGGCCGCCGAAGAATACAATGCATAATACAACTATTTATTTCCGCAAAATTTCAATGCAATTTGCGTGTTCAGCATACTCGGAAACCTATAAATGTCGTCATTGAAAGGAAAATTGTGGAGGTGGACCTAATCTAAAAAAATACCAAATTATTAAACATTTCTCCAGCATGTTAGTGAAATTTATAATACTTTAAAAAAAAATTTAAAAAAAAAACAAGTTTTGAAAAAAAACAAAAAAAACTCACCTTTCATAAAAACAATTTAAAAAAAAAACACCCACAAACTGACTTTTAACTAAATAAGTTAAAAAAAAAAATGTAAAAAACTCGAAACTCTATTTTCATAAAACAATAAAAAAAAAAGTCATGTTCAATCTATTTTTTTTCTTTGAGAAACAAATATATTTCTGACTTACAAATGCGGTAGAGGCACATATTATTTTTACTTTCTATGATTTTGATATACCGCGTTTTTATTGCTTACAAAATGGGTGACTGATTTATCAGAACGTTGTAACTAAAAAGTAAGCACCACTTTCAAATGTCGAAATAATGATTATAGAAATTAAGCATGGGAGTGATGGTTGTACAACGTCGCCTTTCGCACTTTTACATTATTTACGTTAACTCTTCATAAATAATTTAAAAAAAAAAGTAATTAAACCATTTATTGATAATTTGTCACGTGTACAAACATTTATTTATTTACGTAGGCTTAACTCTTTTCATGAATAAGAAAAGTTTTACTCTTTAAGAATAATAAAAGGAAAAAGTTACTTACTTCTTTTCATGAAGGCCAGAGGAATAGTTGGCCGAAAAGTCGTGAAACAACTAATAAAGATGAGAATAATAGTCCGCAATAAATAAAAATGGTGCTAATGCAGAGAGCGATCCACGCTATTTTTTAAATCATATTTCCACGTTTAATTAACGTTTTACGATATGTTTTTTTTTATTCAATTGTAAGGTTAAAGTACAGAATAGGTACAAAACATCCTCCCCTCCCCATGTTAAGAATGACTTTTTAAATAATAACATTATTTCAGCACGGATCACTCTCTGCATGAGTATCATAAAAATTAATACAAATAATACTTATCTCAATAAGTGAAAGGCTAATTTCTACCGGAAATAAAATGGCGATAATCTCGCAGTTACGAAAAATATTCTTTATTTAATTTAATACTTTTATAATTCGCAATGTTAAATTATTTTAATAACATAAAAACATTCCTTGACTTTAAAAATAGAATTTCTGAAAATTTCAATTAAATTGGTAATGTAGAAATATGGTTTTATTTGCTTTTGACGAACCAAAATTACATTTTTATATATATATATATATATATATATATATATATATATATATATATATATATATATATATATATATATATATAATTGTATGTTGTTCTAGAGGAGCTAAGAAAAACACTATTTAGTTAGTTATGGTCCCGGGCCTGCTAGTACCAAATAAAATATGAGGTGAACTGATTAATGATGCAGATGTACACCTTCGTTGTGTCAAGTTAAAATCCAGTTAATTTCATAGCATCATTTTCATTTGGAAACCTTTGTAAGTATCCTATTCGAAAAACAAATTGGATCAGGGAAGCCAAATCTAACAACACATTGGTTAAAACAGTTATAATTATTATTTTCGTCCAATCAGAGATTAGACAAAAAAAAACCTTAGACATAAGACTAGGACATTAATGGCGATGCATAATGCATTACATGCAAAGGATGATATTTATCGACTCTATGCGGAAAAGAATGTAGGAGGAAGAGGACTGATAAGTATAGAAGACTGTGGATGACACACAAAAAAAAGAATTGGAAAAATAAATAACCCAAAATATAGAAAGACTGATCACTGTAGCGAGAGGCGCAGTCACCATGAACAAGACAAAGAGCAGTGAAAGAATTAACAAAGAAATAAAAAAACAAAAGTGGGAAAAGAAACATCTACATGGATGATTCATAATAACTAGAAAAGAGACTTACAAAAACATCTAGTACTAGCTACAAAAATAGCACTGAAACAGATTGAGAGCTGCACAAAAGTATGTGATTAAAACTAACTGTATCAAACCTCAAATAAGCAAAATCATGAAAAACAGTGAATGTAGATTCTGTGGACAAGGAAACGAAATGGTAAATCACGTAATAAACGAATGCAGCAAACTAGTCCTCAAGGAACACAAGAACAGACACAACTGTATGAGGAAAACAGTTCACTGGTAACTATGCAAATGACTGCATTTTGAACATGCAGACACAAGCTAGAGATAGTATCGGAAAATGAAACTCACATAATTCTATGGGGCATGAGGTACTAACAGATAAATTCATTCAAGCAAAGAGATTTGATGGCATAATAGTAAACAAGAAACTTAAAACTCAGTAAATATTACTAATTTTTATTTCCTTATTTTTTTCTGTATTCCATGCTGTCTACTCGCTTAAAACTCTTTGTTTCCAGATTTCTGTCTCACGAGTCAAACTTGTTAGCGATGTTTATACAATAGAGAAATTGGAAAATGTGTATCTGTTTTCTAGCATTCATTACTTTTGGAAAATGAGTTTGTGTGTTTTAAAATTAATATGAGAAAAGAAATCGAAAATTATCCTTCCAATTAATACAAGAAGGGGAAAAAAAACTACCAGCCGACTCTTCAAAAGAACCCACTTGGCCCTAAAGGCACCCGCCCTTATTACTACTCTGAAATAGTAATCTTAGCACTCCAAACTCATTTCACGAGGAGGGAAGTACATTTTCTCTATTCCGTGTTGTATGTAATGGATATGTAAATCTAATCTCACCATTTCTTTTTTATTTCTTTTCTTTGTATTTCTTACATATCCAGGTACTTATTAATATTTTATTCACTTATTTTAAAACAAATTAATTGCTAAAACAGATCGGTTTTCTCACCATACTTACTGTATACACGGTTTCTTAATGTTTCAGGGAAATCTATCTCCAATCCTAATTTAGAACAGAGCAAAACTTTAAAGTAAGATACTTAATATTTTCGTCCATGCAAGGGCACAAAAATACCTGGTGTAGAAACCAGGTGCATGATTACCCCTCTCAGAGTGATGGACCCATAAATCTTGTCAGGTCATCCATCTAGGTGAAAGAAAACTGATATTAAAACTGGGGGAGGAAGGCCTCCTCAGCCTTCCTAGAGCTGGTGACTCAAACAAATTCTCTGGTTTGCAAACCTAAATTGCTTAAGGAGTAGATAGGCTTTGCCTATTACCGGCTTTCATACTCCTTCTTTGTCTATTAGCCAGGTGCAGAGGTACAATACCAGGGACCCACCAGAGCTACCCTGTGCTTGGCTTTGTTTCCTAACAAGGTCATTGGCCGCCGTTCCCCTATCCCAACTACTTTCTTTCTCTCACAAACTGAGCAAATTGGGCTTGCTTGTATGCCATTTGTGCTCACTTGGATTGTCTGGGCCGGTCTTGTCTATGAAGTTAAGGGTACCTGATTGACAGTTTATCTGGTTGCTGTTTCCAACTGGTAGTACAGGAACACTAACTCTTTGGTAGTACTTAGAGTAGTTGCTCTATCATCACTTGCATAATATCGGGATAGTTATAGTGCCATGTTACACATAGAAAGGGACCCTGCTGCTTTCTCTAGTGTGCTTTCATGGAGCCATAACTTCCTTGGTAGGACTTGGCTAATGAACCACTTGTGTGTGTATACTTGTTGTCAAAACTGGCCCACTTTGCCCAACACGTTTTCTCCAACCTGAAATTAAGCAAAAACATAATGACAACCCCAACAAATATCACAATCAAATCAGACAATCACCCAAACAAAACCAATTTTTCTCCTCCCTTGAGGCTCGCATTCACAAATATCCGTGGGTGTAGAAGCAATCTAGATGATATAGAGTCTTATCTTTTAGTAAACTCTCCGGTTATCTTAGCATTAAGTGAAACAAACCTACACTCCTCAATCCCCTCTAACTATTTTTACATGACAGGATACCTCCCTCTGTGCCATAAGGATAGGTATATGCACAGGCAATTCAAAGCACCCTCCCCTTAACTAGAGAGCAACGTCTGGAATCGGATGACCAGGCCTTTATGGGTTTTTGGCTAGCTTTTCATCACTGCATTAGTTACTTATATTTTCTCTTCTGTTCTCCCTCAAGTCAGGACTGTATCCTAATCTATCATGTCTCTGATAATATAGATGCAGATAGTAATGCCTAAATGCATGTGTTTAACAACTTTAATGTCCACCATAAAAATTGGCTTGGTTTCTCGAGTTGCTCAGATGCAGCTGGATGCTGTACTTATAGCTTCATTATAGCCCATTCCCTCACACACACAGTCATGTTCCCAACTCGCCTCACACATAGTGAACACCAGCAAGCTTCACTTCTAGACCTATTCCTTGCCACAATATTTGAGGATTGAGTGGTTTCACATAATCCTCAGGTATTGTGGTAAGGAATAGGTGGTACTATATATCCAAGGCATTTGACAAAGTCTGGCATGAAGGGCTGCTTGAATACTAAATATAATTAGATTCTTCTTAGACAATAGGACCATCCAGGTGATCATTGACGGAGGTTCTTTCTACTCTAATAGCTTCTTCACTCGAACAACTAGACTTTGTAATTCCCTTCTGCTACCTGCTTCCCTGACGGTACTAATATGCAGAAGTTCAAATGTAATGTGAACCAACATCTTGTTAATCTTTCTTAGGCATGGTCCTAAATAGTAACATCTTACATCCAAGCGATGATATGCCTTGTTTGGGGTGAAGATGAGTAAACAAAAATGAAATTCAAAAGAAACTGCAAAATTGTAGGTTGTTCCGTTCCAGCAAGCCATGAGGTGAAGATCAAGGAAATCGAAAAAAAATACACGGAATTTGCCAGAAGAACTGAAAAAAAATATGGAACATGAAAAACGTCAATATAATACCAATAAGTGAAAAAGCATGGAGGACAATCTTGAAAAAACTTGGAAAAAAATTGGTGAAAATTGAATTAAAGAGAAGACTTAAGACTATACGATAGAAAAAGGTGATGGAAACAGTTGAAATTTTGAGGAAAATCCTTGAGTGCTGAAACCACTCACAAAAAAGTGCAAATGCTAACCAGACATATGGAAATTACAACAAAAATAAAACTAAAACATAGAAAGAAAATCATCACAAGAAATTTCATAAACTGCCTCCTTCTCTTCCTCCTTCCCTCTCTTCCTCCCTTCCTTCTACCTTTCTTCCATCCCTCCCATCCTAAAAATAATAGTGTGAGGTTTCTATTTACACTGAACGCCCACAGAATGCCCAGCAGTAATATATTACATATAAAAATACGGCTGTAGAATTTCGATAGATTCTTCTTCTTCTTCTTCTTTTTCTTCTTCTTCTTCTTCTTCTTCTTCTTCTTCTTATTATTATTATTATTATTATTATTGGTGTGTCTTTGAAGTGTGATTATACGAGAATTTCCCACTTTTTAAGTAGGTTTATAAGATGATTATGATTGACAGTGCAAGGGAGATAACTCCAACTAGTAACAAGTAATGCTAAATGCCCTTGAAAAAAAAATCTCTTGCTCCGATGTAATATAATAATATTGTTGATCTGATAATTCATCTCGTGTTTTTTTTTTGTTTTGTTTTTTGTTTGTTTGTTTTGTTTTCTCTCATCGATTATACAACCTGTGACAACAATCTGTGGGGAACAACTCCGATTTATTTACAGAATAGTTTTATGGAATGTGCTCTGATAAACTCATAGCACTCGTGTTCCTGCAACGTACATACTCTTGACTAACTTGACAAGCAGCAAAATCCCACCCCTTCATCGTTTACGTCAGCAGATGCTAGAAAGCCTTCTACTCTTATAGTTTCTTCCATTGGACTGCTAGATTTCCCTCCTCGTTTACTGCTTTCCTGACTCCGCTAACCCACAGAAATTTAAATGTAATGTGAACAGACATCTCACTACTCAACTCATGATAGTCCCCTGTTAGACACGATCCCAAGTAGTAACCCCTTACATCCAAGTTGGAATATGCATTATTTGAAGTGAAAAATAATAAAATAAATAAATAAATGGACGAATCGAAATTAAAATCAAACAAACAGTTTAACATGTACATTTCTTATACTATTTTATTAGCTATGGAATTTTTCTTGGCATAGGTTAATTTTTATTAATAAACCATTTTTAAATAACCAGCTCGACAAATTTACAGAAGGAAAGAAAAGCGTTTCGGTGCCTTTCAACCGAGAGTGTGTCTCTAAAACTTTTAGAAATCAAGTGTGGTGCGAAACATGTTTGCTTGTTGTTCTCATTTACTATAAAGCAGCTATAGAAAAGGAATGCCAAGTCCATTCTAACATTTAATGACATCTTTATTGATTATCTTCGTTATTGATTATCTTCATTATTGATTATCCTGTAAGAAAAATGGTTGACATTCGAAAGAGTTTATGTGTATGGACATAGACAAAAGATTAGAAACAGTCCTGTAAAAAAATAAAAAGTTCATGAGTGTGCCATATCAAAGTTTGGTTGTGGTGGTAGCTATGTTGGATCATTTGTATTCTTGTTGTAGGTGAACCCAGGCCAAAAGACCCGAGTAGGTCCTGTTGCAACCCAAGAGAGGAGTTTGCGGGTTGGTCCAAGCCACGTGGAGTTGTTATCAGTTCAAGATCCAGGAAAAAAGAGAGAGAGAATTGCTATTGGTTTAACCCTTTATAAACTCAGTTACATGGTCAACTCGCCTGAGAGCTGGGCTCTGATTGGACAAGCCAGAAAAGAAGTTGACTGCCACAACCAATCAGCAATGATTTTATAACCCAAATACTTTCAAAATCTCAAATTACAAAATGTCTCTGATGCTGTTGCTACACAGCCATCCAAGTAAAAATATTATGTTAACAAAAAAAATGTTAATTTACAAACAAAAAATAAATAACATACTGTTCTCTTATAAATATAATTATCAAAGAGAATACTTGTCCCTTTTGTTTGTGATGCCACAAAAACTTTCATTTTGTATTAATTTAAAAATGAAAAAGTTTGGGTTTTTTTTTTTTTTCGTGAATTCATTCTTTTTGTGGACTGTTACTCTCATCTTCATTGTTGTTGTTTCGCCACGTTTCGGCTAATTCATCCTCTGGCCTTCTTCACGTGATTAATCATGACTGGATAGGAATGTCTTGTAACTTATCCCCAGTAATTACTGCCTTCCATAGTTGTTGTCTCACCACGTTCTGACCAACTAATCCTTTGGCATGCTTGGATAGGATTGAAACCGCTAATCAACACCTCTATCCACTGCTCCATGGCCCCTGAAGGATGAGGAAGGTTGGATTTTATGGTTCTATAAATCCAATTTTGTGTTCTTGTCTGGTCTTCCATTGCCGGGTCTGTACCGAATGGTATTTTTGTTGTTGTTGTTATTGTTTTTTTTTTTAATTTATTTTTGGAATCCTTGGAGATAAGACTTCACAATTTGTACATTCATTCTTTTTGCAGACAATTATGAAGATGAGAATAGCAGCCTGCAAAAAGAATAAATGCACAAATTATAAAACCTCATCTCCAAGGGTTCCAAAAAATAAGAATAATAATGCTTTTCTTTCATTTGCTTTAATTCTAAATCTATTTGTCATAATTAATCTTAAAGAATAAAAACATATAAATTTTAATATTAATCATCTTTATACGTTTCAAAAAGGGGGGGGGGATAATAAATCTAAAATTTAAAAACATTTAAAAATGTTATTAAAAACTTTCATTCGTTTGCATTGCTTTCATCATTAGAATCGATGAAGTTTTGCTTATTAATTACACTTGAAAATGTTTGTAGCAGTCACAGAGAACTATTTTCTCTTGTGAATCAATACCCACCTCTGAGTTCTCCGGCCACAGGCTGACCAATCAGCTAGCAGGGGGCATTGAGTCATCTGCTCCCTAAAAGTCTTAAGGGAACGTCAGCAGTCAGATCCGGACTGCCAGCCTAGCAACATCTATCCTCTTTTGTCTCTTGTCCACCGGAAGTTGACGGTCTCGATTTGAGACAACTGCTATCCAGCCAGGGACGACACAGTACTGACTGACCTTCGATGACCTTAAAAGAACTTTCTTTTTCTTCTTCCCTTTTAGCAGCCTGACCTGCCAGTTCCTGCTACAAATAAAATACTATTCATTGTTATTGTTTAAAAGGAGTTTGTGTTTCTTTTGTGCTTTGTTCTTTGCTATAATTTATTTTTCCCGACTTTTACAGACATACACAAAAAGCGAACATTTTCGCTTTTATATTTATAGATTATCGCTCATCGAGTCTCCGCCCTACCACTACTTTCCTCCACTCTTTTTGACCATTTATGTGTGGTTTCATCCGTACTACATCTCCAGGATACAATGGTTTCAGTGGTTTTACTTTGTGGTTGAAAGAATGTTCTTGCCTCCTGCGGTCTTGCTTCACCATTTTTCTTAGATTTTTGGGCAATTCTGGCGTGAGTAAATCCTCTCTGGTTGGGAGAAGTGTTTTTGTTCTCCTTGACATCAGCTTCTGAGCTAGTGATAAGAGACCCCTGCCTGGCATATTCCTGTGATCCAAAATTGCTAGGTATGGGTCAGCCTTGTCTTCCATCACTTTCCGGAAAAGGTTTTTGCCATCTTTACTGCAAATTCCACCTGACCATTTGCCTTGCTAGGACTGGTGTATGTGCAAAACACCACTTTTTTGCAAAGGTAGAAAATTCCTGGCTACTAAACTGAGGCCCATTATCAGTTACCACCTGATCTGATATTCCATGTCGTGCAAAATGGTGTTTCAGTTTAGTTATCATTGTCTTTGCTTATGTATTGAGAAAACGATCGATTTCTCAAAAGTTGCTCATGTAGTAATCCGTGCAGAGATAGTCTCTATCTGTAAACTTAAAGAGATCTATTTCCACTTTTGCCCAGGGTCTATCAGGAACTTCATGGACCCTTAATGGTTCTGCCGGATTGGCTACTTCATATTTTCTATACGCGAGGCATTTTGTCACTGTTAATATTTGGCCAATACAAACATTCTCTTGCTCTTCTGCAACATCCCTCTACTCCCAGGTGTATGGAATGCAGCTTTTCTTTCAATACTCCCCGCTGTGTCAGTGGGACCACTACTCGGTTTCCTCTGAAAATTGACCCATCTTGCACCGTCATTTCACTCCGCATATTAAAATATGGTCTCACCTCTGGATCAAGATGTATTTTGCTGCAACTGCTGCATGCTTTTGTCTTCCTTCGTGGTTGGGCACAGTTCAAGCAGTCTTCTCTCTGTTATAGGAATGTATTCTGCTTCCTTGACATCATCTTCATCGTCCATATATTCACCACCCAATCCATAGATGTATGCTCTAGATAGTGTGTCTGCAAGGAACATTTTCTTACCTGGATGGTACAGAACTGTAGCATCGTAAGCCTGTAGTCGCATCAGCATGTTTTGCAGTCGTTTTGGGCATTTCACCAATTCTTTTTTCATGATCGCTACCAGTGGCCTATGATCAGTTAGTACTGTTATTTGTCGACCAAACATATATTAGTGAAACCATTCACATGCGTAGACTACTGCTAGTAGTTCCTTCTCAATCTGTGCATACCGAGTTTCTGTGTCAGTGCACGGCTGATATAGGCTAGTGGTTGACCCTCTTGCAGTAGTGCAACCCCCATGCCCTTCTCACTTGCATCGCATTGAATGATCAAAGATTTGTTGGGGTCATAATACCTTCATACTGGTGCCTCACTCACTAACTCTTTAATTTTCCCAAAGGCCTCTTCATGAATTTGGGACCATGTCCATGGCATATCTGCTTTCATTAAATTTCTAATTGGGGCCATCACGTCAGATATGTGTGGTAGAAATTTTGCCAGGTAATTTACGAATCCAACCAATCGTTGCACTCCCTTCACATCTGTTGGGCACAGCATCTCTTTTATGGCACTTACCTTCCCAGGATCAGGACGTAAACCATTACTGGTAATCATGTGTCCCAGGAAGGATATAAACGTTTGTTGTAGGTTCAATTTTTCAGCATTCAATCAAATCCCACAATCATGACATTTCTGTAACAGTTTCCTGAGTTTTTGGTCATGATCAATTGTTGCTTCTTCCATCGTTTTACCCTTCCCAATCACCAGAAGATCATCCGCTTTGTTAACCACCCCCTCTAAATCGAACACATTGTCAAAAAGGGTCTTTTGAAATATTTTCGATGCTGGAGCAATCCCGAAAGGTAAAACTTTCCACCGGAATCTACCATATGGTGTAGAAAATGTTGTTAAGCGACTGCTGGCTTCGTCTAATTTTACATGCCAAAATCCATCTCGTAGATCCAGGGTAGAAAATACTTTGCTGTCAGCCAGTTCTGGTAGTAAATCGTCTAGTGTAGGTAACTGAAAATGTTCCCTCTTCAAAGCTTTATTCAGTGCTTGAGTCTATGCATATCCGTAGGCTTTCATTTTTCTTAACTACCAGTGCTAAATCACTTACCCATGGTGTTGGCTCACTCACTGGCTCAATAACATTCTTCTTAACCAGTTTTTCTAACTCGACTTTTAGCTTGTCCTTAAGCGCCACTGGTATTCTCCGTGTTGCTGCAACATTTGGTGTTACTCCTGGATCCACCTGCAAATGTACCTTTCGTGGTAATTGACCCAATTCTTCCTTGAATACATCTCTGAAGTCATTGATAATGCTGTTTGAGTACTGGCTGCTGGATTCATTCATTTGGGAAACTTTGGCGATTATTTTGAAGTTCCATTTTCTGGATTGCATTTGCTCCAAGTAATGGATGGAAATCCTCTTTCACAATGACAAACTTGACTGCATATTTTTGTCCATTTTTGGGGTTTATCCTTTTTACTCGACACTCTCCCAATGGCTTCACTTCTGCTCCATTCCACATGACAAGAATCTTATTTGAATGTTCCATTGTTTTTCCAATCACGTGTTTCTCATTCAATATGTTCACGGACGTTCCACTATCGAGCTGAAAGGCAATTTGTTTTCCTTTCACCATCATTTCCGCTTTTATCACCTCTTGACTTATATCATTCACCCTTTCCTTTATTGTTACGCTGTCTACATGTCCATAGTCTGAACAACTACTACTGTTGTTTTCCTGGTCATAATGTTGGGTTTTGACTGTCTGCAACTTCTTTTTCCTTGATACTTTGCATTTCACAACAAAGTGGTCTTTTCCCTTACATTTATAACAGGTTTTACCAAATGCAGGACATAACTCTTTGCTCACTCCATGCCGCAATGCACACACCCAGCACTCTCTGTCAGATTGTGGCGATGTCTTTCTACTGGGTTTAATATCAACCCTGTTCACTCCTTAAGGCCTTAGGATTCTGGACTGGACTGTAGCATTTTCAGACAGCTTACAGATGTCAATACATTTTTGTAAGCCTAACTGCTTGTGTCTGGGGGTCGTGTATTCCCAGTATTACCTGATCTCTGAGTACTGATGAAACGCAATTGTCGCAAAAATTGCACGTTTTTATCAACGTCTGAAGTGCCGTAATGAAAGATTCCACAGTCTCTGATTCTCCTTGCTTTATGTAACGCTTGTAAGTTTCATTCGTTTCCCCTATAGCATATTTATCAAATGCCTGAATAATTTCGGTGGGTGTTCTTTCGTCCTCGGGTGTTGAAAATTGAAACCTGTAGTAAACTTTCAGTGCATTGTCTCCCAACGTATGAAGCAAAAAATTGTAATAACTGTTTTGTCAAACACATAATAATGGCGTAGTTATACTATTTCAGTTTAAACAACTTCGAATTCACTGTTAAATTGTCTTCCATACATAGGGGCGCCGGAGGCCGTATGCCAGGCACTGGTCTGTTTGTTTCTTCCATGTCCGCTGGCAACATTTTTTTCCCCCGTCCACGTGACGCACGTATAAATTACAATTTGAAACAAGAACAATAAAGTTAGTTATCTGTTTCTGCAAATAACTTTCCGCTTCTTACTCTTTTTTACATCTTACTTGGACCATTTCCATCCCACCGCTACTGCCATGTGTCATTATCTTATTGAGGATGTCAATGGATTAGAAATGACAGAACGATCGATCGGCTTTTACAGAATGGCGTCTTTATTATCATTGTAAAATAAAGCAAAACGTATACCAGTAAGGGACGCAACTCGAGACGGTGAAAATTCTTAGTCCCTTATGCAACATCTTCCCTTTTTTCTTTTCTTCCCCCCCCCTTTTTTTCGCCCCCCCCCTCTCTCTTTTTCGTGCTTTTCCTGGATCGTTAATACGATTTGGTAACCGAAACATGTGTAACTAAACAGATAAAACGATAATAAAAAAATGAAACATATATATATATATATATATATATATATATATATATATATATATATATATATAAAGCAAACAGAAATTCATGTGTCTATGTTTTGGGGGGGAGGTATTTTTCAGTACTTAAAACTTTAACTTCAACAAGGGTGTTTTTTGTTTACAAAAAATAATACATTTTCACTAAAATTAGAAAAATAATGGGTTCATTATATTCTATGATACTGATCGTTAATTAAATGTTGCCGAATTTTTAAATGAAGAGAAGGGATTAAAATGTTTATGCATTTTAGGGATCAAACATTCATTTTATACGTACCTAACAAATGTTTTTTTGTTTTTTTTTACCTAATTTAAATATAAAAAAAAAAGAAAAAAAACATTGTTTTATGCAAACGATAATGAAGTTGCTGTTGTTTTCCTAATTTAATATTTAAAAAAAAAAAAAAAAAAAAAAACACCGTAGTTGTTGTTTGTTCGTTTGTTTGTTTGTTTTTTACAAAATTGAAATTTCCTTTTTGTCAAGTTTGGTGAACAAGTAAAATGGAGTTTACAGTTTGTTCATATACCGCATAATTCTCATTCGATATTTTTGCAAAATAATTAATAAACAAATTGTCTCCCTTATTTTGCTAGCCTTACACAGCATGAAGTAAAACAGGGCTAATTTGTCAATATTGTGTCTGGTCATTCATTGTTTCATGAATTTGAATTCTTTTGTTAGAGAAATTCAATCCTCACAAGTTAATTCGTTTTCCTTTGAGTAGATAGAAATCATACTGGTGTAATTTTTATTTATTTATTTTTTTTTTAGAGTTAAAAATATAATTCGTATTATTTGGATTTTTCGAATTACTTGAGTGTTATTTGCACAATGTTTCTGGTCGGTTTCGCTCCGACTTTCTTCAGGTGTATCGTGTCAAACTTGAAAATCTTTCTCACGAACTCGACAATCTGTACAAAATTTCGAAAAGAAACTTTTATTTAACCCATGCTCTCGTTCTGTCAACCATGACTGAGTAGAAGTCAAAAGTGATTAGCAATTGTATTTTTTAATGTCTGCTGCTGCACTGCTGCACTGCTGCAGTGCTCTGCAGTCTGCACTGAGAATTGAATCATCAATCCCCAGAAGAATATAATTTACAAATGAATGCCACTGGCACTGCACTTGCACTACGCCACGGGTTCTTACATAAATAAGTTAAATAAATAACTTTTTGTATTAAAAGATTATATATATATATATATATATATATATATATATATATATATATATATATATATATATATATATATATATATATATATATATATATATATATATTACCTATTTACTATGCCTCCCCACGGGACAGAGTTAGACACCAGGGTCGTTTTTTTTAACGTGGAGAAAAGGTACAAAAATAAAAATTTTCTCAGTCGTGAAGGATTCCTCCTCCACCGAAAAAGAACAAGAAATGGAAGTGCAGCATCTGAAGAACAGATACTACACTTTGATCTTGACCAAAAGGCCAAGAACTATGTCAACAATTGCAAGTGAGATTCCAGCAATGATGAAAGAAGGGGGGTAACTGTAAAAGAAAACAAACGATTTCAAGGGAGGTAATTATGAACCTAATGATGTTTGTGTGTGTGTGTGTGTGTGTGTGTGTGTGTGTGTGTGTGTGTGTGTGTGTGTGTTGCATATATAAATTTATTCTTTACAGATAACGAAACAGTTTGATTGAAAGGGAAAAAATATATATGTTCACTCATTTCTAAAATAATGTTTAATCTAACGTCAAATTCAGACATATAAGACATAATTATCTTCGATTTAAACTTCTAGATAAAATAGCAAATTCTTTGCTTAGCTATTCATGCTTAATTATTTATTACAATTGAAGTTTTGTTCTTTTCTAACAGAGTGCATATGAGCGCGCGGGAAAATAGCAGCAGCAGCGAAGAATGGCTGGCCTGCGAAGCGATAATCAGTAGCAGTAGCCGAAAAACACACATATGCAAATTACAAAGTGCGTGAGAAGAAAAAGGAAAAAAAAGGAGAAAAAATGCACCATGCGGTCGGTCGAGAGAAGCAGAGTGTGCATAAAAAAGATGAACGTGTAAAGTCGAGGACAAGAATGGGCTGACTGTGACCGGTATGCGGTCAGAGGAAAGAGAAACACGACCAGACTATATGGAGATGTGGCACTGAGAGACTTTTCAAGTCATGGCGAGACAGAAAAGTTGTGTTAGAAAAGAAAAAATGCAGACCAGGATTTTTATTTATTTCCTTCCTTTGTTTGTTTGTATGTAATGGCAACATTACACTTTTGTTGTCATGTATTTGATTACAGTTTTTGTACAAGCACCAGACAACCCTTCTTTTAATAATAATAATAATAATAATAATAATAATAATAATAATAATAAAAGGAATACCTTAAAAGAACAAGAAAACTCATCGAAATTAAACTATGTAGTAGAAATATAATTAAAGGAATAAACACGTGGGCAGTGTCACTAATAAGATACTCTGAACCGTTTATAAGCTGGACCAAAGAAGAACTAAAGAATCTCAACCAGGAAACTTGTGATGATGTACAATGCAGTACACCCAAAAGATGATGCTGACCGATTATATGTGAGAAGGAAAGACAGAGGAAGAGGGCTTGTTTTTATGGAAGACTGTGTAAATAGAACCAAAAAAGTGCAGAACACCAAAAGAATAATTACTGTAGAAAGAGACATGGAAGAAAAAAACAAAATGGAAAAAGAGATGAGGAATAAGATGAGGAAAGAAAAATGGGAAGAGAAACAACTACAAGGATGACAAAATAAAACACTTGGAAATGGCTATAAAAAAGAAACCTAAACAGGGAAACTGAATTCTTAATAACAGCCATATAAGATAATGCAACTAGAACCAACCACATCAAAGCAAGGATCGACAAGATACAAGAAAACAGCAAATGCAGACTCTGTGGACAAAGAGACGAAGCAATAAACCACATAATAAGTGAATGCAGCAAACTAGCCCAAAAAGAATATAAAAATAGACACAATCAAGTGGGAAAGGCAGTACACAGGCAATTATGTAGACAATTGCATCTTGAACACCCACACAAACGGTACAAATACAAAACGGCAACAGTACTCGAAAATGAAAGTTACAAGATCCTATAGAACATGATACACAAAAAGATAAATCCATCCAAGGAAGAAGATCAGATATCATACTAGTTAACAAGAAGAAAAAGTCCTGCAAGATTGTAGATTTTGCCGTTCCTGTAGACCACAGAGTGAAGATGAAGAACATGAAGAAGTGGAGCAAATACACAGAACTGGCCAGAGAGCTCAAAGGGATCTGGAAGATGAAGAAAGTTAATATAACACCACTGATAGTGGGAGCGCTAGGAACAATACCGGAAAACTTTGAAAAAAGAATGGGAAAGATTAGAATCAGACGGATGGCTGAGAAGATACAATGGATAACAATAATGAAAACTGTAGAAATATTAAGGAAAACCCTTGAATGTGGAGACTAACAGACATGGACTAGAGACACAAATTGGACACACTGAAACGACTATAGACGTAAAAGGCAAATGAGCATCACATGGAATCAACGATATAACTGTAAAATACTACCCAGCCTTGTGTGTGTGTGTGTGTGTGTGTGTGTGTGTGTGTGTGTGTGTGTGTGTGTGTGTGTGTGTGTGTGTGTGTGTGTGTGTGGTGCCTTAAACCGCCACCACACCAAATAAGTGAGGATCAAGGAGGATGGAAAGACCAAGGAGAGAAAGCACTAACCAGACCTCCTTTGGTTGAGTGAAAAGAAGACTGAGACCTTGGGGAGGCTTATTGCCACCCAAATTCCAGTGAATGACCGCTGCCGAAAAATCAATGGTAAGTGGCTGTTGCGATAATGCAAATTCTATTGCAAAGGTTATCAAAAGAGGCAGAGGATACTGGAAATCTATGGAGACTTATTGTCACTCAGACTCCAGAGAACACCAAAGAACAATCTTTGATGATGGCATATGTGACTACTCCTAGTGAGTAAATAATAATTTGGCATTCGTTGGTCTTTTTGTTCATACCTACAATATCCGGTTACCTGTGAATTATCTCTTGATCACACTTGACCATGAAATCCCAAAGAATCTTAACGTACTCATTTTCCACTACCACTTCTGGATGATGTTGAACCACTTGTCCATCACTTGGATTCCAAACTTTTGGCATAAACTCCAGTGCAGATTTGCAGAAAATTCCATGTGTCCTGACATTTTAGTGCCTTAGTATCTCACTCAAACTGACCATGAAGTTTCATTCTTATCAAATCAGACAACTTTTCTGCTTCAATTCTTTCCTTGTTTTTCTGCTTATTTAGCTCTTCCTCTTTCGCCACTGGTTTGCCCAAACGACATCAATTTACTAGGCAAAAAGAATGAGAAACTACAGAACTATCAGAAACTGAAGGTGGAGATTGCTAGATTGTGGAATAAGAAAACTTCCATCGTACCAATCATCATAGATGCGCTTAGCTGAATTCCGGGTGATGTTGGGAAACAGTTAAATTCTTTGGAAATCAAATACAACATCACCGTACTCCAGAAGTCAGTTCTGTTTGGCACAGCAAACATCCTACACCAGGTGCTTTTTTTCCAATCGACTCTTTGACTATGCTTACTAGCTTTGGTGTAAAAATCTGCTTTTGTATGAAAAAAAAAAAATGCTGTAAAACATCACAACACTGTGAAGTTAATGAACATCATCATTATCATCATCATTATCATCATCATCATAGTAATAATAATAGTAATAATAATATTATTAATAATAATATATAAAGGGAGTTACAATTTTGCAAATTATAATTTACAAACATTTATTCTTCCTAAAACAATGATAAAGTGAATTATTTCCTTATCCCATTTGGCTTTTTTTACAGAGAAAAAAGATTAGCAAACAAATTTTATATAATGAATTGCTGGTTAGCGCAAAAATTGAAAGCTTCAGGGTTCAAAAGAAAGTAATGTTTAGAAGATTATATAGAAATATATGCAGATGCAAAGAAGAAGAAGAAGAAGAAGAAGAAGAAGAAGAAGAAGAAGAAGAAGAAGAAGAAGGAGAAGGAGAAGAAGAAGAGACACAATTGGGAACTCTACAAACAACTTCGAACATGCAGACAAATACTTATTTTTTACATGCTTATTCTAAGGCGTGCATAAATTAAAACTGACTTTTTTTCACTTTTATCTTGTGCACAATACCCTTTTTCTAATTTACCAAAAATTTTCTAGTTTCTCCTTTTGCTTTGTTTTAATTAAATAAAAAACAACTTTTTTACAGATACATATTTCATGTATATTTATATGTATATGTGTATTTTAGAATGAGAATGCATAAACAAAATTAAAAATGGCTTTAGTTTCACATGTTCAGCTTTTCAAGGTAAAATAAAAACCAATTTTATTTCTCTTTTTTAAACCCATATTTTTCTTTGAAGTTTGAACTAAATTTAAAAAATAGCTTCCTTTTTTGTGTGCTCAAAATTTAAGATCTTAATGAACTAATGACTTTTGTTTTTATTTTACATGCTGTAACTTGCTTAATCTCTATATATAATAAAATGACTGCAGAAATTCCCTTCTGGATCAAACTATCGTAGGTTTGCTACAATAGATATCATATACAAATTCAATACAGCTAGGCTAATAATCACTATCTTATGTAACTTTCGAACACCTTTGTAGATACATTTAATCATGATAACAAAATACTACATTACATTCTAGAGTAATACCATCACAATCACAACATCATTAGAGGAAGGGGTACCTATTTTTCCTTCTAAATATTTAGTCCTACCACCGCCACCAGTCGACACCAGAAGGAATTCTACATGTTCCACAGATTCTATGCTTACACCAGCCATAACTGACTCACCTATACTATTAAACTTTCCCATAGTAGAATCAAAAAATAATAAAGTCTTCCCCAGGAAAGTTCACTGCCTTGGTTGCTTGCTAATTCTCTTATTCCGGAATTAGATCATTCTAAACAAACACTTCAAAACATTACAATATGGCGTCGCTACAACAAATATTGATTTGCGCTGCATCAATTTCAGTTAATAGACAATAAATGTATCATGACTATTTAGCTTCTCTGCTAAGATTAAAAAATACACAAACATACGCATAGTATCTAATAGTAAATGTATCTTCTACATTCTCCTTTCTTTCTTTTTGTGTTCGTCAAAACAAACAACCTACCGTAATAAATTCGTACATTTTACTGTTTTTATTTCTTTCTTTTTATTGACAACTGTTCCTTCTGTTTTGTTTTTGTTTGTTTTTGTTTTTGTTTTTTTGTTTTTTTTTTGTTATAAAAGTTTTGTTTCTTTGAATTAGTAAACAAATATATTTTTGGATTTGTTTGTGTATGGAAAGTTATTTTGGTATTTTTTTACAACATAACCCGGCGTCATTTAACCCCTAAATAGAATGATAATCTACGTTTTTGCCTAGTACTTTTAAACAGTTTCTGAAAACGCCATAACCCAGCACAGTATAAACACCCCCCACCTTCTCGATGTTAAGAACGACTTTTGGAATAAACACCCCCAACATCCTTATGTTAAGAACGGCTTCTGAGGTTGGGGGAGGGTATTCTGAACGCCGTTTTTAACATAGGGAGATCAGAGGTGTTTATACTACACTGAGTTAGGGCGTAAAACAATACCCTCTTTCCTTCCTTTTTTTTCTTCCTCCAATTTTGCCCATCTGCTCGCTTGCATCTCATTTTGCTCACTCAGTATAATCTGTTGGTTTTTGTCATTTGCCGAGCGAGACTCACGGAAAAATAGGATTTAACTGCAGAAGTACCCATTAACTAATTTATTAGGATAAACCTGTCTTCTCATTCTGATCGTCTACAAGTGGGTGACGATGTTCACTTATTATTTTTTATTATTATTATTATTTTTTTTTTATATATATATTCATACTTTTCCTCTTTGGACATTCATTTAATTCTTTTTGGACTGAAGTGCAATGAATGAATCATGTGATTATTTAGAAACCCATTACAAACATGAGAAGATAGTGTTTTGCAACTATTGCATACTTTCACCTAACAAATTAATAACAGATGCTGTAAAAAAAACACACTTTTCTACAGGACGCAATAGTGCTAAAATAACAAATACAAACAAAATAATCGCTCAAAAGCAGAAATTTAACTACTGGTAACCTTAAAATTATCCTAACATTTCATAAATACTGGCAACTTATTTTGAGCAATGCAGCATGTTAACATACATGCGTAAGTAAAAAAAATATATCCATAACGTCTTTTACCAATCAATAACCGCACAAACATATAAAATTTAATTCCCTTCTAAACATGATGCAATTCTGCTAAAAAAATTATACACAGCCTCTTTGAAGTCTTGGTAATCACTGAAAATTATTAAAATTAAATACTGGAACCCTTAACATTTTGCTTAACAAAAGCTTTCAGAATTATTGGCATTTTAACACGCATTGCTAACTCTTTCCTTGCACACACGAAACTAATATAAAATGTAATCGAACACATATTGCTCTTTTCTTGCTCAAACAGAACACTCTCAAAATGTAAACACAGCATTGGTTTGGGAATGTAAATATGTACAAAATACTGATGAGCCACTGCTTTTATTATTTAGAAGATGTGCTAGAGCTACTTTTAGAGAAAAAAAATGCGTAAAGTAGACCGAGAAGAAAAACGCTGACCAACTTGAAAGATGCTGTCATTTGGTAGAAGGCAGTTATCTACCTCTGTTTTCACTCAATCTAAAGAGTTAATAATGCTTTCTTTATAATTTGCTAGTATATGCAGGTTATTGCTCCAAACCAAAAGTAATTGCCAGCAACCTGTAGTGCTGACAATCATAGCCAGTGGCTTCCACTAGCTGCCACTAGAAAACAATGCCCGACAATGGAAACCAGGTTATTTCATTTGGGCCATGGCACGACTGTCCGCTATTTTCCAGGAGCGGCAGTAGCCACCAACAACAAGTTTAATTTATTTTCGAGGAGGGGGTGGGGTCCTTTGACGATTCTGTTTTGGATCTGACATGCTCCCACCGGGGGAGGGGGGGGGCAACGCCGGTTAATGGGTCCTACTATAATGTAAAATAATATCTATAATATAAAGATGACCGTCTGTGTGTGTGTCTGGTCATAAATAGGCTCCTATATGGTTGACTTTTATAGAAAACTGATCACATATGATAGAAGATGTATCGAGACTCAGGAATGAGTATGTTTAATCTGGCATAATGATGATTCATTAAAATTGTGGGGTCTGCGTACGTGCCTGGTCCACAAAGTATGGAAATAAAAAATTTTTTAAAAATGTTTACAAGTGTTTTTGATATAGATGTAGATAAGAATGCTTTCATAAGTATGTTTTAACTTAAATAGGGATGGTATAATAAAATTGTGGGGTCTGCGTTCGCGCCTGGCCTCCATAGAATGGAAATAGGCACAAACTTTAATAAAGACTTTTCATATCTATCTGCGTAAGTATACTTTGATAATTATGTTTCAGTTTGAAGAAATATGGTATAATAAAATTATGGGGTGTTCGTTCGCACCTGACCTCCATAGAATGGAAATATGTCACAGAGTTTAATAAGGTTTTTTAATATAGATCCACAGAATATTGTGATAAGTGTTTCAGTGTGAACAGGTATGGTATAATAAATTATGGGGTTTATCTATTTTATATTTACTTTCATCATATTTTGCTTTGGTTTTGATACCCTCAAATTCGAAGCTATCTCTTTACAACCCTTCCTTTTCATAATCTATCATACTTTCATAAATCAGAGTCCATTTTCTGTAGGCTGTTTTTGAACCCAGTCAAAGACGGGTACTTTTGCTAGTAATAATATAAAAATGAATGTATGAATGTATCTTCGAACCTACTACATTATTTATATATAAAAATATGATAACGTGAAAGTCGCCTTAAACATTTTATAGATTTGGTGGCTATATTCTTTGACATCACATTTGGACCTCTTTTGGTAATCGTATTTTGGTAAACTTTTAGTATGTTTTTTCCGACATGTAATACTACCAAAAAAAAAAAAAAAAAACCACTTTCTCGGAATATATATTATTTTAATTGGAATTCATTATTGAGATGAGTATTATTTATATTAATTTATTTATTGCGGACTATTATTCTCATCTCAACTAATAAAGATGAGAATAATAAATTAATACTTTCTCGAATTTGTTCAGAGTGAAAATTTTTTTCGTAATTTGACTGGACTACTATGAAAAAAATGTTAAATTTAAGTCAAGTAAAAGATGGAATTTTTACTTGATGAAATAATTCGAAAGAAGAAAAATAATATTTGTTTTAATTTAATTATTTTTATTGGGCAAAAAAAAAAAAAAAAACATTGTTAATGACCAAAAGCCTACTGATATTAGTCCGCTACTAGGAATTCAGAATAGGGGCCTGTGAGCAAGAAAAAGCGAAAGTAGTTCAGGGAGAATTCTTCTACAAGAGTACCATAATCTAAAACTGTTCTACAATTCTATTAGATACATAGATATTCGAGTGTTGGATGAAGATTATTTACCTTTCAAACGTTGAGTTCCTAAAGAACTGGACAACATTAATTTTCCTGTCACCAATTGACCAGTTAACTGTGTTATATCTTTCTTGTATATAAATCTTTGCTGTGACAGATTCCAGGACAAGAATTCATGTAGTCTGGTGAAATATCCAGCTTAGTGCTATTATCTAATAACTTGAGGTAACATTACTAGGTGAAAGTGTAACATTCTTTTTATGAGCCAGTGTGTAGCTATAGTGAGGAGATTATATTAATTATTAATACTTTGTTATTTTGAAGATTTCGCCAAAGTTTACTTGTAGGGTGAAGTATCCTTGTGCTAAGTTATCCTGACAAAACTTTGTACAGAGAGGTCTTAGACACTCAAGAAAACTTCCTAGTAAGCGTTTAAATTCTCTCCAAATATGAGTATGTGTATTTAGATTACTGATGGGACGATTTCAATGTTTTTCTCAATTCTGATATAATTACAGTAGAACCCAGGATACAGTGCCCCGGGATACGGTGGTCCTGGAATTACTGTGGCTCCGGGATATGGTTTGTTCAGGTTATGATCTGGAATATGTTTTTTTCCGGCCCCTGGTTATGGTATTATTTATGATGTTATTTGATTATATAGATGTGCATTATATACTGTACTGTATATTGTTACCAATTTTTATATGTACTGAATAAAATTTTGCTTAGGCCCCGCCATACAGCAATTTTACCAATCCCGGAATGGATTAATGCTGTATCCTGGGGTTCTACTGTACTGATTCCGTACTAAATTCCCAATTCCGATACAATTACTGATTCTGATTCTTTATAAATCTCGAAATATTTAACTATAAAATTGTTATTTTTTCCTGATTACCGTAAAAACACATGTTAAATGTGCATATATTTTATCAAAATAAAGACACGCTTGTTGGGGGGGGGTCTATAGCTTTTATCTTTATTGGTAGTGTATATACTTATTTCATTATTACTACCAGCAATGGAAGATTTTATTTTAAACAAAATCAAATAAATAAAAAATGATAATGAAAAGAATCGTTTTTGGCATCAGCAAAATAGGTACAAGTTTTTCCGATTCCAATTCCAATCCCAATACTTCAAAAAGTTCCGATTTTTCTGATCCCTGATTTCAATTCCAATTAATCGTCCCAACACTAATTTAGATGTATATATATATATCTATATATGTATGTGTGTCCGTTTAGTGTGTATTATTGTATTTGATAAGAAGTTCACAATTTCCGCATGTTCAAATATATTGATTGCTAATTTGCTGTTATGACTAACAGTCTTCTCAGATTTCTAATACTCTCTACCTCTTTCAATATCTTTTGCAATTGCATTTGCATTATTATAACAATGCTAGGACAACAGCATATTCTTTTCATTGTTCTGACTCTTTGTTCTGATATCTTATATGCTTTTATATAGAGTAATGTGGTTCTCGGTTGATTAACTGTATCTAACTGTGTCGGATATATACTCGAGAGTCAAAACAATGATGAGAATACGCTGTTGTCATAGTCATAGTTATTAAAACAGTGGTTTGCCATTGACTTTTTGCTGGAAATAACCATCTATCTTCACTGGAATTTGGGTGGCAATAAGCCTCCCTAAAGTCCCAATCCTTTTTGCACTCATCCAGTGGAGGTCTAGTTAGTGCTTTCTCTCCTCGGTGGTAGTAGTAGTAGTAGTAGTAGTAGTAGTAGTAGTAGTAGTAGTAGTAGTAGTAGTAGTAGTAGTTTTTGTACCCACTAAAACTTCTCACACAAGTCATGATCAGAGATTATTCACTGACAACAACTGGTGGTGTTCCCTGGCGTCTGAGTGACAACAAGTCCCCCAGATTTCCAGTACTCGCTACCTTTTTCAATAAATCAATGAATTTGTATCCTCACAACAGCAACTTGCCATTGACTTCTCGTTAGCAACAGTTATTGGTCTTCACTGGAATTTGGGTGGCAATAAGCCTCTCTAAGGTGGTCCCCTTCACACTCATCCAGTAACAGTCTGGTTAGAGCTTTCTCTCCTCAGTCTTTCAATCTTTCTATCCTCCTTCACCCTTCACAATTATTTGGTGGTGTCAGTCGGTGCCAACACTACACTTCTTTTTTGGGGGGAAAGGGGGGGATAGTTAACTTTCAAATGTTTCAGTTTTTTTGTTTTTTTTTTGTGTGATGTTCTATCTTTTTCTTTTACTTCTGTTGTGGTTTCAATATGCCCAGTTAGCGTTTGTAGCTAATGTGGATTAGTTTCCATATTTGAGGGTTTCCTTAAAATTTAAGCTGTTTTCGACATTACTGTTTGTTGTATAATCTCAGTCTTCTCCTTGATTCAGATTTTTCCTAGTTTTTCTTTTGGGACTTTTCCTAGTGATCCAGGAGTATTATGAGAGACTTTCTAAAAATAATGCCTCCTATTTTTATTCCGCCTTAATGAATCAGAGGGGATTGTAAATTGCATTGTTATAATGACTGAACTTATGCATTCATGACCTGAAAGTTTCATCTTTCTATTGCACATATTGACGGTGAGAGATTAAGAAAGCTACCCGTCATGGAAACAGAGATGCATCATTGAATTCTTGGCAAAAGTGCATTGAGGATGGTGGTGATTATGTAGAAAAATAAATTTTGAGGCACGAAAGGTTATTCATTTTAATGGTACTACTCCCATCTTCATAACTCTTCAACTTTTTGGGTTAAAATAAATAGGAGGCTTTACTTTTTGAATGGTTCCCGTATGACAAAGTGTGCTCCAGACACCCATTGTTCATCGCTGACAAAACTGCATTGATAATAGTAGTGACTATGTAGAAAATAAATTCTGGAGAACAGAGGTCGTTCATTTTAATGACACCATTCTCATCTTCGTAGTATTTCAACTTTTTGAGTTAAAAAAATAGGAGGCTTTACTTTTGAAATGACCCTTGTCTGTTGATTTTCATGTTCTCTGGCAACTTCCACATATTTGTTTCATATTTCTGTTTCTTTGATTTTCACTCTGTGATCTGCTGAGATTCGGTAGTTTCTTTTCATCTTATTAATTACTGACATCTGGTTTTCTTGCTTGGATGAGTTTATTTGTTTGTACCTCCATATTCCAAAGAATTTTGTGGTTTTCGCTTTTTAGTACTGTCTCTAGTTTGTACCATTTGTCCATATGTTTGTGGTGCAGTTATTTGCAGAGATTCCAGTGAACTGCTTTCTCTACGTAGTCGTGCTTGTCCTTATATTCTTTCTGGACTAGTTTACTGTATTCTGTTATGTGGTTTATCATTTCGTCTCTTTATCCACAGAGTCTACATTTACTGTTTTCCTGCATTTATCTATTTTAGCTTTAATGTGGTTAGTTTTAATTGTGTTGTTCTGTGCAACTGTTAGTAGAGATTCTGTTTCTCTGTTCATGTGTCCTTTTCTTAGCCATGTCCAGGTGTTTTCATGTTTGTCAACATTTCGGTCAATATAACCTCTGCTATTCTTTAAGTATATTTTGTTGAATTTGGGAACCTGTCTGTTAGACTTGGGAATCTGTACAGAATTTCAAACAGAACTCTTTATTCCATTCAAGGGCGTCCTTGAGGACCCATGGCACACTGGATAGTGTACTTGGTAAAATTCAGTTGTAAGTTACATTCTTTTGAAGGTTAAATCGTCAATCCTCAGTGCAACTGACACTCAAAATACAATTGCGAATTATTTCGGACGTCTACCCATTCATGGAATGAGAGCATGCTAATCCCATGGATTAACTAAAGGGTTCCTTTTGAAATTCCATGCAGATTCTTGGGTTTGACAAATTTCCAAGTTTGACAAGATACACCTCAAGAAGGTCAGAGGTTACATCAACCGAAATCTTGTGAAAATGGCACTCAAGATGAGAACTGTAGTCTGAAAAATCCAATAATACAGACTTTATCTTTCTCTCTCTCTCTCCCTCTCTTCCTCTCCTTCTCTGTCCGTCTCTCTTTCTCTCTTTTGCACACACATTTACAACAGCTTCAATATAATAAAAAGGGACAGATAATTTGTTGAAGCCAAACAATTAATTTGACCTAATTTAAATATTCTGTTTTCGTGTTCAATTTATATATTTAGTAACAATGAGCGAAAGTATAATTTCTTTGTGTCAAAAATTTAGGCCAAACAGGAAATCATTAGTAAAGAAATGAAAAACTCTAATTATGTTAGCGTTTATCTTTATTTTGGTCTTTTCTGAATTTGTTGAATTTCAGGACAAGAATTCATCTAAACGTTTGTTACTTGAGGTAACATCACAGGGGAAAAAGTGTATAACCGTGTCAAAGAATCTCATTTCGGTTTCAAATACTATACTATTTTGAATAATTTAGTCAGGGTTTACTTTTAGGGTGAAAGATCCACATATCACATTGTCCGGACAAACCTTTATACAGAGAGACCGGAAACACTCAAAGATTGCATTTAGTAGGTAATTCAAATTCTTCCAAAATATATGTATGTGCATATGTGTACTATAAATTAAAATATAATTTTTTATAGATATATTGTAACCTGATCAGAGAGTGACTTGGTGTGCCCGTGTCATGGGGATATTTCTAGATTGGCTGTTACATCCTGGCATGGTAACCAGCTCTCAGGCGGAATAAACAATAAAACATTAAATAATAGGCACATCCCTGTAATGTCCTTCCTGTAAACATATTAATAAAAGGGAGATAACCGAAGGTCACAGGACTTATGGCCCCTGGGACGTGCAGGTTCTGCATTACTTTGGATTTTACCATAACTCAAAGCACATGTTTGTTTTCTCTCTCTCCGTGATCCGTATTCATCTCAACATACCCACCGTGGTAACAATCAATATGTAGCCAATATCAATTACCTCTCTTACAAACATTACAATCCCCTTTAGATCAAGGGGATGATATGTTGTTTTTTACGTCTGCTTGATGAGTCATTTTTTCAAGTTCTCGGCATCATTAGTGGCAAAATTTTTATCATCATTAATTTTCTCCTGAGAATTTATTATCTGGGCTAGGATCTTTGGTGCTGGAATTGAATACTGCATAAAATAAGCCAATGGCATTGAATATGACCAACAGGACTAGACCAGTGGCGGTGACACGGAATATGTATTCCATACAGGTGAGATGAAAAACCTTTCCTGTTTCAATGTATCTTTTGGCAACAACAACCAAATATTCAACATTAATATTTTGAAGCAGATGCTTAAGTGTGAAACTCCTTTCTTTAACAAGAGAAAAAAAACATCAGCAAATAGCAGCGATTTGGGAACAAATACAAACATTTAAAATAATCATTTTTATTTAACCACAAAGGGTTCATTTTTGTGTGTGAGATATGTGCAAGTCACAGTTCTTTTTGAATGTGCAATATCTCGCCATGTGTATGAAATTAAAAAGATTGGAGTCCATTAATAATGCGGTGATATGTGTATTTCAATAAGATGAAAGTTCGGGAACCTTATTCAAGTGGAAAAAGAATATTGCATAATTGTAAATGCAATGCTGGAAGTTTTTAGTGACTGAACAAATCCTCTGAGACTGAGGAAGTTATTAATGTCAGCGTAATTTTATGAAGAAAACCCTGCGAATGCAAAATACTAGGGAAAATGTTTATGAGCAGAAAATATACATTCGCTGTTGTTTGTGTAAGCTTCATCGAGTATTTTGTCTGTTTATGGCTTTTTATGACACTTTTACTTGTGCAGATTTTTACATAGGTACAAGGAGTCCGCTTAGTGATAATTTCGAGCAGTGGCTGTTCAACCTGCGAAAAGTTGTCTATAGATCACAAAATCATTGCTGAGATTGTTTTAATTTTGGCACGCTAGTGCTTATATATGGCCTTTCTTGAATGTTCCAACCCATTCACTGACTATATACATGAATGGATAAAAATATAGAAAATTATAGAAATCAGTGACAATTTTAAATTTATTTAAATTTTATATCTAAACTAAATTACTTAAAAGATGGTTTTTATAATGTTTGCAATTAATTGAATTTTCGTGCTTCTTATTTAATAATTTATCTCTTTCTCTAAAAGTAAGTATAAATAATTTCTCATAAAGACATAGGTAGCAAGGTGAGTTTAAAGATGAAATATTAAACAAAAATAGCACACCCATTGCTACCGAAGGGTGTAACTGTAGAATTAAATCAAAATGCTCTCTTAAAGGAAATCGTCAAATTACTTCTGTAGTGTACCAAGCAACTATTTCTACTAAGGAAAATCCTAATGAAAAAAAATATTACATAGGAATGACAAATAACAATTTTAAAGAAAGATTTACCGGTCACAAGTGCTCTTTTGAAAATATTGAGTACAAAAATAAAACTTCCTTGTTTAAATATTACAATGAACTAGTAGAGCAAGGTTACTCCCCAATAGTAAATTGGAAAATTTTAAAGAAAGCTAAAACCTGTTCATCTTTAAACTCACCTTGCTACCTATGTCTTTATGAGAAATTATTTATACTTATTTTTAGAGAAAGAGATAAATTATTAAATAAGAAGCACGAAAATTCAATTAATTGCAAACATTATAAAAACCATCTTTTAAGTAATTTAGTTTAGATATAAAATTTAAATAAATTTAAAATTGTCACTGATTTCTATAATTTATTAAAATACTATTTATATACTTTCTCCTCGCCTGATTTCATTCTTTACTTCCTCTATCTTATATACTTGCGTGTCTATGTGTATATGTATGTGTCTATGTGTTTATTTTATGACCGTGTGTACTTAGATTTATATATTTCTATATTATTTTGTATACCCTCCCATATTTATTCAATCCATTTATATGCTTTTATGTGTGTATGCATCTATCTGTACTCTTACCAAATAATTTGTATTCATATGTATTTCTATATATATAGTTTATGTGAATTATACATATTTATGTGTGCGTATATATATGTGTGTGTGCGTTGTTGTATATTAGTATATGACTGTGTGCATTTATTTGTGTATTTTTTTGTATGTATGTTTATATATATATATATATATATATATATATATATATATATATCTGTTTTTTTGTATGTCTGTAGGTTCTCTGTGGATATATACATATATATTTTATTATTTTTAATTTTGTTACTATCTATCTGTATGTCGCTACTTTTGAGTATTTTGTTCATTTAATTACTTCTTTTGCCTGAATATATTTATATATTTATATGTAAGTGTACTTGTTTCTATGTTCTTAGTAATACTGTCTTGAATGTATTAATTTGTGATTTAATATGACTTTATATTTATACTTAACTAGCTTAAACTTTCAATTTAATAGTTTAGAGTTACACCTTTACTTATATGCATGTGTGTATATATGTGTGTATGTGTATATGTATGTATATGTGTGTATATATATATGTATATATGTGTATGTGTATGTATGTGTATATGTATGTATATATATATGTATTGTATTCTTTTTATATACATAAATATTAGTAGATTATTATTTATAATTATTAGTCCTATTTAATTTATTTAATCCCCTCTTATGGCTAAATATGTTATATTAAAAAGATAATAAATATTAATTTTATTCTGTTTTTTTTCTATTTTTTTTTTATTATTATTATTACTATTATTTTTATTACTATTATTATTATTATTATTATTATTATTATTATTATTAATAATTTTAATATTGCTTTATCATTATTATTTTTTTCTTTTATTTATATATTTATTTAATAAAAACGCGAAAACTTTAAACTTATATCATTTAGTATAAAGGGCTTAATTAATTGTAGACGTATGTTTGAACTGCGTTGATATTACTCGTGGACGCATGTGAGATGATAAATATGTTGGTTGGATACATCCGCTGTCTTTTTTGACATGTTCATTTCTAACGCTTAGATTGTATTTTCTGTTTGTATTTGTAATAACGTCTCATTACTGAATTGTATAATTGTTCATAAATTGGTTGACACGCAGATCTTTTTCTTTTTCTTTTTCTATATACTGTCAAATTCTTACTTTCTCTCTTTCTCTCTTTAACTATATCTCATCATTCTTTCTTTTCCCTTCTAGTCCTTATTCTCTTTATAATAACCATTTATATCTTTTTTCTTTTCCTCTCCATATTATATATATATTCTTTCTCTCTATTTTCTTTCTCTATTTATTTTCTTTCTCTATTTCTTTTTTTAATCACTCTCTCTCCATTATAATCTTTTAACTTTATTTAAATTGCCCCTCCCTCTTTACATCTTATAATTAAAGTTCTGTGTTTTAAGTTTTTTAACTCCAACTTTTAAAGAGTTCCTACCTAAAATAAAAATCCATTATTCATTGAACTTTTGAATAGTCAAGTCGCTGCCTGATAATATCTGTTGTTTGATTGAAACAAGTGGCTATTTGTAGCAGCGGGATGTGAGCATGTTTATATAACAATAAACAAGTATATATATATATATATATATATATATATATATATATATATATATATATATATATATATATATATATAAACTTAGTACAAATATATATTATATTTTTTTAAAGTTTTTGTTCAATCATTATTCAAGTGAAATATAACAGTAAAAGTCTTATCTTTGGCTTGAAATATTATGGAAAAAAATATATAAATATGTTATCCAGAAAATTGTCATATTTTAGCAGACAACACCTAAAATATTTAATTTCCGGTTTGATATGAAACCTGTTGACTGATAGAATTTCCTTTATTATTAATTTGCAATAACGTAATTTGTAGCCAGAAAAAAAATTATTTAAATTATTTTTATTAAATTCTTCTTTATTCTAGGAAATATTAATTTTTAATTCCTAAAACTAAACTTCTTTTTTTTAATCTTCATTAAATCCTTCAATTTATCGGATACAATTTTTTGTATGGACATAAACTAAAAATCACATTTTTATTTAATATTAACAGATTGTAAAACCTGCCGTGCACAAAGAAATTTAGGTCAACGTCAAGTTTCTTTCCAAGTTTTTAGGGGTGCTGAAAATGAATATCACATTTAAATTTGAGGCAGATAGCTAGTTTTCATGATTTCAAGAAATTACCTTTTTTCTAAACGTGCGGGATCTCTTTTCTATATAAATTTAACCTCAAATGAGCGCTCACTTCTGGCCACCTAGTAATTTCTCATATCATGAAACAAATTTAACTGATACTCGTTTTCAGTACCCCCGAAAATCGGTGCTGTTGGTTATACTAAAAGATTTGTTCATTTTGTGAAATATTAAACGATTCTTCTGCTCGGTTAATCTCGGCGCGTACTTACCGAAAAATGGTTAATTAAACTACAGAAGCACCTGTTAAAAAAATATTCAAGTTCTATAACTGAATACCAACAACAACAACAACAAAAGAACGAAAAACAAAAGTATATTTTTGTAAACCGCTCATGTAAACTTACTGACAGCTTAATTAGCATCCTAAATTATGAAAAAATGAACGAACTCTTAGCAAAAAATAGCGCCGGTTTTCGGAGGTGCTGAAAACGAATATCACAGTCAAATTTGTTCTATGATATGAATAAATTACTAGGTGGTTAGAAAGTGGGTGCTCATCTTACGTTAAATTTATATAGGAAAGTGATCCCCCACTTTTTGAAAAAGTAATTTTTTTCATATCATGAAAACTACTCATCTGCCCCGAATTTAAATGTGATATTTGGTTTCAGCACCACCGAAAATCTTTAAAAGTCGTCATTTTTAAGTTTTTTGAGGAGTTGGAAAGAAACTTGACATTGCCCGAAATTTAATACACTATTAAATCGTAATTGTTTAAGTTAGTTCATTTAGGAATTATATTTTTGTTCTGACAAAAGAAACGAGTAATGTTACGATGTTTATCAGCGACGTACGAACAGATTACTGCGTCATTGGCCTTCCATAGAAAAAATTATTCACGTTCGATTTCTAAATATATAGTTTAATTATTCACTATTCAAAAACGGCATCGATTTAAAAAAAAAAAAAAAAAAATTTAATTAGTAACAGTAAGTTTGTGGGAACATGCCAACCGGATGCTAACGTCTCCAGCATAAAAGACAAAATAAAAAATCTTCGTTTGCACATGGCTCCACGCATCGCTTCCGTTTGGAAAAAGAAAAATAAGAAACCATAAAAAGAATTATGAACCAATGGCAGAGCTCCCCGCCGAAAATAAAGGCCTAAATTATCACAGCCGCTGGAAGCCGGTTTACGACTATAAAAGGAGGGGACCAGAAAGAAAGAGAGGGGAGATTCGCCTAGCTGCGTCAGTGAACGCACGGACAGTCTTCCACCCGACCTAAAGAAATGAAGAAGAAAAAGAAAAGAAAAGGAGATTCGCCCAGCTGCGTCAGTGAACGCACAGACATTCTTCCACCCGACCTAAAGAGATGAAGAAGAAGAAGAAGAAGAAGAAATAAGGCACCAGTGAACTGAAGCCAACTCCGCTCTCACGTTATGAGCCGAGACGCCTTCAATTCTAACAATGCCTATCTTACACAAACCAAAGAAGAAAAAGAAGAAAAACACAGGAGGCAAAAACGCCGCGCTGCTAGCTTGATAAATGTAGTCGTCGCTCTCCAGTTAAAAGCCTGACACATATCACCGAAGTAGCACGACTGGTCGCCACTTACCACCCCCGTCGTCTGAAAAGATAAGTACGCTTTGTTTAATTATACTACCCCCACAGAAGAATTCCTTATCAATGCATACACACGCTGGACTACTATTCTCAATTTTCCTACAACAATTATTTCTCTTCCCACGCGCGAACAAACAATAGTGACCCGAACTTGAGATGAAAATACATTTCCTTTCTTGCAACAACACCAGTCCTGCAACGAACATTGGCCACATACGCGCGGACATATTGTAACTAAAACGTTCATTTCTTTCAATAGCAAATAAACAACGTTTATCTTATCCATTAACTGAGCCTTTTGTTTCCTTCAATTCCTCATTCGTTTCATTATTCTCTTGTAACGGGATTGGGGTATATATATATCCGAGTCCCCTACAAGTTTAGCCTTTTCTTTTTTTTTTAATAAGTTTCTAAAAAAAAAAAATAACGAAATTTTTCAATTATTTGATTTATCGCGCATTGTTAACGTCAAAATATGTAGAAATTAACATTGGGTTGCATTTTCCCCGTTTTTTAACTTTTGGGAGAATTGTTTTAAAAATTAACCGGTTTTACAGAGAGTATAAAAAAAATGAGATTTTGTTTTTTAGTCTTTCTTCTTGAGCATGCTGCAAAATTATAATGAATCAATTTTATTTTACAAGTTTTTACTGTTATTATTTGCTATGGGGTCGAAAATTCCGTCTTTATTATGGTTATACCTGGCATTTTCAAACAACAATGCGAAAAAACAAGAACTTCATCTTTCACAAGCTAAACAAAAACTAAGGACTATCATTTCGAACCTAGATTAAAATAAATACAGTTAATAAACACTAAAGACACCTTTAACTGTAAGTAATATGGTGTGAAATTAATTATAATTATTCTTTGTTTAGCGACACCATCACTGGTTGTAAAGAGTGTATCACAAATGGCTCTCCATAAAGCTAACGGTTTTCACAGCAAATATTCGGTTCAGCTCAGGAACTCCTGAGTCATTCACCAGAGGAGGACGTTCCTTGGGTCCCTGCGGTTGAGAACTCGTTTCCCAACCTCAAACCCGACCCTTCGGTTGAAGACGGTCATAGACCAAAGGGGAAGAAAGTTTCCTTGCCGAATGCTGAGCCGCACTTAGAGCTTTGCCGGGGACCAGAGTCCTCAAACAGTCTAGGAAGAGGCTTTATTGGGATTTAGTGGTGGGCACTGTGAAGGATCCTCTTAGGAAGTGGAAGGGATGGTTGAAGGAGGAAATCCGCTCTCAGTGGAGTTGGGCGCCGGGATGGGACTTTCTAACAAACTTAGAATTTTCCCTTACCTGGCGACTGGTCTGTAATGCACTGCCCCTCTTTGACGAACTCGACATGTATATAGAAGATATATAGGCCTATTGTCTGTGCTGCGATGAATGCAAGATCGAATCAGTCGATCATGCCTTTCATCATTGCAGCTGACTCCAGACCTTATTGTAGTACGTCAACGAAGTAACAGCTCGCATCGATGACGTGCGCCCTCTTGAACTCGACTTAATTTGTGGACAACATGGATCCACCATTGCCCAGGGAGAAAAAAATGTTTTTTTCTGGTGATCCTAGCAGTAGCGAAAATGGTCAGTAGCGAGTCTACGGGGGGGGGGGGCATCTGTTTTGGATTGGGATCTGGTCGCTTACTTTAAACACTTGCTTAAAATAAAGATCAGATACGATTGGAGAAGGTTGCCTCGAGTGGACTTTAACAAGAGGTGGGTGCATGACACTAGTTTATGCATCCGTCGAAAAGCCAAGTTTGAATTTGTGTTACCACTGTAAAGCATGGCACACGCGGTACTGGGGCCTACGAAACCCATCCCGCTAGACAAACTTTATAAGGTTAAAATTTAAAAAAAGGCTCTTGACTGGTGGTATAAATGAGATCCTGTTCCCTTTTTTTGTTTTTTGGTGTTAGAGAACCTCCGAATCTGCTCAACCCTTGCTCCACTGTTTTGTTCTTGTCTACCCCCAGCCACCCCTTACTCGGAGGTCGCCTTCCAACCCAACCCCCCTTGCTGCTTTATTTTCTCCCCACACCTAATAAAATTTCTCTCCAATCCCAACTAGGGATCTCCCCGTTTGTTTTCGGTTCCCTGGAAAACAGTAGGTGATCAAACCAACTAGACTAGTTCAGGGAGGGACCATACTAACACCCCATTGGGCATTTTTGTTTTTCATTCCACCATGAACATTTTTCTTAGCTTCCCCACTCCCCACAACGAGCTTGTCTCAACAAATTCAAGACTTTCTTTTAATCTTTCCAATGAAACGAACTTTTTCACACGCACACACAAAAAAGGCACACACACACACACACACACACACACACACACACACACTTTTTTTCAAAATGCTGGGGATTTATTAATTAGGTTTAACTCCACAGAGTGAATTAGGTTGTGGTAAATGTCGCCAGTCAAGAATAATATTACATAGTCCAATAAATTTACTATAGTCATAAAGACCCTGTACCCTCCCCCTCTCCAATTTCTTATAGGGTCTTGTGCCTAAATGTGTTTTGGATTTTATTTTTTTTTATTTTTTGATATTGTTTTATTAAAACTTTGAAATTGTATTTTTTTCCACGAAATAAATTATATAATTAGGAGCACTCTCATCTCAACGACTTTTATCAAGTCTGTGTTGTCACTGTGAGGACCAGGGACAGCAGAACGAGATGCACACTCCACTCTACTTCTGCCTGCTTCATGGAGTTCCCTCTTATAGTTTGCCACACCAGCTTCCAGTTCTTTTCAGCAGCTCCAGCTTACTCCTGCAATGAATCCAGCTCCCTCCTGCAGCTACAGTGACTCCAGGAGCGATTCCAATGCTTCCAGCTCACTCCAGCAGCTCTAGCTTATTCCTGCAGTGAATCCAGAGCTTCCATACACCGCATCCTGCAGCCCACTGACGTCTACCTACCTGTACCAGCGCCCACTGACGTCTGGTTACCCGTACCAGTGCCCACTAATGCCGAACTACACATTCCAGTGCCCACTGATGTTCGACTTCCAGTTCCCACTTCAAGGATCTAAGCATCTCACTCTTTCGTTCTTGCTTTAGTTGATTTTTAACTCATTGCCGTTCACTTTACCTTTCTTTTTTTTTCTTTTGGTAAAAATAAAACACGATACACGCTGTCTTAAACTGAACATCTGTGTTTGTTATCCTTCTTTGCTATTGCCATTAGCTCTTTGCCTTGTGTTTACTTTATTAGTTGTACAGTCAGTTAGCATCTCCACACTCGCCTTTCGCCCCTCCTCAACAATGTCGCCAAAAAGTTAGAAAAGATTTTGTAACCAATTAAAAGCAAATCAAATATGTAGCGAGTAACGAAAGTTACACTGCAATGTCCAAAATAAAAATGCTTAAAATGGTGTCTGCACAAATATGCACCTGAATTAATAAAAACAAGTAAAAACATTTGAAACTAATCAGATAAATTTCTCTGAATTCATTTAATCTGTTATTTTGATACGGACTGAGTGCATAAAAAGAGAAAATTTTCCTTCAATCAAAAGTTTGAGCAAAAGTCCACGACAGAGTTAACATCTGCTTTATGCCCAATTATCTTGATCCCCCACCCCTGTCGGGCATTAAAGAAAGCATTTTTTTAACTTACAGCCATAAGCATAGGAATGGGTCAATCAACAGCGTGCCAAGTATTTCCTGGATGAACTATCACAGGAATATATAGATAAAGAAAGCTGGCTGAAAATTTAACAGTTTGAAATAAGTTATACACCATCCATTATTGCGATGAAATTCCTACATTTACATACCTAGAAAATGGAGCTGTTAAGCTTCATATATATATTTGATATGGGACAAGAGGGAGAAAGGAGCAACCCTAGTTAAAGTAAGTATTCCCAATGATGTTGGCCTTGACAGAGCTGAGAGGAAGAAGATAACAATATGTGCACTATGAAAAGACAATGAAATCTTAAGAAAATCTTCATCATTCAGGAATTATAGCAGCAACTACCTGTCGAATATACCTGCCAAACCAAGTTCAAGATAAATACAAACAATTGCACCCAAAGAAAGGGTTAGAATCTTTTTTTACAGCAAATAAATTAATTTAATAACCCACCAAATTTATATAATAAAAATAAAATTTAGACATTTATAGAAGGAAGGCACATAATAGTTAACAAAGCCCAACGACCTCTCCATGTTAAAAATGGTTTTCTAAATAGTAACATTATTATTTAGAAATTCGTTCATAACAATGGGAGGGGATTGTTGTTAATATTTTGTTCTTACATCGTTTTCTCATTTTACTTACAAATCGTCGACTATTTTCAACTGTTTATAAAAACTTTCAAGTAGCATGTTGATAAAATTTGGCTTTGTTTAAAATGAAATTAAACTTTTGTTGTCTTTCAATTTGCAATACATTACAAGTAAAACATTTGAGAAAAAATATACTCGGAAATTACCCAAGGGTTTATGTAATGATTTCAAAATTTACAAAAAAAAAACCAACAAATCTCTAATTAAATATTTATAAATATTAAAAGAATCGGAATCGGTATCCGAAATTTAGAACAGAATCGGTAATTGAATCGGAATTGGGAAAAATTTTGGAATCGTCCCATCACTAATATATATATATATATATATATATATATATATATATATATATATATATATATATATATATATAAGATGAGGTTATTTTTTTTTCCAATGAAGTTTAACGAGGGTAATACAAGAGTACTTAATACCAAAGTAGAGCAAGGTATACTCTTTATTTTTTTTTACATAAGGTGTAATATGCTTTGCTTTTGTATAAGCTGAATCATCTTAAGAGATTTCTAGTTGCTGGTAACTAGCTGATTGAAGCATGCTCATTACTGTGTAGCAACATATTACTGCTTAAGTAAAAACAAATAAAGAATATGTATATATAACATAACTACAGACATTAGTGTTTCGTCCATGCGGGAATTATCAGTGCAGAGAATTACAATTACAGATGGTCAGGAGATTCGAATTCAGTTGCAAAGCCGTCTCTGACTCTATTGGCAAGGAACAAACTGCACGGTCAACGTTAACCGTGAGAAATACAGTTGAAATTAACATTTATACAAAGCATAAATGTCAAAACAGGCGTATATATCCATTATATATATATATATATATATATATATATATATATATATATATATATATATATACATGATGATTGCTTCCTCTTGACAGAAGTTTGCTATCTCTTCAGTTAAATATTGTGCGGCTGTGTGCACGTAGGTGACTTTTTAATCCAGCTTTAGTCTTACATGAAAATGCACGCAGGTGACATAAAACTTTCCTTCTTGTAAAAGTGATCACATGATAATGTGAATCCTCGAATTTCATGTCATGCCACTTTTAGATTTACAGATTAGACCACAAATATGACAACTTAGCATTGCCGGATGTGCTGTAAAAGCCTCCTCATATGATTGTCGTTTCTATCTTTGATTGTGTGATTTACAAAATCAACTTTTGACAAAAGGTATTTGCCACATGCAGTGCACTTCACTTCCTGTTATAATTTCTCTAACATTATATATATATATATATATATATATATATATATATATATATATATATATATATATATATATAAAATGAAAATTACAATTGAATTTACCAAAATGATCCAAGATGGTAAAATTAAAGTATATTATAAATATTAAAGAATTAATATTTATAAAATTATCTCAGCCAGATATAAAAGCTCGATAATACCAAATAGGAAATAGAGCTTATAATATGAGCAAACAGTTAATGAAATATGTTAAAAAACACTTCGAAATGAGTTAAAAACATATTTAATCTGAAAAGGAAACACTAGATAAATGGATAGTCCTTAATCCGCGGAGTTTCGAAGAAATACTCTCCTTCTCATCAGAGGGTAGGAATTAGCAAAATGCAGGATCGGATTATTGTTGGCATTCATTTCCCCGATATCTTTCTAGTTAGAATTCTTTCTAGAAAGGCATTGGATACTTACTCGACAGACCACATGAAGGTTGTCAACATTTTTTTTATTGACGTTTCACCCCAAACGAGGCACAAGGCGATTTAGTAGTGAGGGGCTACTATTTAGAACCAGATTTGCAAGGATACTATTTATGGAGTTGGGCAGCAAGATGTCTGTTCACATTAAACTTAGATTTCTGCGAGTCAGTAGAGTCAGGGAAGCATGAGCTTGGGAGGGAATTCCACGGTACAGCAGTCTGAGGGAAAAATCTATTCAAGTAGAAAACTTTACGGCATCTAGGGATCATTATAGTGTGTGGGTGGGATTTTGCTGCTTGTCAGGTTTGTGGGGAGTATTGTCGTCGAGGGGGTACTAGTACTTGGAGTTCGTCAGCGCACTTGCCATTGAAATATTTGTAAAACAGGCACAAAGATGCCATGTTTCGCCGATATGATATATGGGGTTGGAGTTTAGTTGATGGTTCAGGACCTATTAGGTTGGCAAATCTTTTTTGAACACTGTCCAGGAGCAGGAGACTAGTGGCAGATGCACCAGCCCAAATGTGGCAACAATACTCGATGCATGGCCAAACCGTGACCTTGTAGAGATACAGGATATTCTCAGGTGTAATTAGTTTTCTAATACGGTAGAGAGAGCTCACCTTCCTCGCAGCAGCCTTGGAAATTGCCTCAATGTAAAATCCCCAAGTGAAAGTGGTCCTGGATATGACCTTAAACTATATCCGATGGTGAGGCCCCAGCTTGTGGGCTTTGGGGAGTGTGGAGCCACCCTTTAATTGCCATTGCTCCCAGGTCCACTCTGATCCGGAGTGGTAGTACCTGTTAGGGTCCCAACTATGGGTTAAATAGAAACTGAAAAATAATCAAATATATTTTATTAAAAAATTTTTCTTCAAAATCACTGGATTCGGCATTAAATAACCTGAAAAGGGTGGATATGCCGTAAAACAAAAATAACCAACCAACCAAGTGAAAGTGCTTCTGTGGAATGAACTGGATTCAAACTTGGCACACCCAGGTTGTCAGTCCATGTCGTTAACCACTTAAACTCGATGATGATGATGATGATGATGATGATGATGATGATGATGATGATGATTCACCTGAATCAAGCCACGAATACATGGACGATTTCTTTGCAAAAAAGAATTGGCTTTATCAGATGCTGTTCATTCTTTCATTTCGTATGAATCAGAAGATTCTATTGTTGGCATTGGTTTTACCAATATCTTCCTAGTTAGAATTTCTTATAGAAAGACATTGAGTATTTACAGGAGAGAACATGTGAAGGTTGCCAACATCCTAAGTGAAAATGTTTCTGTGGAATGAACTGGATTTGAACTTGGCACACTCAGGATGTCAGTCTGTGTTGTTAATCACTTAGTCACCACCAACTCCCTCCTCCTGATGATGATGGTGGTGGTGGTGGTGGTGGTGGTGGTGGTGGTGGTGGTGGTGGTGGTGGTGGTGGTGGTGGTGGTGATGATGATGATGATGATGCTGATGATGATGATGATGATGATGATGATGATGATGATGATGATGATGATGATCTTCTTCGGCATAAATCATCATCAACATCAAAAAAAGTCATGGGGGTGAATGTTGTTATATAAGAAGGATTGCCTAAAGACACGCCCAAAAGCGTGTGATCGAAATACTGCACAAAGTATAAACAAGCATCATTCTGATCGTAACACCGTCAGCGGCTTTATGCAGCTATCAAAAATGGGTATCTAACAGGGAAAGAAAAATCTGATCTTTGTTGTGGGATGCTTGTCACAACCTACAACAACAATAAGAAAATCTGTGAGCAAGATTAACATGCACAATCCTAACCCCAACTCCAACCCCAACCCACATATTTTCAGACGCACAGAAAAAGTTATATTAAATCGTGTTAACACAATGTTAGTGGGAATATTAATATTAGTGGGCGAGGTTGATCTTGGTTTTGGTTTGTATATTTCCTTCAGATATTACAAGCCAGTAAAACAAACTTAGAAAAAAAAGAAGATTTAAGATAACGCAGACATCATCTAATTCTTGATAAACAAAACAACAATACTTTGCCTTTATCTTGAAGGCAAGGGACGTATAAAAATACATTTTACTTCTAATAAATATCATAAAAATTGTTAAATTATTAAACAAATTAAAAGCAAGTGCATATTTTATTAGATGGCTAAAATAACGGTTGTATCGGTTTTTAAATTTTCTTTTAAAAAAATCCATTTTTTTTTTTTTTTTTTTGGTGCTTATGTAGCAGTATTTTCTACTACAACAGCAACAAACGATATTTAAATCAGTCGATATTTGATTTAAATGTTTGGTACGGATTGGATTAAATGCTCGATTTCGATTGGTTGCATGTGTAGCGAATCGTTACTTCACAAACAGATTTCAAAGGGAAATAACTCAATTGAAATTATTTAAAGTTTTAAAATAGATGCTAGATCTAAAAGAACACCGGTTTTCCCATGCAAACAGATGGTGAAATGTTCACTGTGTGCTTCGTTCCAAATCATGTAAATTCCATGGGGACTATTTTTTGCTTTTCATTTTACAGTATGCAAGCTGGGAAAATTGCAATTTCGATTATAAATACAGTATACAGGAAAATCAAATCAGTTTAATGATAAACCAGTCCTCCTAATTCCATCGCAAGATGTAAAAATTATTCACCAGGAAATATGCATGCTGAAGATTTACACAATGGATAAATACTTTACCAAGGGATTTCTATTTACACCAGTAACAGTGAATGACTTTCTTTAAATCTTTTTTCCTTTATCCAGACAATGGATTTATATGTAGGCATCTACATCAAAGCATTTCCAAGCCTGTTCTATAAAAAAATATGGATTTTAATTCCATATTGATGAACATCAAACTTTCTAATTTCCAAACGGATTACCAGACAGTTAATATTCCACACTACTACTAAAAAAAATACTGTGTTAAATAAAACTGTTTTTAAATATATATAAATGTTGTGCTCAAGTTGATTGCTATTTGTTGATGTTGTTTTTGAGTGTGCATTTTATTTTTTTTTTTTTGTAATTATAAATAAATTCTATGATATTAGAATGAATATTCAAATGACATCGATAATACTTCCCTTTATACATGTATCAGACTTTAACCGAACAAACGGTCTATCTAGGAGCCAGGCAGTCTCAGAGAATGCCAAGTTGCCTAACATGTCTTTGTCATTCTGAACCAAACTTATTATTGGTGCACAAACGAAACCTGTCATAGCCTCTACCTATTGACATCATTGGTACATAGACCTAATTTCCTTTGATGCTGACATCTTTGGTCATTGACTTACTTTCTAATACAAACCGTTTAAATCTCACAAACTTATTCTAAGCTGAGTATGTATGGTTATAATAACAATTTTTTTTTTCATCTTGACTTTTCGATTTTTAACATAACAGACAGTTTCTCCATAAAGAGACATGAGTATTTAATAAATCAATTACTAACCCATTTTTATAAAAAAGAATCGCATTCACACTTTCCAGACAGCCACAGAGAAATACAAGTCGTCTAACGAATTTTTGTCACTGTGAACTTTACAAAGACTTCTTATTGGCATGCAAATGAAATTCGTTAAATTGGCTAAAGTCCATGTGGACTTTCAAAGTTGACGACATTTTAGTATACGGACTAAAATGTATTGAACTTTGTCAATCACAAACTCCTATCTATTTACGTACGATCATAATTTTTTTCTCTGGTCCCAGCGTATGAACTCATAATAAAAATTTTCTCATATTGACTTTTAAACGTTTAACGTAACATTTCCTCACATCAAAACACATAAACATTTTATTACTTAATTACTAACTCATTTTTATTACTTGTTAAATGAAGACGTGAAATAAAGTTGATAAAATTATGTTAGAAAAAATTTTGTCTCATTTAATTTAGATTTTGACAAAATATCTTTTTCCTATGCACATAAAAGCAGCATAGATTTGGATTTAATTCCAATACATAATTCAAGTTTCCGACATAAACTGAAGAATTTGTGTGGGTAGTTAGAGTTAATATGTCATCTGCTTGTTTTAGTAGATATTAAGTGATGGGACGATTCCCATATTTTTTTCTGATTTCGATACAATTACCGATTCCGATTCAATTACCGATTCCAATTCTTTATAAATTTCTAAATATTTAACTATAAAATTGGTATTTTGTCCAGATTACCATAACGTATCTTCAATGTGCAATTATTTTCACAAACGTAAAAACACATTTGTGTGGTGGGATGATCTATAAATTTTAGTTTAACTGAAAATATAAAATCAATAAATATTTATTATTTTATTATCACTTCCGACAGATGAAGATTATTTTTAAAACAAAATCGGGATATTATTTTATTATTGGATTCTTTGGAGATGAGTAATTTGTATATTTATTCATTTATTTGTGGACTGTTATCCTCATTTTCATAGTTGTTGTTTGCGATGCAGTGGATGGCGACGTTGAATCTCTATGTTTTCAGGTGAGCATTGTCTGAAGATAGTGGTTTCAATCCTACCCAAAGCAGGCCAGAGGATTAGTTGGCCAAAACGTGGTGAGACAACAACAACTATGGAAGGCAGTAATTACAGTTAAGAGACTCAGCATTTCTATTCCGTCACGGTTAACCATCTGACGAAGGCCAGAGGAATAGTTGGTCAAAACGTCATGAAACAACAACTATGAAGATGAGGATAACAGTTTGCAAATAAATAAATAAAATCGAGTATGTTTTACTGTCCACAGTCTTTCAAAAAAAAAAAAATTAAATACATAACAAATAAATGTTATTAAAGGCAAGATAAGTTACTCTTGTACCTACCTGGACAATTTTTTAGTGGTTTTGTTCACTTTAAAACGTTTAATTGGTTTGATAAATAAAGTGTCTAGCATTTACATGAGAGCAAGAAAAATGGCTGCGTGCTTGGCTTGTTAAATTCAAAATTTTTAAAATAACTTAAAACTAAAGAAATTATACAAAATACTGTTAGAAAACCACCCAATCTATGTTACCGTGACATATATCTGGTGGGTTTCTTTGTGTCAACAAATCCTACAGTTTATGTCAAAAACCTGAATACTATATTGGAATCTGTGTTAATGTAGTCAGATTTAATACGATGTTTGCTTGTTTTAGTAGAGAAAGTGGATGGTCAGAAAATTTGGGTTCTGAATACAGGTGTTATCGATAAAACAATCCGTTAAAGTGGCCTAAAATATAAAGGCAAATAAAATGTTGTAGTTGGAAAAGTATTCAAACAAGCAGTAGCGGGTCTGTTTGGCCTATCAGGTGATGAGATCAGAGAAGGAAAAATAGAAAAAAAAAGAGTTTGTAGGTAGATTTTTTTTATATAGGTGACATTAATTTACATTAGGAACGAGATGAGACAATGAGATATTATAAAAAGGCTGACAGGGATCTCATCAGGGACGCCCCATGGCAAAATATCTTTTCACTTTCTGCTGAACAGTGCGCAATTGAGACCACTGAATGGTTCAAAACAGCAATTGAAGCACATGTTCCCACGTGCAAATTTTATAGCAAGCCCCACTCTCCCAAATGATTTGCTTCTACTTGTGCAGCTGCCATAGCGCAAAGGCAGCATGTGTACCGCAAATTTAACTGACATAAGTTCAGATCAAACAGACAGAATTATATAGAAGCCAGAAATAACTGTAAGAAAGAAATAAGCTAAGAGAGAATTTACTGAAACCACCAAAAAACGCATCGAAGCACAGAAATTAGGAACCTGTGACTTGTGGAAAATCTACAACAGTGTAGTAAATAATGGCAATCAACAATTCCCCCACTATCCAACAATAATGAGGTTGTTTGCTCTGCAATTGAGAAGGCTAACATGCTTGCTAGACGGTTTGCCTCAAACTCCATACTTGACCTTGCTAACTACCCCCTCCCTGACTTTCCTTTGCAGACAGACGCCGCACTAAACAATCTGAAAATCACCCCTTCTCAGGTGCATGCTATCATAATAAATCTTGACACTGCAAAAGCATGTGGACCTGATCTCATCCCGACTGTGCTATTAAAAAAGTGCGCCGCCAAAGTAGCTCCAGTTCTCTCCAAACTTTACAACAAATGCCTTAATGGACCTTGCTTTCCTGCCTGCTGGAAAACTGCTTCTGTAGTACCAGTTTTCAAGAATTCTGGCGAAAGAACTGACCCAGTAAATTATTGCCCCATTAGCCTCCTCCCACTTTTCCCCAAAATATTTCAGACCAAAATTAACTAAGCTCTAGTCCATCACCTTACAGATGTTAAACTTCTGACTGACCAACAATATTGATTTAAACAACCTCATTCCACAGCATACATCCTAACTGTAATCTCAGAATGTATATACTATTCTCTGGACAAAGCGGGGGAGGGTAGAGCTGTAGCTCTAGATATATCTAAGGCTTTTGACAGGGTATGGCATGAGGGTCTTCAAGAAATCAGATCATACGGTATCACTGGAAGAATACATAATTAAATCCTTCTGAGATAAGAGAAAAATTCAGGTTGTCCTTCACGGTTGTACATCTAAACAATATGATATAAATGCAGGAGTGCCTCAGGGGTTTATCCTTGGACCTCTGTTATTCCTAATATTCATAAATGACCTCCCTGACAAAATTGTCTGTGAGATGGTATATATGCTGCTGACACCATGCTCTATAACAGACATGACAGGAAAACAAATGAACACATATCTAAAGAAATGGCAGAAACACTAGAGGATGACCTCCAATCCACAGTGGAATTGGGACAAAAATGGATGGTCACATTCAGTGCTGCCAAGGCTAAACTTGTTTCCTTCAATAATTATAAGAAACCTTCCCTACCACCAATAGCAATGGCCAATGACTCTTTATCTGAAAGTACTTCTTTTAAACTCCTCGGTCTAACGTTCACAGGAAACATGAGTTGGAACAATTACATTGAGAGTATTGCCAGGACCGCTGTGAAGAAGGTGGGTTCTCTCTACCCTGCTAGAAAGCTACTAACGTATCCTATACCTCTATGAGGCCACCATTCGCCCATGTATGGAGTATTGTTGTCATATTTGGGCTGGTGCATCTGCCACTAGTCTCTCGCTCCTAGACAAGGTTCAAAAGCGAGTAGCCAATCTGATAGGTCCTGAGCTGTCATCTAAACTTCAGACTCTGTCCCATCAACGAAATATTGCATCCTTCTGCCTCTTCTACAAGTACTTTAACGGTGAATGCTCTGACGAACTGCAAGCACTTGTGCCTCCTCGACATAAATACCCTCAACAAACTGGACAAGCAGCTAAATCCCACCCCTTCATGGTAGAGATCCCTAGACGCAAGAGAGCCTTCTACTCCAGTAGTTTCTTCCCCAGAGCAGTTAGACTTTGGAATTCCCTTCCGGGTCCCTGTGTCCCCAACTGTACTGACATGCAGAAGTTCAAGTGTAACGTGAACCGACATCTTACTGCCCAACTCCCTACACAGTACCCCTGATGCTTATGTCCCTGATAGTATCCCCCTACAACAAAGTGGCAATGTGCCTTGTTTGGGGTGAAAATGTAATAAAAAAAAAATTTTAAATTAGGAATATCAACGAATTAGGAAGGACAGTCAGTCAAGTTTTTGATAGCTAAGAGCATAGATCCTGGGAGTTGTGAATTATGGTTTAAGTTAAGAGGAGTTGTTAAAAATTGCAGCATTAGTGACAATTTTTTTTTTTTTATTATTTGCATTTCAAAGTCCAAAAACGTTTCATAGTTTTATGGGCCCATAATAACAATTTCCTTGTTTTGACTTTTAGATTTTTAATATAATCGTTTCTTCATCAAACCACATAAATATTTAATTACTTAATTACTAACTCATTTTAATTACTTGTTGAATAAAGACATGAAATAAAGTTGATATGAATATTACAGAAGTTTTTAGATGAGGATTGATTATTCATATTTGGATTCTTCGGACTACTGTTTTCATTTGGAGTGTTATTTGCACAATATTTCCATTGATGTAACCTCTGATCTTCTTCAGGTGTATCTTCATTTGGAGTGCTATTTGCACAATATTTCCATTGATGTAACCTCTGATCTTCTTCAGGTGTATCTTCATTTGGAGTGCTATTTGCACAATATTTCCATTGATGTAACCTCTGATCTTCTTCAGGTGTATCTTCATTTGGAGTGCTATTTGCACAATATTTCCATTGATGTAACCTCTGATCTTCTTCAGGTGTATCTTGTCAAACTCGGAAATCTTTCTGTTGAACTCGGGGATTTTTTTGTCAGCCTCAGGAATCTGCATGGAATTGTCTGCAAGGTTCTGCGGCACAATGGATAAAGTACTTGGTGAAATTCAGTTGTGAATCCTGAAGATTAAAGGTTCAGTCCTCGGCCAAAAAATACATTTGTGAATTACTTAAGACTATTACCCAGTCATGGCTGATGGAATGAGAACATGCTCCCCCCCCACACACACACACGTAGATTCCCAAGTTTGACAGAAAAACTTTTGAGTTTGACAAAATACACTTGAAGAAGGTTGGAGGTTATGTCGATCGAAACGTTATGAAAACGACACTCAAGATGAGAACAATAATCCAAACACTCAAACTAATACAAGTTAGCAAAATCATGTGAGAAAAAAAAATTGTCATTTAATTTGCCGTTTGACAAAATGTCTTTATTCTACAATTACAACATTTTTTAAATGAAAATCGCTCCAGACAAAGCATGAAGTGACTTGATGTAAGCATCTAACAATAACACTACTTCAAGATCAAAAACTAGCTAACAATAAATGTTAGATAAATTCCAACCAAGAAATAATAAATACATGATTATTAAAAAAAAAAAATTAAAGATTTATTTCCATAACTCTATTGTAAAATAAACATGTTGCAGGGGTCGATGTTGAGCGACCGGTTTTACAACTATAAAAAGAGACACAGCCATAAACATATCAATTTTCTACACAAGTTTGCATAATATGAAATAAGAATAGTATTTGCAGCTTTTAGTTTGAATCTCTAAGTTGTTGCCCTAAGAAATGACGCACAGACATAAATGCGGCAATAGCAAAGAAGTAAAAACAAAATCACGTGTGCATCAAAATGTAAAGATGGCGTTTATTTCAAAGTATTGAGGAATTTGCATCAGGTTTAGTTTGGGTAGTTAGATTTAATACAACGTTTGGATTTTTTAGTAAAGAGAGTGGGTGTTCAGAAAATCTGGATTCATGACTACAGATTTCATTGATTAAACAGTCTGTAAAAGAGTTTTCAATTTGAAGTCTAAAAAGTTTCATAGAAATTTCGCTAGTGTTAAAAAGGATTTTATTTTCCTGGTACAAGATTCGGTTGGTAGGGCATGAATAAGTTTTTATATAATATTAGAGAGCTAGTTTCTTTTACTTTAAAGAAAAAAAATCAGTCATGTTGACACACCGGTTCCCATTAGATCACCAAAGTTAAGCAACATTGAGCCTGGTCGGTACTAAAATGAATGACAATTTGGGAAATCCAGGTGCTGTATGTATTCTCTGCTTATCTCAGCATTGTTTCTAGTCGTTTGGCACTTCTCATTGCCACTGGAATCAAGCAGTATCGATTCAAGACAGATGTAGTTGGGGATTTCACAACCCTTGCCTCACAATTGCTCGCAAGGCTACCCTTACAGGGGGTATCCATTGTCTCTTGAGACTGAACGGAGGTATCAAAGAAAAAATGAGGCACAGACATAAATGTGGCAGTGGCAACAAAGTGAAAACAAAATTCCATGCGTAGCAAAAGTGTTTTTTTATCTCAAAGAAATAAATTGCGACAGTTAAGAAAAGTTAATGATTCAATGAATCAACAGGAAAGATGATGGATCGTTACCATAGGATGATGATGATCATCACCATCCTCCTCCTCCTCCTCCTGACTGAAGTGTCCTTTGGTCTTTTCACTGGGAGCTGTTGCTTTTGACATAGCTGCTTGTTCTTGTTGAACATCATTGATGATGATGATTTTGTTGGCATTCGTTTCCCAGATATCTTTCTATTAAGAATTCTTTTTAGAAGGATATTGAATACTTATGGGGGTGCTACATAAAGGTTGTCAAGTGAAAGCGTTTCTGTGGAATGAACTGGGTTAGAACTTGGAAGACCAAGGTTTTCAGTTCATATTGTTAACCATTGAGCCATCGTCATCTCCCTGACATAGTTTGCTGTAGAACTTTTACTGACTAGAAAACAAATTACAGATGATGATGATGATGACCGGTTCAAGTTATGGCTAGTTTGTCTGTTAGAAACAAACTGCTGTTGTTGTTGGTGTAGTTGTTTTTGTTGCGGAGGAGAAGGATGAGGAGGAGCAGCAGCAGCAGCAACAAGTCAGTTGGTATTAGCTGTTTATATGTTGGCTTGGACACATCAGGAAGATCGAATGTTGAGGTCCACTTCTCCTAGATAACCAGGTTAAAGCAGGGTCTATCGAGATGGTGTCCAGAGGTGGTTGTTCAGCTGGAGAGTGGTGGATGTGGAGACAATCGTACGAGATGGCATGCTTTGCAGTCTCCTACACCTCTCTCTTTACAGATGGTATCAACCACCAGGTTGATTTTGGCAAAATCAATTCTGGGTGATGACTGCTTTACAGATGACTCAGTGTCATCGGCCTTAGATATACCTAGGGCTACTGCCCTAGCCTCCCTTGCCTTATCCAGTGTATAGTGTATACATCCACAGATTACAGTTAGGATATCTGCAGTAGAATGGGCTTGTCTAAATCCATACTGTTCGTTGGACAAAAGTTTAGCAGCTGTCAGGTGGTGGACTAGAGTTTGATTAATTATGGACTACAATATTTTGGTGAAAAAAGGAAGGAAGCTAATGGGGCAATAATTAAATGGCTCCATTCTTTCGTCACGATTCTTGTAAACTGGTACCACAGAAGCAGTTTTCAAGCAGTCGGGAAAACAAGATTCGTTAAGACATTTGTTGAAACGTCTGCAGAGAACTGGAGCAAACACAGTAACACGCTCTTCCTAGGTCGACCTCCTGGACAGGTTCCAGAGATATCAAAGTTAATGATTCTTTTTCTTTTTTTTTTTTCTTTTTTTTAAATAGGCATCACCACTTATCAAGGCCAAGAGGTCACTCGAGGATAAGGGTTAAAGAGTGTACAGTAGAAATTGGACAATATAGTAACCGTTAGTAATGGAAATTCGGTAAATTTGTTAACTTATATGGAACGGCTCATCAAAAACTTGTTTACATTAGACTTGAAGACAACCATATTGTAGTCAGCTGGAAAGCAGAAAAACGGAAGAGAATTCCATAGGCGTGCAGTTCTAAGAAAGAAGCTTTGCTCATGGAATCTACGTTTAGGTTTAGGCACAGATAGAGTGGGGGAAATTAGTGATAGTGTTTTCTGCTAGACGGGTGTTTCTTGTGAAAGTTTGGCGGGGAGGGGAGAACCATAAAATGGAGCATAGCCGAGCACTTGCCATGAAAATAACGATAAAGCAGAGACAAACTCGCAACATCTCTTCTGTGAGAAAGAGGTTGCAGGGAAGAGAAAAGGATATCCCTCACAAGGCTACGAAGTCTATTTTGAACTCTATCAAGGCAGGACAAGTCCTTTCTAGCAGCTCCTGCCCAGATGTGGCAACAGTACTCCATCCTTGGACGTACCTGGCTCTTATATAGATAGAGAATTGCATCAGCAGTGAGATATCTACTGGATCGATAGAAAGATCCCACCACTTGTTCGGCCACATCCAACCCATGGCCACTTGTTAACTGCCATGTATTGGATGTGGCCAAACCATTTCAGTCTATTCCAACATAGGGTCTTAAAGTCAAGCAGAGATCTAAGCTCATTGAGATGGGTTATATCAGTGATTTTCGAAGAAGATATCCATCATATCATTGCATGATCGATGCAAGTTAGTGTGATAATGTCCTCAAATGTAATAGGGCAAGTCTTACGCATACGCAAGGTATATGGGAGAATGTTTCTGACATGTGCTGTAAGGATAGCCTCTATTGTGTAACAAGATGCTTCTGCAAGTGAAGATTAGGAGGAACTTTCTAAATTTCTTCCATGCAGAACGGATTCTGGCAGATGTAGTATCGCAATTAATTACTGATAAAAAATTACTCTTTCTCACCAGGCATATCACCAAGATAGAAAAAAATTCTTAACTACCTTAAGGTTCTCTGCCTTCAGCTCTACTTGTTTGATATCCTAAGTAGTGATGTACTGATCTTTAAACAGAAATGGGATTTAAGTGGGAGGAAACTAAGTAGGGCTAGAGTTTGGGTGTGGATGGTGTCTTTCTAAAATGAATTTAATTTTAGGAGGTTATGAGAAGAATCAAAGTAGCGACTGGACATCTTGGAGGAACTCTATCATCAAAAAATAAAAACAATGACAAGATTTACTCACTCGTCTAGCTAAGAGATAAACTTATTCACACTGGGATTCGACTTCTTTTGATACACACAACCTTTTGTTGAATTTCATGGAATGTAATCTTTTTCTATCACATCTGATTTTAACTTTAAGCTGACGCTTGAAGAATGCAGTTAGAATCGGGTCTTGATGATCAGTCAAGTAGATGAACAAAGTCGATTTTCTGTTTGCTGGCTGTAGAAATTATGTTTAATAGGCTGACAACATTTCTGATCTAGAAAAAAATGTAACATCTGGGAACTAATGCAGTGAAAAGTAACAATGTCCAGTTTGTTATCAATGGAGTTGCAGTTGTAAACCACCTACAAAAACTATTTTAAAGGTTGGACTAATAGAAACTTCAAAAGATTAAGTGTGTAATTATTTACTTCTAAACAAATATGATTTAAAATAAATCAAACAAAAACAATTTTTTAAATAAATAAATCCTATATAAATAGAGATTTTCTCCATCTGTCACAATTTTTTTAACGTAATGCAGAATTTGCCTCATTTCGCGATCTCAGAAATCTTTACTACTTTTAGAAATGGAGAAAATATTGCATTAATAGTAAATAATGAATTCCCAACAAATAAAGCAGATGACATGACTAAAAATCGAAACTGAAATGATGAGATTTTTGGTCTGAAGTTCTGCAAAAAATAGCAACAAGTAAAACATGACTTTAACAAAATAATTATACCTTTTGACTGATTTACGCCATGTTTCAAAATATGAATTCAAATATAAGCAACTAGCGGGGGTACCCGGCGTTGCCCGAGTGTTTGTTTCCGGGACGGGGGGGGGGAGTTTTAAAAAATGTTATGGTAGGTAAGTAGGAAGGATTAAACCCGGAGTCATGAGTAAAAGTAGGAAAATAAAGTGTGAAAAAAAAACAAAAAAAAACATCTGCAACGTTAACAGTTCGGCCACCAAGAAAAGTCCATTCCAGTTGTTTAGGAAAAAAAAAAAAAAAAAAACCGACTACGGTAGGTCGGCGCGAACGTGAAAATATAATGTGAATTGTCCAGCACGCTAACCACTACGCCACAGAGCACTGCAGCTTAGTTTAGTGATTTTAAATAACTTCACATGAAAGAACTACGAAGCCAAACCGGTGTTCTCTTCTCAACTGTTCCTTGTGAACGATCCTCAAATGGTGTTAAGTGGTGGCAGGGGGAGGAGGAATTTATTAGAGAGAAAATATTTTACCACTTCCATTGATCTTAACCGATTTTGGCCGTGACTTCTCAACAGAAAAAGTATAGAAATCTAAGATTATCGAGAAATTTGAGAAATAATAAGCCTATAACACACCTCAGATATTGTTCTGCCGTTTGTGCATATTATATTTGCATGAAATATCTTGATTTTTAATCCTATTAAGGTCAAAATCCGACGTGAAAAAATGAGTTCATTTTATTTATATAGAAGAAGAGAAGAGATAATAATGAATAAGTGAATGGGTAAATATTAACGATAGCGATGGGAATTTTTTTAATCATCTTCCAAAAATCATTTTATTTTAACTGTGTATTTGCACTAAAAGCAATTTAATATTAAATATATATTAAATTTTGAGCCCAGCGCCTCCAAATTCAACTTTCCAACCCTGGTGTCTACATTCATGCAATGAGAGAGAACTATATTATTATTATTATTATTATTATTATTATTATTATTATTATTATTATTATTATTATTATTTGTTGTTGTTGTTGATTTTTATCAGTAATTAATTAAAATTATTTCATATAAAATGAATAAATTAGTAAAATGTATTTTAAAGAGAGGTAATTTAAATTGAATTAACATCGCACTAGAAAAAACAAGACAGAAGTAATACTGATATTTCTCTCTCTCTCTCTCTCTCTCTCTCTCTCTCTCTCTCTCTCTCTCTCTCAGTTTAGTGACCTACATTTTCTTTTTTTATTGTTTTTATTTTTATTCTAATTGTGCGCTCAAACGTTTCACATTTTTGTTTAAAACTGTGTTTCAGGCAATTTCTAAATTGTAAGTAAACACATAATAGGCACACACTTGCTTTCATAAATATAATTTTAAAATCTTTCCTTACAAAATGTTTTGTAAGTAAATGATAAACATTTTGTGCCATTTTCTTTTTATGAGCAGTTTAAAATATTGAGGTTAAACTGAATGAGCGCTAAAAAAAACACATCACAAAAAAACTTTTTTAATCAAAATGTGTAAACAAACGAAATATTATTTTTAAAAAAAACATCATTTTATTTACACAACTTACTTGAAAAAAATATATTTATTTGTCTCCGCATGATGGAAGACGCAGACAAAAGGTTAGTTTTTTAAGGTAGCGACAGATTTTATTTTAAGAAAAAGGAATTTAATTATTTATTTACAAGTATAATAAAATAAAATCTTTAAAAAAAATAAAGCAACATGTCTTATTATTTTATGATTACAATCCTTTAAGATGAGTAATTTGTATATTTATTTATTTACTAGCGAGGGGTACACGGCGTTGCCCGGGTGTTTGGAGGTGTGTGTGGAAACTCTGGGGGTGGAGGGTGGGGGTTAAAAATGTTTTGGTAGGTAAGTATGAGGATCGAACCCGAACCGTTGAGGCAAAGTTGTAAATTAAAGTGTGAAAAAAAAAACGTGAGACGTTAACGATTGCCCCACTGCGAGATGCTAATGGAAACACGTTTGAATTTATTTAATTATTTGGATTTGGCAGGTGCCCATTTTAATGAGTTAATGAGGTCAAGTTTGACTGCGGGATAGTATTTCATTTACTGCTGAACGCTTCCTACCCCCCCCCCCCAAGATGTTATAGGAAAAAGACTAACCCACATGCGACGAGCGACAAATGTTGAATATTTATCTTCTCGAAAGCAAGCAAATTAAATAGACAGGCGAGCTTCGTTGTTAACTCTGAGATATTATGATTTGTATGTGATATAAAAAGTTTTAAAAAGTTGTGAAGTGACCGACCGCTTCTCTGAAAAAAGCCTTTTGTAGACATACAGAAAAAGCGAACACACATACATACATACATACATACATACATTTTCGCTTTTATATTTATAGATTTTCGAACTGTTATCCTCATCTTCATAGTTGTTGTTTCACAAAGTTTGGGCCAATTATTCCTCTGACCTTTGTCACGACGGGAAAGGAATGCTGAGTCTTAGAACTCATCCCCAGTAATAAGCCTTTCGTAGTTGTTGTCGTTTCACCACGTTTTGGTCAACTAATCCTCTCGCCGGCTTTGGGTAGGATTGAAACCACTATCTTTAGAGACAATGCTCACCTGGAAATAGAGATTCAATGCTTCTATTCACTGTGCCACGGGCCCCAGAGCGCAGTAGATAGAGGTATTGAATCCTACCCCATCGTGGTTCGCCACCTGACGAGTGTCAGAAGAATAGTTGATCAAAACATTGCGAAACAACAACTATGAAGATAAGGATAACAGTCCACAAATAAATAAATAAACATACAACATGTCTCCTGTTTGTATTTGTTAATTTTAGGGTAAATTTGCTAAATTTAATCTTTTACAAAAATATTTAAATAATAAAGCAACTAAAAACTGAAGTCATATATATATATATATATATATATATATATATATATATATACGCACACGGCATAATCACGTTGACACACCGGTTCTCAACAGATCATCGAAGTTAAGCAACATTGATCCTGGCTAATACCAGATGTATAACCATTTGGGAATTCTAGGCGTTGTATGTTCTCTTCACTTATCTCGGCATTATCTCCAGTGGTCGTGAACCTCCACTTGCCACTGGTACTTAATAATATCGACTCAGGCGACATGTGGTGGGAGATTGCACAACTCTGACCACAAAATTTCCACATGCAGACACCCTTACGGTGAGTATCCATATTCTACCAAGACTGAAAGAAACCACGATATATATATCTTCTTCTATCTATATCTTCTATACTCCTATAAATTTGTTTTTCTTTTGTGTGTATTGATATTCATATTAAAAACCCCTCTTTCTATTTATTTAAAATGAAAATACAATTTTCTTATATATGGATCGTAGAATTGCATTCACTAACAAAAGATCTAGCTAATTTGCATATTCTTTTAAACATTCATTTTAATTAATTCCCTATTAGTTGCTTCGGTTTTCTTATGGGATGATCATCTTTAGTTAACTATTACGTGTAATTATATTCATGCAGATGTTCTACATGATTCATACTTGCATAATATTTGCGTAAAACGTTTATAGTAAATGCAAAATTGTTTCCATATATATATTTATGTATCTATCTATATATCTATAAAAGTTAACGTGTGTGTGTGTGTGTGTGTGTGTGTGTGTGTGTGTGTGTGTGTGTGTGTGTGTGTGTGTGTGTGTGTGCATTTCCCTACGCAATAACTCTGTCAATTTTTATTCTACAAACTCAAAATTTGATATACAGGGTACTGAGATTTGGGGAAATCGATGTGATCGGGTTTTGGCCAGAAATTTGGCTGTTAAGGGGTCAAAGTTCAACGGTTTGACCTTTGAGAACGCTACCAAACTCATCCGACAATTTTGGGTCTAAACACTTGACATTTTAGATATTTGTTTCTTGTACATGGATCTTAATAACTTAACAACTTTGATTTGAGCCCAAAACAATAAATGTTAAGGGGTCATAATAGGGGTCAAAGTTAAGTAAATTGACCGTTTTTTTGGGGGTGGGGTGCTCAGCATACACCTCCGGGCAACGCCGGGCCAAAATGCTAGTACTATATATATTTGTTTAACAAATTTTGCCTACCAAACCAAAGTTTTTGGTCTACAGACATGAAACTTCATATATAAGGTATTTGAATCCATGCAAAACTTTATATTTGGGTTTTAGCCAATACTATTGCTACACTATCCGTTTGATTATTGTACACACAATAACCCTTATCCCCGAATGGCCATTGGGCCTTGATAAGTGGTGAACTCCATGTAAAAAAAAAAAAAAAAGCACGGAAAAATCGGTGCAAAAGTGTGAAAATTACAAAAAAAGAAATTTGACGGGTGAAGGTCGAACGCCGGCATTACGAATGCATAACATAGTAGCTATTAATTCATGTTTTAATTTTTAACCTTGCAGTAAACATGTTTTCGTAGCCCAGTCATTGATGGCAGAGGCAAAATAAATCGTGAGCTGAACGCCATAGGTTCGATTCTCGGTAGCGGCGTATGAGTCTTTTTTTTTAAATAATTTTTTTAAATCATTACTATATATTACATCCAATCCATCTATCTATCTATCTATATATCAATCTATAAATGTGAAAATGTGTGTCTGTGTTTTCTCAATGGTAGTTAAGGAAGACTTATTATACAGAAAGGCATTACTTTACATATTCACACTTTTTAATATATACATATGCACATAACCTTATAAACAGTACATAGGACCCGAGCGAAGCAGGGCAGAACTGCTAGTTTATATATCTATAAAAGTGAACGTGTCTGTGTGTCTGTGTACATTTCCCTACGCAATAACTCTGTAAATTTTTAGTCTACAGACTTGAAATTTGATATACAGGGTACGGAGATTAGGGAAAATCTATGTGATTGGTTTTCGGACAGAAATTTTGCTGTTAAGGGGGTCAAAGTTCAACGGTTTGACCTTTGAGAACTCTACCAACCTCCTCCGACAATTTGAGATCTAAACACTTGAAATTTTAGATATAGGTTCCTTGGACATAGATCTAACTTAATAACTTGATTTGAGCCTAAAACAATAAATGTTAAGGGGTCATAATAAGGGTCAAAGTTTTTAAAAAATTGACCTTTTTTTTTGTTTTGTTTTTTTTTGTTTTTGTTTTTGTTTTTGTTTGCTCAGCATACACCTCCAAACACCCGGGCAACGCCGAGCACCCATGCTAGTATATCTATAAAAGTGAACGTGTCTGTGTATCTGTGTGTCTGTTTTTTTATTATTATTTTACTTTTGTTAGTTTGAAGAGATCAAGGGGCTCCTTCCTGGGGCTATCACTTGATTCTATTATATTTTAAATTTATATCCGAGGGCTCTTTTAAGAATAGACACTGTTCCCTTTATGGCTGCTATCTGTATTTCCTTACAGCTTGGTTTTCCAGGGATTGCTTCTAAGTATTTTTGAAGGTTCTTTTTTATTAGGCCAGTTGCCCCTGTCACAACTGGTATAATGTTTATTTCTTTCAGAGACCATGTTGGTTTAGATCATTTTTTAGGTCCTGATATTTTGTTATCTTGTCCCTTTCTGCTCTATTAAGGCCAAAGTCGTTTGGATCTGTGTGTCTGTGTACATTTCCCTACGCAATAACTCTGTCAATTTTTAATCTACAGACTCGAAATTTAATATACAGGGTATTGAGATTTGGGAAAATCTTTGTGATTGATTTTTCGCCCAGAAATTTCACTGTTAAGGGGTCAAAGTTCAACGATTTGACCTTTGAGAACTCTACCAAACTCCTCCGACAATTTTGGGTCTAAACACTTGAATTTTTAGATATAGGTTCCTTGGACATGGATCTAACTTAATAACTTGATTTGAGCCCAGAACAATAAATGTTAAGAAGTTATAATAGGGGTCAAAGTTAAAAAAATGTACCGCTTTTTTTATGCTCAACATACACATCCAAACACCCGGGCAACACCGGGCTGAAATGCTAGCATATCTATAAAAGTGAACGTGTGTGTATGTGTGTGTGTCTGTGTAGATTTCTCTACGCAATAACTTTGTAAATTTTAAGTCTACAGACTCGGAATTTGATATACAGGGTACTGAGATTTGGAAAAATCTTTGTGATCGGTCTTCGGGCAGAAATTTGCCTGTTAAGGGGTCAAAGTTCAACGATTTGACTTTTGAGAACTCTACCAAAAACTCCTCCGACAATTTTGGATCTAAACACTTGAAATTTTAGATATAGGTTCCTTGGACATTGATCTAACTTAATAACTTGATTTGAGCCCAAAACAATAAATGTTAAGGGGTCATAATAGGGGTCAAAGTTTTAAAAAATTGACCTTTTTTTTTTTTTTTCATGTTTTGCTCAGCATACACCTCCAAACACCCGGGCAACGCCGGGCACCCATGCTAGTACTCCTATAAATTTGTTTTTCTTTTGTGTGTATTGATATTCATATTAAAACCCCTTTTTTCTATTTATTTAAAATGAAAATACAATTTTCTTATATATGGCTTGTGGAATTGGATTCACTAGCAAAAGATCTAGCTAATTTGCATATTGTTTTAAGCATTCATTTTAATTAATTCCCTATTAGTTTTTTCGGTTTCCTTATGTAATGATCATCTTTAGTTAACAATTACGTGTAATTATATTCATGCAGATATTCTACATGATTTATACTTTTATAATATTTGCATAAAAAGTTTACAGGACACACAATTTCGTTTCCATATATATTTATGTATACGTATATATTTTTGTTTAATCTATCTATCTATCTATCTATAAAAGTGAACGTGTATGTGTGTGAGTGTGGGTGTGTGTGTGTTTCTGTCTGTGTAGATTTCCATACGCAATAACTTTGTCAATTTTAAGTCTACAGACTCGGAATTTGATATACAGGGTACTGAGATTTGGGAAAATCTTTGTGATCGGTTTTCGGCCAGAAATTTCGCTGTTATGGGGTCCAAGTTCAACGATTTGACCTTTGAGAACTCTACCAAACTTCTAAAATTTTAGGTCTAAACACTTGAAATTTTAGATACAGGTTCCTTGACCATGGATCTAACTTAATAACTTGATTTGAGCCCAAAACAATAAATGTTAAGAGCTCATAAAATGGGTCAAAGTTTAAAACTATTTACCACTTTTTTTTTTCCTCAATATACACCTCCAAACACCTGGGCAACGCCGGGCTGAAATATATATAAGAACAAATAATTAATAAAACATGTTAAAAACACTTTAAGAAGAGTTAAAAACGTATTTAATTTTCAAAAAGGAAACACAAATTAAGTGGATTGTCTCTTAATCCGTGGAATTTCGAAAAAAATACTTTCCTTCTCTTCAGAGGGTAGGAATTAGTGAAATGCAGAATTGGATTTTGCTTGCAAAGTATTTAATGAAACTACAAGTAAGCCATACCGCTTACTTGGTAAAAGTTTTTAAAAAAGTGAAGCAGAGGGAATGGGGGAAAAAAGAAAAATGATTTCACGTGAATGGATGGTCGGGTGAAGAGTAGAATATCCAATAACGGTAAAATCCAAGAAAAGTTGGTAAAAGTTCGGTATCCAGATGTAAAAATCCAAGATATTTCGATGTCATCCAAATGACAGAATTCTGTGAAATAATTACCAAATGGATATAAGAAAAAAAGAGTTCAACATATTATTATAAAAAGAAAGATAAATTGCGTGTAGAATGAATAAATGGAGAGATATTGTGACATAATCTTTAAATTGAATTATGTGTTTTAATAAAATTTCATAATTTAGTTTTAGGTCAACGAAAAATGTATCGTGTTTTTTTTTTGTTTTTTTTTGTTTTTTTGTCTTTTTGTTTTTGTTGCCGAAGCAAAATGAACAAAGGAAAGAAAGAGAGAGTGTAGGAAAAAAGAGAGAGGAGGAAAAAGTTGAATGGACCATTCAACGGATATTAACTCCTCCCACCCCTTCAGTATGAGAGCGAGTTGGCAGGTCACCTGCTCAGCGACACGCTTTCTGGCCCCTGTTAGTTACTAAGCGAATAAAGAAAAACTGAGAAGGATAAGAAAAGTACTGAGAAGAGAAAGGGAGAGAGTGGAAAGGAGACATTTTTGTGGAAAAAGACACACTCGGCCGACCAGTCGAGCAGGGGGGGGGGCGTATAAAATTTCCACCCCCACAACGACAGAAAAAAAAAGAAACAACTTGACACCGTTAAAGGAGATAATGCCGGGGAAGAATTCCACACCGACAGCGAACGAAAGGAGATAATGCCGACCATAAAATGACGAGGAAATGATGAACTTTACAAATATATATTCGAATTATGAATGAACGAGGGGATGGTTGTTGAAGACATCTGTTTTAACCAACTGCCCGAAAGAAAAAGGAAAAAAATAAATAAATAAAGGAACCCTAAAACTGCCAAAGAAGCCTCACATAAGAAACAAATATGAACTGTAAGTCGTCTCTCTCTACATGTCTCTTTCGTTCGACGCATCAGCGACTCGTTTATTTTGCCATTTTTTCTTTTTTTCATTGATGTATCTCCGTCGGCATTTTTGGACACTAGCATAAGACCCCCCCCCGATCCTCATGATTTGTTTTTAGTTGTTTAATTAATTTTTTTCATCCCCTCCCCTCTCCTTTAGCCTATCATTTTCTCTGTAATAAAGTTGACTTAAAATTTAAGACCGCGTTTGCCTCCGTTTTGTGAACACTATGTTCTGTGCCTACTTTGTTTTTGTTCCCCTCCCCTCTTGTTTGATACACCACATGCATTCGAATCCGAGAACCAAAATTATTTTCCTTTTTTTCTTTTTTTCTTTTCCTTCATCGTTCCCAACAGAGGGGCATTCGTAACAATATTAAGGCCCTTCTGCCAAGGCGAAGGCCGACTTTTTCAATACGAATAAAGAAATAGAAAGGATGAGCGATGATTGAGTTATTTTTAGAATAGAAAAAGCAATGTCACAATGACCCAGACAAAATTACGTTGAAGTGGTGCAAAAATTAAGGTAGAAAAAAGGGGTCAAATGAAATAGACAAGTAATGACTTTAAAATGAAATTATCAGCAGGAGTCACAAGAAAGAAGCAAATCAATTGCGTTGAATGAGTAGTCATAAATTATAGATTGTTTCTAAGTTAAAGGATATGAGTTTAATGTGGAAACGTCTATATGTAGTAGATTAGGAAGGGTATTTAAAGTTGTGATAAAAAAAAAATTATATAAAATAAATAAAGAAAGAAGGAAATAAAGAATTAAAGGGGATAAAACAACATTTATGGCGAAGAAATTGGCCGGCATCCACAGACTCCTTATAAAGCAAAAACTAAGAATTGTACAAAAGTAAATATATATTTACGCAAGTATCTATGTAAATGCACACAGCAAGGTATAAGTAAACATACACACAAAATATAAAAGGTAGGTGGATATATTCAATTGAAATGCTTATTGAGATAAGTATTATTTATTAATTTTATTTATTGTGAACCAACATCCTTAACTAAAAAGATGAGGAAAATAGTCTGCAGAAAACAAAATTAAGATTAGATGAATATAATAACATGTGCTCATGGATACACTCAAACAGAGACCGTAAAGCCGAAAAGAAATAATATAATAAAAGAAATAAAGAATTATAATTAAAATTATAAAGTGCTAAGAAAGTATGTAGAAAAGATCTTTAATATTATGGGATTATGTATTTGAAGGGTTAATATAAGAACTATGTAATTTCAAATTTGCCATATTTAAATTTGGTCTTATGTTTGCAATAGGAGATCAGTTTGTTTTTACAGTTTATTATATTACTACTTTAAGGGGAAGTAATTATTGTTAATAGATTCGGCTGTGCAGAGGTGACATGACCTAGAGCCTGGAGTATAAGACTTAACCTTTTTTAGGATAGTCCATTTAATTGCGAAGGGAGTATTATTAGACTTAAATTTTTTAATTAAAGTGGTTAGAGAAGTCCCTTGGTTGTTAAAAGAAGATGTGTGGGTTGATATTCTTTTCTATATTAAAGTTGAAGTTGCACCGATATATGTATGTGCTTTATCAATAGCTCGAGATCTTATATTAATTCAGTCGATTTGTACTGGGGAGATAGTTTAAATTTTGTTCATTGTGATGAACATAAGGCGGGACAATGAATGTCGGAGTGTTGTTTTGGGGAGATCATCAGTGTTATCAGTATTAGAATAACTATAGGGAGAAATATTATTATTATTATTATTATTATTATTATTATTATTATTATTATTATTATTATTATTATTAGTTGTATGATTGTTAATAGAAGGGCTGCTTGATTCGTTTATTAAAATCAGTAATTCTATTAGATGGTTGGTGGGAACGGAGAGAACTTAATGACAAAGTATTAGTGCCAGTTATGGTAGAGTTAAGTGGGAGCTCTGTAATCCTGCATGAATATATAACATCTATATGGATGCAATCATTATTGAGTAGGCAAAGTTGCTTGTTGTTACAATTGCAGTTATTTTTGGGTTTAATTGGGAATGGGATATTTGTGGCTGATTTAATTTTTTTTTTTTTTGTTATTAGATGTTAATATTCTTTGTGCTAAATAAGGCATAGTTGAATAAGAAACCTTTATTGAGTTTTTATTAAAAATAGAACTATATCTGTGTGGGTATTTGAAAGAGTTTTGTACAATATTGAAGACTTCTTTAGGTATATTGGTTTTGACATTTACACTAAATGGAGGATAAGACCAAATATTTTTCTTTCTCCTCGGGCGATTGGGTGGGTTAGAGGTGTTACGATTAGTATGTTGGTTCAGGTTATAGTTGTAGAGTGGTTCATTGCTATTGACAGCGGAATATATTGTTATTTGAACTGGTTTGTTGTGAGTCACATTGTGTGTGATTACAGATTTAAGACGGCCAATAAGGGGGGGGCATAACGGCTGTATTTAATCTTTTCATTCTATCCTGAATTGTTGAGGAAAGTAGCATTATAATTAAAGGTTTTTTTATTGGCAGAAAGAGTGGAAATTCTTCTAGATATAAATGGTCTTATTATTATTATATATATATATATATATATATATATATATATATATATATATATATATATATATATATATATATATATAATTTTATTCAATTCGGGTAAAGAAAATTACCATAGGTCGCAACAATAAATCTACTGTTTCAGTCTAAAAAGTCATCGTCAAGTGACAATAAACTTCTGGTTTTACTCGAGGCCAGTCACTTAACATGTAATATATATCATTTATTAATCTATTGTCAATATATATATACACACACACACAAAGATACTGCCAATGTAAGAAAGTTCTACTTACTCGTAGGGGACAATTGAGATGGATTAGATATCGAGATGCGAATTGAACGAATACTAAAACACAAATGGTGTCTAATTGCTTACCTTTTTCTTTCTCTGATTCATTCCTAAAGCTAGCCAGTTTTTGCCAATATCAACCAATGAAAATTTTTCAAATCCTAAAACCCGGCCACCGAAAGAAACCCAAAAATATCTACTCAATGGCCGACTCTAGCCTTTGCACTAGAGTGACAAGGTGACAGAACTTAGTGACTCACATACCAGCTTTAATTCACGCCCATCTACATACACTAACAAGAACAGAGGTAAATGCAAACACATACACAATGCCACGCCCAATAGACCACGAACATATCGACTTGCAATTACTATTAACTCAACTTCTTTACTCAAACACGTGTTGAACATTTATTAATATAAAAGTAACTTTTATATTCTTATTTCTTATATAAAATGTTTTCTTATAAACTTCTGTATTTATCCATTTTTTTCATTTATAAAACTCTCTTTATGTTTTAGGTATCTGTTGCTATCTGGTGACCTTCTTTTAGTTCAATGGTTAATTTTATTTTCATTTTATTAAGTATGCTTGTATCTGATATATCTTTTTCATTTTCTTTATTCACTAAAACATAATTTTTATGCCCCAATTCATGTTCAATGTTGATTTGGTTCTTGACTATACACAAAGATGCTCTAACCAATACCAGAGAGAACGCCACATATCAAAAGGCTATACAGAAAATACTTTTTTTCAAAACTAGCCTTGACTTTTCGGTAAGGAGGAAGGTGTAGAATCTGTTCTGATACTACAGTTCATCTTTGCTCTCTTCAGTCAGTAGAGAAGGCAAATCATTTTAGACTGAGACAAGTTAATTTAAATTAATTATGAGGAGACAGAGTGCATACAAACAGAGAGGAATACGACTTTATTATAATAGATTTGTCATAAGTTAATATGGTCTAAAAAATATTTATATTTAGTCAACAGGAATTTTTATAAATCTTCCCACTATCGTAATGTTGTGTAAACACCCATCAGTGATTTATAGTAAATATAAATTAAAACCAAATAACAATAAAAATTGTGCAGATGAGAGTCTCATCAGATGATGAATTCACATCTTCATCCATAATTCCATGCATTTGCTAATTATGAGGAGATACGATGCAGTAGGATTAGCAAAACACGTGCGTGCGTTTTGCTATCTTTATTTTCAAGGATACACGGGAACTCCGTCTGTGAAGAAATCATTATTATCATAATCCACTCTATGAATATCATTCATTTATTTCGTATGAATCAGACGATTCTTGTCAGCATTCGTTTCTCTGATATCTTTCTGGTTAAATTGTTTTATTCGAAAGACATCAGATACTTACAAGGGTGGGGAACCACATAAAGGTTAACAAAAATTTCGATAAGTGAAAGGGTTAGAATTCTTTCTAAAAAGACATGAGATACTTACGAGAAGGACCACATGCCTAAGTAAACATGTTAGAATTCTTTCTAGAAAGACATCAGGTACTAATGGGAGGGACCACATGAAGTTGACAACATATTTAAATTAAAGTGTTAGACGTTCTTCTAGAAAGACATCAGATATAAACAGGAGAAACCACACAAAAGTTGCCTACATCCAAAAGTGAAATTGTTTTCTTTTTAGAAAACATCAGGTACTTACAGGAGGGACCACATAAAGGTTGCCAACATCCTTAAGTTAAAATGTTAGAAAACTTTCTAGAAAAACATCATGTATTTACAGGCGAGACCACATGAAGGTTGCCAACATCCTTAAGTGAAAGTGTTAGAATTCTTTCTAGAAAGACATCAGGAGGGACCACATGAAGATTGCCAACATTTTTAAGTGAATATGTTAGAATTGTTTCTAGAAAAACATTATGTACTTATGGGAGGGACAACATGAGGGTTTACAACATCTTTAAGTGAAAGTGTTAATTCTTTCTGGAAAGACACCGGGTATTTATGGGAAGGACCAAGTAAAGGTTCCCAACATCCCGAAGTGAACGCGTTAGAATTCTTTCTAGGAAGACATTGGGTACTTACAGGAGGGACCATGTGAAGGTTGCCAAAATTCTTAAGTTAAAGTGATTTTATGGAATGAACTAGATTTGAACTAGACACTGACATTGTGTTCACCTCGTTAATTACTTAGCCACAATCATCTTCTTGATGATGATAATGATCGGCCTATTAGTATCCCCCATAGGAGCGCCTCAGATAACCAGCACTAAACCAATCCTTCCCTCTAGATTGAGAAGATACTGCTGTATTAATGACCTCCAAGGGTCAACAATTATTTCCCATTAGCATCATTAGCATGAACGTGAATAATAGTCAAGTGCTAACATGACAGTTACGTAATGACGCTTTATATTTGTTTGCATGAAACATCCAATTTGGCGCACAATCATTGACCCTATCGTTTTTATTTGTTTTGTTGTTGTTGTTGTTGTTGTTGTTGTTGTTGTTTTTTCATTATAATCAGTCACCGTAACTCAAACATGAAAGCTTATAACACGCATCACGTGTCATGACACGATTGCACTCATAATGAGAGAATTGGAATTAAATGAATCTGTCCTACAATATCCGGCCGGTATCTTTTTGCGGGGGGTGGGGGTGGGGGGGGTCAAATAAATATGAAACAAAAATGGTGCATAAAAAAAATCAAGAAGTAATTATTAAGTTTACAAGTTAAAAGCTTCTGTAAACTTGAAGTGAATATAAATATTAATATTTATATAATGACCCCAATCAAATAAAAATATATATTTCTTTTGAGTATTCTGTCAAATAATAAATTCTTGTAAATTATGGGTCTGCCAACAGCCACCTGACTGCACCAGGGGATCACCACACTCTTTAGCACATCCAGGTACACTTTGGTGTTGACTTTCAAACCGACTTCGAAGATGTGAAGTGGCATGATGTGGTCCTCACTTGAAATCACACCAAAGACCATAACCATAGGTCGTCTGATGTGTTGAACAGTGTCCTCTATGTATTATACCGTCCAGGTTTGCATTTTGAGGATGCTGGCAATGGTCCTGTTATAGCTTGGATTGGTAGAGAGCATGAGTTGTACAGCGGCGCATCTCCGATCTTGATCGTTGAACATTGTGTCACTTTCAGACATAACAGAAGGTTCCTATTGCCCTTGGGATTTGTACACAACTGGCCAACTAATAGATGGTCTGTAACAAAAATAAGAAAGCTGGTTTTCATCAAACGGAAACGGAATCATGTCGTCTTTTCTATGACAATTTTATTGTTCTACCCTGTAATTAATTAAAGCTTGTTTTTCAAAAGAATATGCAAATTAGTTAACCTTCATGTAGTCGTCTGAGTATATTAAGAAGTTCGTTTTAAAAATTCCTAAAAAGAGAAAGTAGGCTTTTAATATCAATGCTAGAGGGAGAAAAAACATTCAACTTTATTGGTAAGCAAGAAAAACTCAACTAACTTCCAATATGTTTTTTTGACAATGTTACACTGTAATTGTCTATAGTTTCAATTTTTCTATATTAAAGTATATGACTAATTGTCTATAGTTTCAATTTTTCTATATTAAGGCATATGACTATTTGTCTATAGTTTCAATTTTTCTATATTAAGGCATATGACTATTTGTCTATAGTTTCAATTTTTCTATATTAAGGCATATGACTATTTGTCTATAGTTTCAATTTTTCTATATTAAGGCATATGACTATTTGTCTAAAGTTTCAATTTTTCTATATTAAGGCATATGACTATTTGTCAATAGTTTCAATTTTTCTATATTAAGGCATATGACTATTTGTCTATAGTTTCAATTTTTCTATATTAAGGCATATGACTATTTGTCTATAGTTTCAATTTTTCTATATTAAGGCATATGACTATTTGTCTATAGTTTCAATTTTTCTATATTAAGGCATATGACTAATTGTCTATAGTTTTAATTTTTCTATATTTAGGCATATGACTAATTGTCTAAAGTTTCAATTTTTCTATGTTAAGGTATATGACTAATTGTCTATAGTTTCAATTTTTCTATATTAAGGCATATGAATAATTGTCTAAAGTTTAAATTTTTCTATATTAAGGCATATGACTATTTGTCTATAGTTTAAATTTTTCTATATAAAGGCATATGACTGTTTGTCTATAGTTTCCATTTTTCTATATTAAGGCGTATGACTATTTGTCTAAAGTTTCAATTTTTCTATATTAAGGCATATGACTATTTGTCTATAGTTTCAATTTTTCTATATTGATGCATATGACTATTTGTCTATAGTTTCAATTTTTCTATATTAAGGCATATGACTATTTGTCAATAGTTTCAATTTTTCTATATTAAGGCATATGACTATTTGTCAATAGTTTCAATTTTTCTATATTAAGGCATATGACTATTTGTCTATAGTTTCAATTTTTCTATATTGATGCATATGACTATTTGTCTATAGTTTCAATTTTTCTATATTAAGGCATATGACTATTTGTCTATAGTTTCAATTTTTCTATATTAAGGCATATGACTATTTGTCTATAGTTTCAATTTTTCTATATTAAGGCATATGACTATTTTCTATAGTTTCAATTTTTCTATATTAAGGCATATGACTATTTGTCTATAGTTTCAATTTTTCTATATTAAGGCATATGACTATTTGTCTATAGTTTCAATTTTTCTATATTAAGACATATGATTATTTGTCTATAGTTTCAATTTTTCTATATTAAGGCATATGACTAATTGTCTAAAGTTTCAATTTTTCTATATTAAGGTATATGACTAATTGTCTATAGTTTCAATTTTTCTATATTAAGGCATATGAATAATTGTCTAAAGTTTAAATGTTTCTATATTAAGGCATATGATTATTTGTCTATAGTTTCAATTTTTCTATATTAAGGCATATGACTATTTGTCTAAAGTTTCAATTATTCTATATTAAGGCATATGACTATTTGTCTATAGTTTCAATGTTTCTATATTAAGGCATATGACTATTTGTCTATAGTTTCAATTTTTCTATATTGAGGCATATGAATATTTGTCTAAAGTTTCAATTATTCTATATTAAGGCATATGACTTTTTGTCTATAGTTTCAATTTTTCTATATTATGGCATATGACTATTTGTCTATAGTTTCAATTTTTCTATATTAAGGCATATGACAGTTTCTCTATAGTTTCCATTTTTCTATATTAAGGCATATGACTATTTGTCTATAGTTTCAATTTTTCTATATTAAGGCATATGACTAATTGTCTATAGTTTCAATTTTTCTATATTAAGGTATATGACTATTTGTCTATAGTTTCAATTTTTCTATATTAAGGCATATGACTATTTGTCTATAGTTTCAATTTTTCTATATTAAGGCATATGACTAATTGTCTAAAGTTTCAATTTTTCTATATTAAGGTATATGACTAATTGTCTATAGTTTCAATTTTTCTATATTAAGGCATATGAATAATTGTCTAAAGTTTAAATGTTTCTATATTAAGGCATATGATTATTTGTCTATAGTTTCAATTTTTCTATATTAAGGCATATGACTATTTGTCTAAAGTTTCAATTTTTCTATATTAAGGCATATGACTATTTGTCTATAGTTTCAATTTTTCTATATTAAGGCATATGACTATTTGTCTATAGTTTCAATTTTTCTATATTGAGGCATATGAATATTTGTCTAAAGTTTCAATTTTTTTATATTAATGTATATGACTATTTGTCTATAGTTTCAATTTTTCTATATTATAGTATATGACTATTTGTCTAAAGTTTCAATTTTTCTATATTAAGGCATATGACTATTTTCTATAGTTTCAATTTTTCTATATTAAGGCATATGACTGTTTCTCTATAGTTTCCATTTTTCTATATTAAGGCATATGACTATTTGTCTATAGTTTCAATTTTTCTATATTAAGGCATATGACTATTTGTCTATAGTTTCAATTTTTCTATATTAAGGTATATGACTGATTGTCTAAAGTTTCAATTTTTCTATATTAAGGCATGTGACTATTTGTCTATAGTTTCAATTTTTCTATATTAAGCAATATGACTATTTGTCTATAGTTTAAATTTTTCTATATTAAGGCATATGACTATTTGTCTATAGTTTCAATTTTTCTATATTAAGGCATATGACTATTTGTCTAAAGTTTCAATTTTTCTATATAAAGGCATATGACTATTAGTCAATAGTTTCAATTTTTCTATATTAAGGCATATGACTATTTGTCTATAGTTTACATTTTTCTATATTAAGGTATATGACTATTTGTCTATAGTTTCAATTTTTCTATATTAAGGCATATGACTATTTGTCTATAGTTTCAATTTTTCTATATTAAGGCATATGAATATTTGTCTAAAGTTTCAATTTTTCTATATTAAGGTATATGACTAATTGTCTATAGTTTCAATTTTTCTATATTAAGGCATATGACTAATTGTCTAAAGTTTCAATTTTTCTATATTAAGGTATATGACTATTTGTCTATAGTTTCAATTTTTCTATATTATGGCATATGACTATTTGTCTATTATTTCAATTTTTCTATATTAAGGTATATGACTATTAGTCCATAGTTTCAATTTTTCTATATTAAGTCATATCACTAATTGTCTATAGTTTCAATTTTTCTATATTAAGACATATGATTATTTGTCTATAGTTTCAATTCTTCTATATTAAGTCATATCACTAATTTTCTATAGTTTCAATTTTTCTATATTAAGGCATATGACTATTTGTCTATAGTTTCAATTTTTCTATATTGAGGCATATGACTATTTGTCTATAGTTTCAATTTTTCTATATTATGGCATATGACTATTTGTCTAAAGTTTCAATTTTTCTATATTAAGGCATACGACTATTTGTCTAAAGTTTCAATGTTTCTGTATTAAGGCATATGACTATTTGTCAATAGTTTCAATTTTTCTATATTAAGGTATATGACTAATTGTCTATAGTTTCAATTTTTCTATATTAAGGCATATGACTATTTGTCTATAGTTTAAATTTTTCTATATTTAGGCATATGACTATTTGTCTAAAGTTTAAATTTTTCTATATTAAGGCATATGACTAATTGTCTATAGTTTAAATTTTTCTATATTAAGACATATGACTATTTGTCTAAAGTTTCAATTTTTCTATATTAAGGCATGTGACTATGTGTCTATAGTTTAAATTTTTCTATATTAAGGCATATGACCATTTGTCTATAGTTTCCATATTTCTATATTAAGGCATATGACTATTTGTCTATAGTTTCAATTTTCTATATTAAGGTATATGACTATTTGTCTAAAGTTTCAATTTTTCTATATAAAGGCATATGACTATTTGTCTATAGTTTCAATTTTTCTATATTGAGGCATATGACTATTTGTCTATAGTTTCAATTTTTCTATATTAAGGCATATGACTATTTGTCTATAGTTTCAATTTTTCTATATTAAGGCATATGACTATTTGTCTATAGTTTCAATTTTTCTATATTAAGGTATATGACTGATTGTCTATAGTTTCAATTTTTCTATATTAAGCCATATGACTATTTGTCTATAGTTTCAATTTTTCTATATTAAGGTATAAGACTGATTGTCTAAAGTTTCAATTTTTCTATATTATAGTATATGACTGATTGTCTAAAGTTTCAATTTTTCTATATTAAGGCATATGACTATTTGTCTATAGTTTCAATTCTTCTATATTAAGGCATATGACTATTTGTCTATAGTTTCAATTTTTCTATATTAAGCCATATGACTATTTGTCTATAGTTTCAATTTTTCTATATTAAGGCATATGACTATTTGTCTAAAGTTTCAATTTTTCTCTATTAAGGTATATGTCTATTTGTCTATTGTTTCAATTTTTCTATATTAAGGCATATGACTATTTGTCTATAGTTTACATTTTTTCTATATTAAGGCATATGACTATTTTCTATAGTTCCAATTTTTCTATATTAAGGCATATGACTAATTGTCTTAAGTTTCAATTTTTCTATGTTAAGGTATATGACTAATTGTCTATAGTTTCAATTTTTCTATATTAAGGCATATGAATAATTGTCTAAAGTTTAAATTTTTCTATATTAAGGCATATGACTATTTGTCTATAGTTTAAATTTTTCTATATAAAGGCATATGACTGTTTGTCTATAGTTTCCATTTTTCTATATTAAGGTATATGACTATTTGTCTATAGTTTCAATTTTTCTATATTAAGGCGTATGACTATTTGTCTAAAGTTTCAATTTTTCTATATTAAGGCATATGACTATTTGTCTATAGTTTCAATTTTTCTATATTGATGCATATGACTATTTGTCTATAGTTTCAATTTTTCTATATTAAGGCATATGACTATTTGTCAATAGTTTCAATTTTTCTATATTAAGGCATATGACTATTTGTCTATAGTTTCAATTTTTCTATATTAAGGCATATGACTATTTTCTATAGTTTCAATTTTTCTATATTAAGGCATATGACTATTTGTCTATAGTTTCAATTTTTCTATATTAAGGCATATGACTATTTGTCTATAGTTTCAATTTTTCTATATTAAGACATATGATTATTTGTCTATAGTTTCAATTTTTCTATATTAAGGCATATGACTAATTGTCTAAAGTTTCAATTTTTCTATAGTAAGGTATATGACTAATTGTCTATAGTTTCAATTTTTCTATATTAAGGCATATGAATAATTGTCTAAAGTTTAAATGTTTCTATATTAAGGCATATGATTATTTGTCTATAGTTTCAATTTTTCTATATTAAGGCATATGACTATTTGTCTAAAGTTTCAATTATTCTATATTAAGGCATATGACTGTCTATAGTTTCAATTTTTCTATATTAAGGCATATGACTATTTGTCTATAGTTTCAATTTTTCTATATTGAGGCATATGAATATTTGTCTAAAGTTTCAATTTTTCTATATTAATGTATATGACTATTTGTCTATAGTTTCAATTTTTCTATATTATAGTATATGACTGATTGTCTACAGTTTTAATTTTTCTATATTAAGGCATATGACTATTTTCTATAGTTTCAATTTTTCTATATTAAGGCATATGACTGTTTCTCTATAGTTTCCATTTTTCTATATTAAGGCATATGACTATTTGTCTATAGTTTCAATTTTTCTATATTAAGGCATATGACTATTTGTCTATAGTTTCAATTTTTCTATATTAAGGTATATGACTGATTGTCTAAAGTTTCAATTTTCTATATTAAGGCATGTGACTATTTGTCTATAGTTTCAATTTTTCTATATTAAGGAATATGACTATTTGTCTATAGTTTAAATTTTTCTATATTAAGGCATATGACTATTTGTCTATAGTTTCAATTTTTCTATATTAAGGCATATGACTATTTGTCTAAAGTTTCAATTTTTCTATATAAAGGCATATGACTATTAGTCAATAGTTTCAATTTTTCTATATTAAGGCATATGACTATTTGTCTATAGTTTCAATTTTTCTATATTAAGGTATATGACTATTTGTCTATAGTTTCAATTTTTCTATATTAAGGCATATGACTATTTGTCTATAGTTTCAATTTTTCTATATTAAGGCATATGACTAATTGTCTAAAGTTTCAATTTTTCTATATTAAGGTATATGACTAATTGTCTATAGTTTCAATTTTTCTATATTAAGGCATATGAATAATTGTCTAAAGTTTAAATGTTTCTATATTAAGGCATATGATTATTTGTCTATAGTTTCAATTTTTCTATATTAAGGCATATGACTATTTGTCTAAAGTTTCAATTTTTCTATATTAAGGCATATGACTATTTGTCTATAGTTTCAATTTTTCTATATTAAGGCATATGACTATTTGTCTATAGTTTCAATTTTTCTATATTGAGGCATATGAATATTTGTCTAAAGTTTCAATTTTTCTATATTAATGTATATGACTATTTGTCTATAGTTTCAATTTTTCTATATTATAGTATATGACTATTTGTCTATAGTTTCAATTTTTCTATATTAAGGCATATGACTATTTTCTATAGTTTCAATTTTTCTATATTAAGGCATATGACTGTTTCTCTATAGTTTCCATTTTTCTATATTAAGGCATATGACTATTTGTCTATAGTTTCAATTTTTCTATATTAAGGCATATGACTATTTGTCTATAGTTTCAATTTTTCTATATTAAGGTATATGACTGATTGTCTAAAGTTTCAATTTTTCTATATTAAGGCATGTGACTATGTGTCTATAGTGTCAATTTTTCTATATTAAGCAATATGACTATTTGTCTATAGTTTAAATTTTTCTATATTAAGGCATATGACTATTTGTCTATAGTTTCAATTTTTCTATATTAAGGCATATGACTATTTGTCTAAAGTTTCAATTTTTCTATATAAAGGCATATGACTATTAGTCAATAGTTTCAATTTTTCTATATTAAGGTATATGACTAATTGTCTATAGTTTCAATTTTTCTATATTAAGGCATATGACTAATTGTCTAAAGTTTCAATTTTTCTATATTAAGGTATATGACTATTTGTCTATAGTTTCAATTTTTCTATATTAAGGCATATGTCTATTTGTCTATTATTTCAATTTTTCTATATTAAGGTATATGACTATTAGTCCATAGTTTCAATTTTTCTATATTAAGTCATATCACTAATTGTCTATAGTTTCAATTTTTCTATATTAAGACATATGATTATTTGTCTATAGTTTCAATTGTTCTATATTAAGTCATATCACTAATTGTCTATAGTTTCAATTTTTCTATATTAAGGCATATGACTATTTGTCTATAGTTTCAATTTTTCTATATTGAGGCATATGACTATTTGTCTATAGTTTCAATTTTTCTATATTATGGCATATGACTATTTGTCTATAGTTTCAATTTTTCTATATTAAGGCATACGACTATTTGTCTAAAGTTTCAATGTTTCTATATTAAGGCATATGACTATTTGTCTAAAGTTTAAATTTTTCTATATTAAGGCATATGACTAATTGTCTATAGTTTAAATTTTTCTATATTAAGACATATGACTATTTGTCTAAAGTTTCAATTTTTCTATATTAAGGCATGTGACTATGTGTCTATAGTTTAAATTTTTCTATATTAAGGCATATGACTATTTGTCTATAGTTTCCATATTTCTATATTAAGGCATATGACTATTTGTCTATAGTTTCAATTTTCTATATTAAGGTATATGACTATTTGTCTAAAGTTTCAATTTTTCTATATAAAGGCATATGACTATTTGTCTATAGTTTCAATTTTTCTATATTGAGGCATATGACTATTTGTCTATAGTTTCAATTTTTCTATATTAAGGCATATGACTATTTGTCTATAGTTTCAATTTTTCTATATTAAGGCATATGACTATTTGTCTATAGTTTCAATTTTTCTATATTAAGGTATATGACTGATTGTCTATAGTTTCAATTTTTCTATATTAAGCCATATGACTATTTGTCTATAGTTTCAATTTTTCTATATTAAGGTATATGACTGATTGTCTAAAGTTTCAATTTTTCTATATTATAGTATATGACTGATTGTCTAAAGTTTCAATTTTTCTATATTAAGGCATATGACTATTTGTCTATAGTTTCAATTTTTCTATATTAAGGCATATGACTATTTGTCTATAGTTTCAATTTTTCTATATTAAGGTATATGACTGATTGTCTAAAGTTTCAATTTTTCTATATTAAGGCAGGTGACTATTTGTCTATAGTTTCAATTTTTCTATATTAAGGAATATGACTATTTGTCTATAGTTTAAATTTTTCTATATTAAGGCATATGACTATTTGTCTATAGTTTCAATTTTTCTATATTAAGGCATATGACTATTTGTCTAAAGTTTCAATTTTTCTATATAAAGGCATATGACTATTAGTCAATAGTTTCAATTTTTCTATATTAAGGCATATGACTATTTGTCTATAGTTTCAATTTTTCTATATTAAGGTATATGACTATTTGTCTATAGTTTCAATTTTTCTATATTAAGGCATATGACTATTTGTCTATAGTTTCAATTTTTCTATATTAAGGCATATGACTAATTGTCTAAAGTTTCAATTTTTCTATATTAAGGTATATGACTAATTGTCTATAGTTTCAATTTTTCTATATTACGGCATATGAATAATTGTCTAAAGTTTAAATGTTTCTATATTAAGGCATATGATTATTTGTCTATAGTTTCAATTTTTCTATATTAAGGCATATGACTATTTGTCTAAAGTTTCAATTTTTCTATATTAAGGCATATGACTATTTGTCTATAGTTTCAATTTTTCTATATTAAGGCATATGACTATTTGTCTATAGTTTCAATTTTTCTATATTGAGGCATATGAATATTTGTCTAAAGTTTCAATTTTTCTATATTAATGTATATGACTATTTGTCTATAGTTTCAATTTTTCTATATTATAGTATATGACTATTTGTCTATAGTTTCAATTTTTCTATATTAAGGCATATGACTATTTTCTATAGTTTCAATTTTTCTATATTAAGGCATATGACTGTTTCTCTATAGTTTCCATTTTTCTATATTAAGGCATATGACTATTTGTCTATAGTTTCAATTTTTCTATATTAAGGTATATGACTGATTGTCTAAAGTTTCAATTTTTCTATATTAAGGCATGTGACTATGTGTCTATAGTGTCAATTTTTCTATATTAAGCAATATGACTATTTGTCTATAGTTTAAATTTTTCTATATTAAGGCATATGACTATTTGTCTATAGTTTCAATTTTTCTATATTAAGGCATATGACTATTTGTCTAAAGTTTCAATTTTTCTATATAAAGGCATATGACTATTAGTCAATAGTTTCAATTTTTCTATATTAAGGCATATGACTATTTGTCTATAGTTTCAATTTTTCTATATTAAGGTATATGACTATTTGTCTATAGTTTCAATTTTTCTATATTAAGGCATATGACTATTTGTCTATAGTTTCAATTTTTCTATATTAAGGCATATGACTATTTGTCTAAAGTTTCAATTTTTCTATATTAAGGTATATGACTAATTGTCTATAGTTTCAATTTTTCTATATTAAGGCATATGACTAATTGTCTAAAGTTTCAATTTTTCTATATTAAGGTATATGACTATTTGTCTATAGTTTCAATTTTTCTATATTAAGGCATATGTCTATTTGTCTATTATTTCAATTTTTCTATATTAAGGTATATGACTATTAGTCCATAGTTTCAATTTTTCTATATTAAGTCATATCACTAATTGTCTATAGTTTCAATTTTTCTATATTAAGATATATGATTATTTGTCTATAGTTTCAATTGTTCTATATTAAGTCATATCACTAATTGTCTATAGTTTCAATTTTTCTATATTAAGGCATATGACTATTTGTCTATAGTTTCAATTTTTCTATATTGAGGCATATGACTATTTGTCTATAGTTTCAATTTTTCTATATTATGGCATATGACTATTTGTCTATAGTTTCAATTTTTCTATATTAAGGCATACGACTATTTGTCTAAAGTTTCAATGTTTCTATATTAAGGCATATGACTATTTGTCAATAGTTTCAATTTTTCTATATTAAGGCATATGACTATTTGTCTAAAGTTTAAATTTTTCTATATTAAGGCATATGACTAATTGTCTATAGTTTAAATTTTTCTATATTAAGACATATGACTATTTGTCTAAAGTTTCAATTTTTCTATATTAAGGCATGTGACTATGTGTCTATAGTTTAAATTTTTCTATATTAAGGCATATGACTATTTGTCTATAGTTTCCATATTTCTATATTAAGGCATATGACTATTTGTCTATAGTTTCAATTTTCTATATTAAGGTTTATGACTATTTGTCTAAAGTTTCAATTTTTCTATATAAAGGCATATGACTATTTGTCTATAGTTTCAATTTTTCTATATTGAGGCATATGACTATTTGTCTATAGTTTCAATTTTTCTATATTAAGGCATATGACTATTTGTCTATAGTTTCAATTTTCCTATATTAAGGCATATGACTATTTGTCTATAGTTTCAATTTTTCTATATTAAGGTATATGACTGATTGTCTATAGTTTCAATTTTTCTATATTAAGCCATATGACTATTTGTCTATAGTTTCAATTTTTCTATATTAAGGTATATGACTGATTGTCTAAAGTTTCAATTTTTCTATATTATAGTATATGACTGATTGTCTAAAGTTTCAATTTTTCTATATTAAGGCATATGACTATTTGTCTATAGTTTCAATTCTTCTATATTAAGGCATATGACTATTTGTCTATAGTTTCAATTTTTCTATATTAAGCCATATGACTATTTGTCTATAGTTTCAATTTTTCTATATTAAGGCATATGACTATTTGTCTAAAGTTTAAATTTTTCTCTATTAAGGTATATGTCTATTTGTCTATTGTTTCAATTTTTCTATATTAAGGCATATGACTATTTGTCTATAGTTTCAATTTTTCTATATTAAGGCATATGACTATTTTCTATAGTTTCAATTTTTCTATATTAAGGCATATGACTATTTGTCTATAGTTTCAATTTTTCTATATTAAGGTATATGACTGATTGTCTAAAGTTTCAATTTTTCTATATTAAGGCATGTGACTATTTGTCTATAGTTTCAATTTTTCTATATAAAGGCATATGACTATTGGTCTATAGTTTCAATTTTTCTATATTAAGGCATATGACTATTTGTCTATAGTCTCAATTTTTCTATATTGAGGCATATGACTATTTGTCTAAAGTTTAAATTTTTCTATATTAAGGCATATGACTATTAGTCAATAGTTTAAATTTTTCTATATTAAGGCATATGACTATTTGTCTATAGTTTCAATTTTTCTATATTAAGGCATATGACTATTTGTCTATAGTTTCAATTTTTTCTATAATAAGGTATATGACTAATTGTCTATAGTTTCAATTTTTCTATATTACGGCATATGACTAATTGTCTAGTTTCAATTTTTCTATATTAAGTCATATCACTAATTGTCTATAGTTTCAATTTTTCTATATTAAGACATATGATTATTTGTCTATAGTTTCAATTCTTCTATATTAAGTCATATCACTAATTGTCTATAGTTTCAATTTTTCTATATTAAGGCATATGACTATTTGTCTAAAGTTTCAATTATTCTATATTAAGGCATATGACTATTTGTCAATAGTTTCAATTTTTCTATATTAAGGCATATGACTATTTGTCTATAGTTTCAATTTTTCTATATTAAGGCATATGAATAATTGTCTAAAGTTTAAATTTTTCTATATTACGGCATATGACTAATTGTCTATAGTTTAAATTTTTCTATATTAAGACATATGACTATTTGTCTAAAGTTTCAATTTTTCTATATTAAGGCATATGACTATTTGTCTATAGTTTCAATTCTTCTATATTAAGTCATATCACTAATTGTCTATAGTTTCCATTTTTCTATATTAAGGCATATGACTATTTGTCTATAGTCTCAATTTTTCTATATTAAGGCATATGACAATTTGTCTAAAGTTTCAATTTTTCTATATAAAGGCATATGACTATTTGTCTATAGTTTCAATTTTTCTATATTGAGGCATATGACTATTTGTCTATAGTTTCAATTTTTCTATATTAAGGCATATGACTATTTGTCTATAGTTTCAATCTTTCTATATTATAGTATATGACTGATTTTCTAAAGTTTCAATTTTTCTATATTAAGGCATATGACTATTTGTCTATAGTTTCAATTCTTCTATATTAAGGCATATGACTATTTGTCTATAGTTTCAATTTTTCTATATTAAGCCGTATGACTATTTGTCTATAGTTTTAAATTTTTCTATATTAAGGCATATGACTATTTGTCTAAAGTTTCAATTTTTCTATATTAAGGTATATGTCTATTTGTCTATTGTTTCAATTTTTCTATATTAAGGCATATGACTATTTGTCTATAGTTTCAATTTTTCTATATTAAGGCATATGACTATTTGTCTATAGTTTCAATTTTTCTATATTAAGGCATATGACTATTTGCCTATAGTTTCAATTTTTCTATATTAACGTATATTACTGATTGTCTAAAGTTTCAATTTTTCTATATTAAGGCATGTGACTATTTGTCTTTAGTTTCAATTTTTCTATATTAAGGCATATGACTATTTGTCTATAGTCTCAATTTTTCTATATTAAGGCATATGACTATTTGTCTATAGTTTCAATTTTTCTATATTAAGGCATATGACTATTTGTCTAAAGTTTCAATTTTTCTATATTAAGGCATATGACTATTAGTCAATAGTTTCAATTTTTCTATATTAAGGCATATGACTATTTGTCTATAGTTTCAATTTTTCTATATTAAGGCATATGACTATTTGTCTATAGTTTCAATTTTTTCTATATTAAGGTATATGACTAATTGTCTATAGTTTACATTTTTCTATATTACGGCATATGACTAATTGTCTAGTTTCAATTTTTCTATATTAAGGCATATAACTAATTGTCAATAGTTTCAATTTTTCTATATTAAGGCATATGACTATTTGTCTAAAGTTTTAATTTTTCTATATTAAGGCATATGACTATTAGTCAATAGTTTCAATTTTTCTATATTAAGGCATATGACTATTTGTCTATAGTTTCAATTTTTTTATATTAAGGCATATGACTATTTGTCTATAGTTTCCATTTTTCTATATTATGGCATATGACTATTTGTCTATAGTTTCAATTTTTCTATATTAAGGCATATGACTATTTGTCTATAGTTTCAATTTTTCTATATTTAGGTATATGACTAATTGTCTATAGTTTCAATTTTTCTATATTAAGGCATATGACTATTTGTCTATAGTTTCAATTTTTCTATATTAAGGCATATGACTATTTGTCTATAGTTTCAATTTTTCTATATTAAAGTATATGACTATTTGTCCATAGTTTAAATTTTTCTATATTAAGTCATATCACTAATTGTCTATAGTTTCAATTTTTCTATATTAAGTCATATCACTAATTGTCTATAGTTTCAATGTTTCTATATTAAGACATATGATTATTTGTCTATAGTTTCAATTTTTCTATATTAAGTCATATCACTAATTGTCTATAGTGTCAATTTTTCTATATTAAGGCATATGACTATTTGTCTATAGTTTCAATTTTTCTATATTAAGGCATATGACTATTTGTCTATAGTTTCAATTTTTCTATATTAAGACATATGATTATTTGTCTAAATTTTCAATTTTTCTATATTAAGGCATATGACTATTTGTCTATAGTTTCAATTTTTCTATATTAAGGCATATAACTATTTGTCTATAGTTTCAATTTTTCTATATTAAGGCATATGACTATTTGTCTATAGTTTCAATTTTTCTATATTAAGGCATATGACTATTTGTCTAAAGTTTCAATGTTTCTATATTAAGGCATATGACTATTTGTCAATAGTTTCAATTTTTCTATATTAAGGCATATGACTATTTGTCTATAGTTTCAATTTTTCTATATTAAGGCATATGACTATTTGTCTATTGTTTCAATTTTTCTATATTAAGGCATATGACTATTTGTCAATACTTTTAATTTTTCTATATTAAGGCATATGACTATTTGTCTATAGTTTCAATTCTTCTATATTAAGGTATATGACTATTTGTCTAAAGTTTAAATTTTTCTATATTAAGGCATATGACTATTTGTCTAAAGTTTCAATGTTTCTATATTAAGGCATATGACTATTTGTCTATAGTTTCAATTTTTCTATATTAAGGTGTATGACTAAACCAACTCAACAAACTTTCCCTAACACTGTTGATCATACCTTACACTATTTTTTTATTTTCAGAGAGTGTCTAAATGCTCCTTTTCATTCGGATCTTAATCTATATCTTTTTGATTAAAGTTGAACTGCAAATATCTAAACAAGCTTCTATACTACTACGACTACTACTAAGTACTACTACTACTACTAATAATAATAATAATAATAATAATAATACATTGCCATCATCATCAGTCTTTATCTACTTTGGTTAGAGGATCGACATTTCTTGTAACCTGCAAGCCTTGTCTTCAAGCCTGACAGTTTGGAGGCTCGATTACCTTTAAATTCGATTGTCAAAGATCATTGTTGATGACTTGCGTCCATGTTCTTTTTGGATCATCCCATTTTCCTCTGGTCTTTCGTCTGAAGATCTCTGCATTTATTTTAGCCAAAAAATCACTCCTTTCTACGTGGCTGATTGATCATCAAGATTTGGTATATTCTACCACTTTAAAAGGATATCAAAGACAGGACAGATGGTCTGATTGAACTCAATATTGCTTAGCTATCCGATTATTGCTGTAGCATTACGTTGAAGGGAGACAATCTGCTACTAACAGCTACTATATACCCTCCCCCTGGTAGTGAGAAGGATAGCAGACAATGTTAAGACTGACAAAAATTTGTAGAACATCTTTGTGCTGATTTTACCCTAATGATCAACCGCCTACAGTACTGAATATTTCCCCAAGATACAAAATGTTATCCACCACTTCAAAATGGTTGCCTCTTTTAACAATACAGAATTTGTGTGATAATTAATAACAAAATGAATGTTGTGTGTGTGTGTGTGTGTGTGTGTGTGTGTGTGTGTGTGTGTGTGTGTGTGTGTGTGTGTGTGTGTGTGTGTGACATCGTTCCCAATAGACTCAAAAACCTCTGACCCGATTTTTATGAAATTTCACACCAAGGTACTTTATGTGCCTGGCAGTGTTCTTAGATAAGTTTTGTATCTGAATCTCTTCAATAAGTATCGATAATCGAAATAATCCAATGAAAGAAGGAACAGGCGATTTTGCCAAAGTTAACACCTTACACAGCCTAACATCACAAGTGTATTTAAGAAGTTTTATTACCACAAAAGACGAAAGGTCCGATATATAAAATCAATATTAAGTTCTTTTATATGACAGGGAAGTTTTCGAAATGAATGTTTCCGTTTAAAGCATAATATTTGAGTTTTGCATGTTAAAATTTAATTCAAGCTATTATATATAAAAATAATTTTATGAAATCAACAGTAGGTTCTCTACAGTGCAATGTAGATTATAATGTATTGTGGACTAAGTCACTGTGAAAAGCATGTGAAACTTCCTCACAGTGCACCACAATGGGTCCTCAACTAGAGCAGGCAATCAATCGATTTGATTGAAAAATGAGATATTTCATCGATTTTGATGACAATAATAATATGGGAGTGTGAAATCATTCAATCCCGGGCAAGGTTGGGTCTCTCTGCTAATAAATAATAAATCATAATAAATAATAATAAATGAAGCATATAGGGTATAAGGACCTCAGCAGATCGAGAAACAAACGCGACAGCTTTTGGTCAACATTGGTTGACCTTGACCTTCACACACGTCACTTATAAACAAACATAAAAAAACCTGGGCAATTCTGAAACTTAACTCATTACTCTAAGGAAGGAAACTATTTTACTAAAGTAGTTAAAAAAATCATTTTTTTCTGATAATTACTTGAATGTTTTAAGAAAAATTACAATATCGTCACATTTTACATTTTTTTTTCTTAATGTTGTAAAATTTTGTTACATTAAATAAAGTAATTGAAAAAATCACTTTTTCTTACACTTCTTAGTAAAATCGAGTTACTTCCAAATTGACAGAATTTCAATTGTTTGGTCTTTAGTTGACAAAATGTTTTTTTAATGAAGCCTGCATTTTTAGGAATTTACAAATTTTTAAATAAAACTATTTGAACAAAAGTTTTTAATAAACAATCGAGGGATAATTATTTTACATTTTCAGAGTTGTATTATTTTTTGGTAAGCATTTTTATTTTAGAATAAAGAGATCGATTTTTGACAGTGGTTTCAGATTGGTGAAGGGGGACCAGAGATTGGAGCTCAGACGAGCACTTACCAAGGAAATAACGCTAAAACAAAGACAGGCTCGCAACATCTCTTCTGTGGGAGATAGGTTGCAGGGAAGAGAAAAGGGCATCCCCCACTAAGCCACAAAGTCTATTTTGTACTCTGTCAAGGCAGGATAGGCTGTTTTTAGCAGCTCCTGCCCAGATATGGCAGCAGTATTCTATCCTTGGATATACTTGGCTTTTATATAGATAGAGAATTGCATCAGCAGTGAGATATCTTCTGGAGCAGTAGTAGGATCCTACCATTTTTCCAGCGACCTTGGCAACAGACTTGATATATGTGTTTCATTTCAGGTCAGGAGTAAAAGTCAATCCCAGAAGCTTATCAAAACATGGAGCCTCTCCTAGATGAGAGCCATCCATTTCAATTGATGCCAGATGGGGATCAAAGCGTTGATGATATAAAGATAGGAGCTTGGTTTTAGATGCATTAAAAGTGATCAGCCACCTCTTCCCCCACTGTACCGTGTGCTCAAATCAGAGGAGAGAGAATCAGAGAGAACTTTGTCATTTACAGCCTTAGATGTGTTGCCATAGATGGTCGTGTCATCAGCATAGATATCAACGAATGATTTAAGTATGTGTTTTGGGAGATCATTGATGTAGATCAGGAAGAGTTGGGCCCAGGATGGACCCCTGAGGGACTCCAGCATTAATACTGAGGGCCTCTGATTTCTGTCCATCAACCATCTTCAGGGGGAATATCATTTTTTACAATTGATTTTTCCAAGTACTCTAACCACTGCGCCATGGGTCCTTGCAGACCAAAAACAAACATTCCCGAATTCGACAAGATACACCTGAAGAAAGTCGGAGGTTACATCGACCATAACGTTGTGAAAATCACACTCAAGGTGAGAACAGTAGTCCGATGAATCCAAATAACATGTAAGTTAAAATTTACAATTAAATTTATTGTTCAACTGAATACTACAAAAAACAATTTTCAAAGTCCTTTGTTCATTAAGGCATTAAATTAAACACAGTTTATTATAGTCATAAATTGCAAAAATGTACATGTCCTTCAAAAGAACGAGTGAAAAAGTAGAAAATGTAGAAAAATAAAAATAAAAACAAACCCGGAATAAACTTGCAGTTTGCATGAAGACTCTTTCAAAGGTAATCTGAAAAGCGAAAATAATCCTTAGAAAGAATCAAATAATTCAAATTAAAATCCAGTTGAGTACAAATTCAATTGGCAAAAATTCAATGCAGCTCAAATTCATTTATTCATTTATTCATTTATTTGGTTGGAATTAAAATATCTATATATTTACTTTATATTTACTAGTATTTATATTAGATTGAAGTTTACCATTACTTATATCAGGTAAACACTGCAAAACACTGCATCTCTTTTGATTTCATTATTATATATACATACATACATACATATCTATATATATATATCTATCTCTCTCTCTCTCTCTCTATATATATATATATATATATATATACATGTTTCATTAAACAGCAGAGATAATTCCTGTTTGTTTTTCTTGCAATCCATTTTTTCCTTTTGGCAGGCCAATGTTCAAACGTTTTGTTCGAGTGTAAAAAGAAATTTGCAATAGTCGTGAACGTTTGTCGATTCCCATGAGTTGTCTTCAGGCGAGTGATGAATTAAAAATTATGTTTCGTGAATTTATTGAAAAAGTCGATTAAAATCCTTTAAAATCATTAAAAGCCCTTAAGTGAGCCTCCCTCTTCATATTGAGCCTGATTAATGGTCGGTTTGTTCATGCCAATAAGTAGGCTTCAATGATTGGGAGGTGAAGATCACAATGTGAGACGGCTAAAATGACGGTGTTTTTGATTAATATGGTTCTAAATTCGTTTTGGCGGGTGTCATGTGTTGCAAGGTATTGGTGAATAGAGCTGTTCAAGGAAGATAGGTGACATGTTAGCCAGTGAGATATACTGGTTCTAGTTATGCCGATGTACGTGTTGTTAAGACAAAAAATGCTGGTCAAATATACTAATATATATCCCTAAAACCTCTGGCCTTGATGCGGGAGAGACAGAAACTTGCTGATATGGTTTCAAATGATCTGAAATAACAGCAAGGTGATACTTGATTCCAAATATTTCTCATATGTTATATCTCTCCTCTTTTAGAAATAGAGTACGATTATGAATATCTCCAGTATCAAATAATACTTATACACTGTGAAATTTACTTTATGTATGAAAACCAAAGAGTGGAAATATAACATATGAGAAATATTTGGAATTAAGTATCTCCTTGCTGTTATTTCAGATCATTTGAAACCATAGCAGTTTTAGTCTCCCCTTCATCAAGGCTAGAGGTTTTGAGGAAATATCAGATATTTTGTAATTCATATGCAAAATAGGAAAACAAATGACTATAATTGAAACATTGGTAAAGGTGCAGTATCTTTCCACCCACGAAAAATCTTTTTAAATTACCAATATTATAGGTTTTCGATGGTGCTGAAAACCAAAATAACAGTAAAAATCCCAGGAAACGAGTAGTTTCCAAGATATGAAGACATTATAAAGTGGTGGATCACTTTTCTATATTAATTTAACGCAAAATGAACATCCACTTTATAGTCAAGGTTGCTATAAAGTGGGTGCTCATTTTACATTAAATTAATGTAAAAAGTGTTCTCCCACTTCTTGAAATGATAATTTGCGATGTTAAGGGCAAATGTCTCATAGCCCACTACATAATTCAGGTCATTACCGTTCCAACGAGCCTTCATTTGTTAAATTCTGATCTGGAGTGGCCAGGATTTCGAACTTATAAAATTGACCCAAAAAGTGGTATATCTATATATGGATATATCTATACTCGTAACAAAATTGAATATTAAAATGCTCATATCTTTGGTTCTATGGGCCGAAATTACATGAAAATTTGCAGACTTTTAGAAGATTATTCTATGCTTAAAATTTTATGACAATTGGTAAAAACGAACCTATACTTTCAAACCAATAAAATATGTCAAAATTAGCATACATAGCAAGGCAGCTTTAGGTTTGCTGCTTTGGGATGAATTTTGCTTTGGATTTTTTTGCTTGGATGTCTCCCCTGTGGCCTTGCCAAGCCACTAATATATATCTATTAAATACCTCCAATGCAAGATATAGATTCAATCTCCCCCCCCCCTCTTTTTTTCTCAATAATATATATTATAATTAGTTAAATCACAACAAAAAGAACAGAATTCTAAAAAATAATTTTGAAAAGATTTAAATAGAATAAAATTCCAATATTCCCCGATATGAAGCTTTAAACATAGATTTTTAAATAAGGTTTTCCAGTTGTTTAAAAATATTTTAATATAATATAAAAAGTGATTATTGGCAATTATAGAACAACAAATTCAACTACAACTTGAAATTATTTTAATTGTTAAAAGTTTTTTATTTCTGAGGAGGTCAACTTGATTTTAGTGCAAAATTTAAATTCCCACGATTTTCTTGTTCCAGTTCAAACTAGGCTGAAAAGCTGCTGACACAGCTCATGATATCAATGATGCATTTGGCCTAGAAACCACTACCAAATGTGTGGCAAGAAATTTCGCAGTGGTGACGAGAGCCTCAAAGATGAAAACGGTCACGGCCGGCCAACTCTGGTTGATACCGAACATTTGAAAGCCTTAACTGAAGTCGATCCTCGCAAAACCACATGAGAAGTTGCTGTGGAACTCGAGGTCATCCACTCAACAGTCGTTTGCCATTTAAAGCAAATAGGGAAGTCAAAAATTGGATAAAATGGATGAATTGAATGATAATAAAAAAAATCGTCATTTTGAGGTGTCTTCTACACTCCTTCTGCACAACAGAAAACCACCCATTTCTCAAGCGGATTATGACGTATAATGAGAAGTAGATCCTCTACGACAACCAGCGATGTTCGGCACAGTAGTTGGATGCTAGAGAAGCTCCACAACACTTCCCGAAGCCGAAATGACATTAAAAAAAAGGTTATGGTGACTATTAGGTGTTCTGCAACCAGTCTTATCCATCACAGCTTCTTGAATCTAGGCGAAACGATTACAGTACTGCCAACAAATTGACAAAATGCACCAGAAGCTTCAACGTATGTGCCCGAGATTGGTCAATATGAAGAGATTAATTTTCCTTCATGACCACACTCGCCTGCATGTTGCTCAACAGACCCCGTAGAAGCTGAACAAATTTGGCTATGAGACTCTGCCTATCACTTTTTCAAACATCTCGACAATTTCCTGCGCAAAAAATGTTTCAAAAGCTGAGATGATGCTGAATCGCCCCTCAATGACTTCATCGCTTCCAGAAATCCGGATTTTTATGCTAATGGGATAAATAAATCTGTTTCTCATTGACAAAAAGGTGTCGATTCTTATGGTTCTTATTTCGATTAATAAAGTTTATTATGAAAGAAGTTATGATCTTTTTAAGTTAAATGTCAAAAAACGACATTATTTTTGCACCAACCTAATAAATTCATTGGTCGCCATCTTGAATATTCTTGTTTACAAGTCACTCCAGCCTCGTTTTCAAAAACAAGTCAACTTAGTCTCGTTATTGTTTTTTGGAGGGGTGGGTATTGGAAAGTCCCGTCGGAGCAAGGGAAGTATTTTTTTTAATTTTAATCTCTCGTTTTTTAGTGAAGATTCAAATGCCCCTTTTTTTGCTCTCATTTATAATTTATTTTTTAAGGAGGGGGGGGGGGCGTGACACTCCCTCTCTCCAAAAAATTAAATTATAAAAAAAAAATAATTTACAAAAAAAATTAACGACACCGGTGTTTGCTGTTTGACTTGTTTTCGAAAACGAGGCCGGATTGACTTGTAAACAACAATATTCAAAATGTTTAGGCCAAAACCACAGTGTAGTATCTGTTCTTATACTGCACTTTACCTTTTCTGTCCTCGGTTAGTAGAGGAGAAATCCTTCATGACTGAGACAATTTTTATTTTTGTTCCCATTCAGAGTGCCTCTTTTTGAGGAGCTGGATTTTCCCTACATTAAAAACTGATCTTGTGTCGAACTGCCTTTGTGGGGAGGCAAATAAATAGGAACAATATTCAAAATGACGACCAGTGAATTTATAAGGAATGCCGGCGACTATTAAATATGATATTCGTAGGAAACATATCTAAAAATCAACTTTTTAATGATAAGTATTCATTTGGTCTTCCATTCCACAAATAACTTCAAATGACTCCTTATGTAATAGTATTCAACATTAAAAAACAACAAAACTTTTTTAAATACCTACACAGATTTTTTTTTTTTTTTTTTTTTTTTTTTTGCGCAATCAAACCTAAACATAAACCCGAAACCGATCGCTCTTAATGTACAAGATCAACAAAAAATTAAATAAATAAAACTAAGTTAGCATCACCATCACCCTCCTCCTCCTCCTCCGTGCTCCTCACAGTAATCATATTTATCAGTGAGGAAAAAAAGGGTGCGGGTCCTCGTTACTTTCTCACAAACACGCACCAACGAATTTGTGCGTGTTTATGTAAACGCGGCGATAACGCCGGGAGCGCAATTAATGGTTTTAATATACGAAACTAAACAAGCACCGCCCCCTTTCTTCCCGTTAGTTTCGTATGGAAAGTTAGAGAAACGAGGCGGTTGTGTCATTTTCCCCAACTTATAGTTTTTATCGTCTACAAAGCAAACGTATACTTCAAGCAATCGCTTTATGAGCAGAAAATATAAAGCGGGAAGCATAAATAAAATTAATCGATTACTAAAGAATATATATTCAAATTTACAAGATAAAATTGTTTACTTTCAAAGCTAAAAAACATTTTTTTAAAGTTCGATTCATATTTCTTCGTTTAATTTAATGAAATTATTTTTTAAACCATAACCCGGATTCATAATGACACCTCATCATGCCACAGCTTTCTTTTTAGTTCTATTATTTTCATTTCTTTAAAAATTTATATATATGTATAATATATATATATATATATATATATATAGTTTACAAATATTTTCATTTCGAAAACTTGTCATTTGGTTTAACAAAATAGAAAACGATTACACTCGCTTTAATAAAATTAAAGAAACGGTAGACGCAAAACTAATTACTTCGCCCGTATTGAGTGCCAAGTAAATTCTGTACATTTTTATGAACGATCATAGGATGCAATTATGGAAATGAATGAATTCGAAATAAAACGGAAAACGCCTAATCTTATCGTCCGTCGTTGTTGTTGACAAGTCGTTGTCGTCGATGTCAACAATAATCACGTTTAGTTGATCGCCTCTTATTTCAACCGCGAACATACAATATTTATACAGATCTTTTTTTTCTTTTTTCTTTTTTTTTTCTTTTTTTTTTTAGCATAAGATTTCAGCTAAATTCAACATTTACATCAAATCTCACCCTACACAGAAAATCTTCGAACGAGTAAGTACCTATATTTTTTTTATTTTTCTTAAAAAAAAAAATAAATAAATAAACAAATAAAAATAAAGATTGTGCACGTTTTCAGCGTCCGGCATTCTCTTTCCAATTATTCGAATTGTAATTTTAGGATTAACTTTCACATTACGATATAAATGTAAAAAATATTCCTGAGAATTTAATTTAATATCTATTCTCTTAAGACATATTTTTTAATATTAGAAAAAAAAAAAAAAAAGGAACTTAAGTCACAGAGAAAGTCCTGGTTCCAATTACTAGCAAGGTCACCCGGCGTTGTCCTGGATTGAATGAGGATTAACGAATATTCCACCCCCCTCATATTTTATTGTCATCGAAATCGGTGAAATCATCACCCATTTTTCGATCTAATCGATTGATTGCCTGCTCTAGTTACGGACCTGCCGCGCTACCTACACACAGTACACACCGTGAGAAAACTTCACATGCCTCAGTGAGGCAATGAGGCATTGCAATTGCCTCACCCACCAGTCATCACAGTGACTTAGTCCACAATACAATGTAGTCTACATTGCACTGCAGAAAATCTACAGTTGATTTTATGAAATTATATATATATATATATATATATATATATATATATATATATATATATATATATATATATATATATATATATAATGGTTTGAATTAAAGTTTAAACTGCAAAATAGCACTTGGTCCGGTCCGCCGGTCCGGCTGTGGTGACTGGTGTGGTGCTCTAAATAGAAGCATTTATTTCGAACGCTCCCCTGTCATATCAAAGAAACTACTGTTGATTTTATGAGCCGGGTCTTTCTGTGTGTGGAGTAATAAAACTGCACACATTGATGCGCTTGTTAAAATCGCCTGTTCCTTCTTTCATCGAATTTGTCGATTATCGATACATATCGAAGACATTCCGATACAAAACTTATCTAGCAAGTTAACGACACATAAAGTACATTTGCGTGAAATTTAAAAAAAAAAATCGTCCCAGCCATTTAGGAATCCATAGGGAACTCTCTCACACACACACACACACACAAAGTTTCTTTTATACACGCACACAGTTCCTTTTATATAATAGAACACACACACACACACACACACACACACACACACACACCGTTCCAAAAGAAAAGCCTCCAGAATGATACCATGAAATCGAACAACCTTTTGTTCTCCGGAATTTTTTTTTTTTTTTTTTTTTTTTTTGTTCTACATAGTCACCGCCATTCTCAACGCACTTTTTGCAGGAATTCAATGACACATCTGCTCTGCTTCTGACGCATGTCCATCCATGACATGGTTTGCTTTTAACTTTAGTCTCACACCGCACGCAACAGAGGTGAAGCTTCCAGGTTTCAGTCATCATAAAAATGTAATTTGCAATCCCCGCTGATCCATTCAGGCGGAATAAAAAAAATAGGAGACATTACTTTTAGAAAAAACACGCATTTTTAGAGGAGGGCATTCTCGTACGGACAGCCGCCCACCGCCCACCCTCGTATATATAATTTGAACCAGGACCCCTGTGGCTTAAGGTACTTTTGTTTGAGGGTGTGTGTGTGTGTGTGTGTGTGTGTGTGTGTGTGTGTGTGTGTGTTTTTGCAAAGAAAAATTTTTTAAAAATCGATAATAAATTAAAACTTTGAATATTTTTACTTTTTTTACTACATCTTAAAATGCAATGCAATTTTAAAATGATAAATAGAAATTTGGGGCTTATTCAGATTGGCACGCATATCGGCAATTAAAATCAATATTAAATATTGAAAAGTCTCTATGATGTACGTACCAGTCACGAAACGAAGATAAAATATTCCCAAAATCACATAATTTGGTGAAGTAGTTTTTTGGGTTTTTTTATTCAAGGAAATCAAATTTTATTCCGTGCCAATGCGGGGGAAAAAAGCAACGTCTTTTGTTTTTGCTTTTAGATAATGTTGGAAACGTAAAATTTAAAACCAAACAATCTCCCAAAAACCCTATTTAGCGACATTACTATATAGTGCCAATCTGAATAAGAACCAAAAATTCTTTAAAAAAGAAAATTTCAGTCGCTGAAGGCATACGCATCTTCAAATTGAGGTGGAGTCCCGAGTTCGACTCCGCCAGTGATAAAAATGGATTTACTTTCTATTTAGATCACATACATTATTTAAAGTGAAATAAGTTTCGGTATTGTTCCCAAACTTACAAAAGGGTGACTATAATAACATTAAAAGCACTAACTGATGAAATAAAGTTGGTGCTAGTAAAGGCACTTGATCCGCGCTATTTTTTAAATCGTATTTCCAAGTTTAATTAAAGTTTTATGATATGTTTTTATTCAATTGTAAGGTTAAAGTATCGAATAGGTACAAAACACCCTCCCCTCCCCATGTTAAGAATGGCTTTTAAATAATAACGTTATTATTTCAGCACGAATCAATAAGTGCATGAGTACCATAAAGTTAATCTCTGAAAGAGAACATTTTTGTTTTTGTTTTTTTGTTTTTTAAGTTATAATGAAAAATAGGAGCTTCTACACTATTAGGACGGAATTTCGGAAATCATGATACTGAATTTCATATGAAACAATAGTATCTACGCATTCCTCATATTTTTAAGATGATTATATCCAAAAATTACGAAAATTGTTCATTAAAGAAAATAAATAATAGAATTTGATGAAAACGATCGTAAGACACAGGAGAGTTCAAAGGGAGGGGGATAATTTTCCGTTTCGATTTAAATAAGATGGCCGCAATTTTTCACCTGCTAACATGATTATGCTGAACTTATTTTGGAATACATTCTATCTAAAGAACTATTTTGCATTTTGGATCAATTTGAGAGGATTTTCATTCAAGCTGAAATATTATGCGCGGTTTGTTTTTATATTAGTTTTTTACATATCCAACATTTTTTTCAATTTAAAAAAAAATTCTTTTGTTTGGCAATTTATAACTACAATAAATTGCGGTTTCACTTAATGCCTTAACTAGCAAATTCTAGCATTGCTACAAATATAATTTGCTGATTTCTTTATGTCCTCTGATGAGAATAATAATAAGAATAGCATTCTTTGAAAGTCTGCGGAATAAAGACTTTGTAAATTGTTTTTTGGAGTATTCAGTTGAACAATAAATTTTGATTGTAAAGTTCAACTTACAGTTTTAATTTTCTTTCTCTTATATATATATATATATATATATATATATATATATATATATATATATATATATATATATATATGAGTTACATTCCAATGATCAATAACAGAATCTGTTCACTATCATGATTTATTTTATTATTTAATTTTTATACTTTCAAATTATTTTACTTATCGTCAAATGCCTACATTTTTTTCACAAGTGCTTTACACGTGTTTCGTTGTAATGATGGCATATATGGTCCATTGTGCCATCAAGCAACTCATCAGAGACAAATATTATTACAGACTGCAACAAATAGACGAAACAAAAAATAGTACCACAATAAGATAGAAACAATATCATTCATTTGTGTGTGTGTGTGTGTGTGTGTGTGTGTGTGTGTGTGTGTGTGTGTGTGTGTGTGTGTGTGTGTGTGTGTTGTCTTTTAGGGGACTATGACTAATCATTCTCTTTTTGCTCCAATCATAATTGCTCTAACAATGCATTTGATTCTAGAAATCTATAGTTTTCATGACAAGAATATTTGAAAGAGTTCCATGAAGATTTTAAAGAGGGTCTTTCCAAAGAATTCTTTTTTCTATCGGCACCCCCTCCTTTACTTTGAGGAATCACAAGAGAAACTGGTGCTAGTGTTTCTATCAACATTTTAAAACTTTCTGCGACCGTGAGACTCCTGGCAAAACCATGAGCCTTGGAAGGTCTGAACTAGCATCTTATCTCTAAGAGAGAAGGTAATAAAACCCATGTCTCCTCGTTTTTAGACTATTTTTCCTTATCATTCAAAATGTGTAACATCTATCACTTGAAGAGATACTTCAAACAAGAAACAAACTAGGTAATCATCATCATGATTATCATCATCACGTTTCTTTCATAGTGGCCTTCATGAGAAATTGGGATGATTATCTATTTTATTTACTACTAGCAGGACCCGTGTACTGGCGTTGCCCGGCACAAAGATGGCACAAAACCAGGATAGATTTGTTAAAAGTACCCTACCCCTTTAAAAACAAAGTAAACTATAATTATCTAGTGCATTATCATAGACCGAGGAAAGCAATAACTAAAGAATGTTAATGAAGACATATTTTAATCAATCCTGAAACTATTGATTCTGGTGTATTTGTAATGAAGAAGAAATCCTTATAGGCTGAGTTGTGTTTTTTTTCTATTTTTATTAAGTAATGGATAAGTTAATACATGAAGCTCTGCTCTAACCTATAACCATTGGTTCTGTTGTCTTTCAGTTAAGAAGAAATGCTTCTAGATTGAGATATATTTGTTTTGTTTTTATGATGAAGTCTATAAATTAAGAAATAAAGCCCCATTAATAAAAAGAAATTCTAGAAAGCATGTTAACCAAGCGTAAAAGCATGGTTCTGGTTATATTCAATGAAGAGAGATCCTTCTAGATTAAAGTATTTTTGTTTTGTTTTATGAAGCAGTCGTTAAGTTAAGGAATGAAGGCCCTTTAATAAAAATAAAAGACAATGCAACAAAAAGCATATTAATCAATCCTATAACCACTGTTGGAGAAGTCCTTCTGTACTGAGGTAGTTTTATCTTTTTTGTTTTTATAAGGTGGTCTATAAGTTAATAAATGAAGCACCACTAAGCATGTTAAGCAAGTTTAAAATCATGATCTGGTAGTTTTCAACAAAGGAGAAATCCTTCTAGACTAAGGTATTTTTGTTTTGCTTTTATGAAGTGGTAGTTAAATTAAGAAATGAAGCCCTGGGAAAAAAAAAAAAAGGCAAGTGTTGAAATTTTTAATAGAGAAATAATTTTTATTTATTTTTTTATTTATACACATTCAACATCTCCTCATTTGGGTCAAGGAACGCATTCCTTGACCGGTAGGTCACATCCATCATCATCATCATCATCATCGGTATAGTTCCCTTTCTAGCAGTCGGCTCCACTCCTACCCTCTGGAGGGGGAGGGAGGAGGAGGAAAGGGCTTTTGCCCATTTTCGTCAGTTCGAACCTAGCCGGCCAAGAAGAAGGACGCTATTCAGCTCCATCAAAAAAGGATTCTTTGACATTAAATTCTTACGGTAAATTCTCTCCTCCTTTAGAGAAAAACGTTTGTTTAGCACTCCATTGGGTGGTATTAAACTGTTAACGTTATTTTATTCTCAGTCATTATAAGACAACTAGGTCTTACGACTGGAAGATAATTACTTATTATTAAAAGACAAGAGTCTTACAACTGGTAAATTATTATTCTCAAAGGATTAACAAAGGAAACAGCCATGTGTTGTGGAGTTCTTTTCTGTAAAGAACAAAATTAATTTCGCCGACAAGACGAGCAGAATATCGCCCCTAGAAAGAAAATCCCCTCTTTGAAAAATTTTTCAACCGAAGTTTCCTTCAGAAAGGAAATCTTCCATAATTCAAGAATTTACCCCGTGTTTGTACACATAAAGCCTACCAAAGCGGCTTTATGGTCTTCTGTTTCTCCCCTTTGAATTAAAAGGCACATGAGCCTTCACAAATGAAATTACTTCTTTCTCCCATTTTAGGTCAAAGAAACTTTTTGTTTGTCCTTTCGGAAAAGAAAAAAAGAACATTTTGTCAAAGAAAGACTGAACATTTCGTTAAAAGGATTGAATTCAAAACAAGGACTGTTTTCTGTTTTTTATACGTTCTTTTCTTTCAGCCTTTCTTGCAAGTAAGGATTGACGTCGTTTTTTTTGTAATTTTTTATATGTATTTTTAAATGTTTCTTAAGGGTTTTTCTTAACCCCAGCCTTGGGAAATAAAGGCAATCGATAACTTTTTGTTTTAATAAACTTGGATCATATTGAACATATTCGGGTCTGTATTTCTTTGCTCATTTCCATTAGTTATTCATTTCCGAGAATTTTGCTTTAAATGCTTTTTTCCCCTTTTTTTTTCTTTCCTTTTTGTTACCATGAAAAACAGATTTTGGTGACGAACCCAAACTTCCGTTAATTTGCCTTTATTTCTCTACAAGCAGCATAAGACATTTTCTTTTAAACCCCGGTATTTTGCCTTTATGTTTCCACGCCTTATGCGTTTACAAGCAGCGTAAGACATTTTCTTTTAAACCCCGGTATTTTGCCTTTATGTTTCCACGCCTAATGCGTTTACAAGCAGCGTAAGACATTTTCTTTTAAACCCCGGTATTTTGCCTTTATGTTTCCACGCCTTATGCGTTTACAAGCAGCATAAGACATTTTCTTTTAAACCCCGGTATTTTGCCTTTATGTTTCCACGCCTAATGCGTTTACAAGCAGCATAAGACATTTTCTTTTAAACCCCGGTATTTTGCCTTTATGTTTCCACGCCTTATGCGTTTACAAGCAGCGTAAGACATTTTCTTTTAAACCCCGGTATTTTGCCTTTATGTTTCCACGCCTTATGCGTTTACAAGCAGCGTAAGACATTTTCTTTTAAACCCCGGTATTTTGCCTTTATGTTTCCACGCCTTATGCGTTTACAAACACCTTAAGACATTTTTTTTAAACCCCGGTATTTTGCCTTTATGTTTCCACGCCTTATGCGTTTACAAGCAGCATAAGACATTTTCTTTTAAACCCCGGTATTTTGCCTTTATGTTTCCACGCCTTATGCGTTTACAAGCAGCGTAAGACATTTTCTTTTAAACCCCGGTATTTTGCCTTTATGTTTCCACGCCTTATGCGTTTACAAACAGCATAAGACATTTTCTTTTAAACCCCGGTATTTTGCCTTTATGTTTCCACACCTTATGCATTTACAAACAGCATAAGACATTTTCTTTTAAATCCCGGTATTTTGCCTTTATGTTTCCACGCCTTATGCGTTTACAAGCAGCATAAGACATTTTCTTTTAAACCCCGGTATTTTGCCTTTATTATTCCACGCCTTATGCGTTTACAAGCAGCATAAGGCATTTTCTTTTAAACCCCGGTATTTTGCCTTTATGTTTCCACGCCTTATGCGTTTACAAGCAGCGTAAGACATTTTCTTTTAAACCCCGGTATTTTGCCTTTATGTTTCCACGCCTTATGCGTTTACAAACAGCATAAGACATTTTCTTTTAAATCCCGGTATTTTGCCTTTATGTTTCCACGCCTTATGCGTTTACAAACAGCATAAGACATTTTCTTTTAAACCCCGGTATTTTGCCTTTATGTTTCCACGCCTTATGCGTTTACAAGCAGCATAAGACATTTTCTTTTAAACCCCGGTATTTTGCCTTTATGTTTCCCCGCCTTATGCGTTTACAAGCAGCGTAAGACATTTTCTTTTAAACCCCGGTATTTTGCCTTTATGTTTCCACGCCTTATGCGTTTACAAGCAGCGTAAGACATTTTCTTTTAAACCCCGGCATTTTGCCTTTATGTTTCCACGCCTTATGCGTTTACAAACACCTTAAGACATTTTTTTTTAAACCCCGGTATTTTGCCTTTATGTTTCCACGCCTTATGCGTTTACAAGCAGCATAAGACATTTTCTTTTAAACCCCGGTATTTTGCCTTTATGTTTCCACGCCTTATGCGTTTACAAGCAGCGTAAGACATTTTCTTTTAAACCCCGGTGTTTTGCCTTTATTATTCCACGCCTTATGCGTTTACAAGCAGCATAAGACATTTTCTTTTAAACCCCGGTATTTTACCTTTATGTTTCCACACCTTATGCATTTACAAACAGCATAAGACATTTTCTTTTAAATCCCGGTATTTTGCCTTCATGTTTCCACGCCTTATGCGTTTACAAGCAGCATAAGACATTTTCTTTTAAACCCCGGTATTTTGCCTTTATTATTCCACGCCTTATGCGTTTACAAGCAGCATAAGGCATTTTCTTTTAAACCCCGGTATTTTGCCTTTATGTTTCCACACCTTATGCGTTTACAAACAGCATAAGACATTTTCTTTTAAACCCCGGTATTTTGCCTTTATGTTTCCACGCCTTATGCGTTTACAAACAGCATAAGACATTTTCTTTTAAACCCCGGTATTTTGCCTTTATGTTTCCACGCCTTATGCGTTTACAAGCAGCATAAGACATTTTCTTTTAAACCCCGGTTTTTTGCCTTTATGTTTCCACGCCTTATGCGTTTACAAACAGCATAAGACATTTTCTTTTAAACCCTGGGTTTTTGCCTTTATGTTTCCCCGCCTTATGCGTTTACAAGCAGCATAAGACATTTTCTTTTAAACCCCGGTTTTCTGCCTTTATGTTTCCCCGCCTTATGCGTTTACAAACAGCATAAGACATTTTCTTCTAAACCTCTACACATTGCATTTATGTTTTCAAACTCTTATGTATTTACGAGATACATAAGACATTTCTCTAAATTTTCTGAATTTTGCTTTTAACCTCTCCTAATATGATGTGTTTCCAACAACGTTGTAGCTTTTAAATTCTCCCGCTATTTCAACTTGTGTGCGTGACGTCAGCACATACCTTGAGACCTCCTCCATTAAGCCTTTACAATAGTCCGTTTTTTTTTCTTACTATTTTAGACTTTCTTAAAATTTAACATTTGGAGCAAGCGCTGTTTTAATTTGATCTGGTTATTGATTGCCTTATTTCCATTTTGTATATTTTTGTATATCATTTTGTAAGCTGTTTTCCATCATTTTTGCCTGGCTGTGCGCCACCTCCCACCTTTATGTGCCTCCTATGTCGCCATTTTGAAATTTTAGGGAATTGAAATTTAAACATTTTTGCTTTGGAGTTTTTTTTCCCCTATAAATTTGCATTTTCCTTTTATTTGTTACTTTAGTGGAACACACGTAACATTTATTGATACAAATTTGAAAATTTATTGATAATTTGAGAATTTAATGTATTATTTAATTTTCTATAATTTTGTTATGTAGAAATTACTTTTTACCTTGTGAGTTAAGCGAGAATTTAATAAGATATTTACCTCCCGATAATTTAGTCATAAACAGCAGGTTCTTAAGATATATTTTGCTCTCCTATAATTTTTTAATTTACGATAAATTTATTTATCAACAATTAAATTATTTTCCCATAGTCATAGTGGGGTTATTATAAAAAGGAAATAGGTTTCCTGGAAGATGTTTTGTAAATTGTATACGTTTATTTCAACAAAGAATTTATTTCTTTGTTAATTCATTTATCCCCAAACCTTAGCGCCTCAGGTTTTAAGAAGAAAGTTTTAAAAGAAATATTTCCTTTTTTTTGTTTTCGCCAATAGTTGGCAGTTGGGTGCTTTTAATTGTTGTAAGTCTACAACGTGGGAATTTGCCCCGGGACTTAGCGTTAATAATTAAATTTAAGTTGTAGTTTTCTTCTGACTTTAGTTTTACCTAACATTGGTTCTGTCCGTAGTTAAAAAAAAAAAGAAAAAAATATTTATGCTGCATTTTTTTTGTTGTGTGTAAAAAAAAAAATCCTTCTGTCCTCAGTCAGAGAAGGAAAAATTGATAGCTTTTATTTTAGGAGAAAAATTAGAAAAATTCTGCTGCACTTTGGCAGTTAATATAAGAAATTTATTTTTGTCCTCAGTCTTGAAGGATAAAATTCCTTCGGAGGTTACTCAATTTGTCCCAATCCAAAGTGCATCCTTGGAATTGGATGTTCTCCTTTCTTAAGACCGACTTTGTGTCCACTTACACCTGAGGGGAATAATTGATAATTTTATTTATACAATTTTAGTGTTTAAAATTATTACTAACGCAAATCTCAGTTTAATGCGGATTTGTTTTAACTTTCTATAAGAGAAAATTTAGGTAGAATTCTATGTGATAGTTATTCGGCTTTAGTTTATATTTATTTCATATTTTTAAAAGCCTCAGCATGTCTTCAAATTCTTCTTACCGTACATTGGTAGAGGAAAGGTCGTTTGCTATGGATGCTATTATTCTCAATCTCAGCTTTATGAGTTCAGACAAAAATTGTCCTAAAGTTCTCTTTCGACAAAATATGACTGAGATTAGAGAAGGCTTAGATACGTTTCTTGACTTGACTGAGCAAGTCTATGCTTGTTTTTCTCCTGAGACTGTGGATATGGAATTTCTAGCGCAGATGCTTCTCGGGTAGATGCATTCCAGAATGGTGTTAGAGAAGCCATGCATTGTTTAGCTAGTGGTAAGCTAGGTGAGTCTATTAGTATCCTGGTGCTCTTTGATACACCGACGATAATGCCGGTCAAGGTTTCCAATCCGGAACCAAAATGCCATGTTGCTGAGATCAACTCTCTAAGTACTGGAGAATTCGGCTTAGTGAGGGTCAGGCCACAGTTAGAAAATTGTGCAGCAATTAAATTTAATCTGCCTAGATTGCAGCTTGCTGTAAATATAGCTAGGAATAATTTAAATTTGTTAGGAATTTTTAAGGACTCCAGTTTCGTTCATAATTTGTTGAGCATGGATCCCTGGAATTTTATGCAATTCATGGAGGAATTTAAGTGGGAATTGGATAGAGGCATTGTGCCTATTATTAAAGGGAAACAGTTAGGGTTTTTTAAGCAGTCCGCTGATAGTCAGGGAAACTGTTTAGATTTGGACACTTGCCAAGATGGGCAAGCTCTGGTATCTGCACGCCTTGATGTGCATGTTATTCCGAAGAACTGCCCCGCTCCTATTTTCGGAGTCAATATGACTGGGTTATTATGGATTAGAGAAATAATTCAGACTTGCCAGTTCTCGTAATTTAAATTCCATAATAAAAGACAGCCATTTTTGATTTTCTTACATAGATTGTCATCTAAGAACATAGAAGATTAATATTTTTCAAAATTTTAATTATGTTTATATTTCGACGTTCCATAGATAGAAGTAAAAAATTAAGCCCCTTTAAATTTTAACCTGATCTAGGTTTTAAACTTTTGTTACGGGAATTTTTTTTTTTCTTTTCTTGTCGGAAGAGTGTTGAAATTTTTGATAGAGAAATAATTTTTATTTATTTTTTTTATTTATACACATTTAACATCTCCGCATTTGGGTCAAGGAACGCATTCCTTGACCGGCAGGTCACTTCCATCATCATCATCATCATCATCTGTATAGTTCCCTTTCTAGCAGTCGACTCCACTCCTACCCTCTGGAGGGGAGGGGGGAGGAAAGGGCTTTTGCCCATTTTCGTCAGTTCGAACCTAGCCGGCCAAGAAGAAGGACGCTATTCGGCTCCGTCGAAAAAGGATTCTTTGATGTTAAATTCTTACGGTAAATTCTCTCTTCCTTTAGAGAAAAACGTTTGTTTAGCACTCCATTGGGAGGTACTAAACTGTTAACGTTATTTTATTCTCAGTCATTATAAGACAACTAGGTCTTACGACTGGAAGATTAATACTTGCTATTAAAAGACAAGAGTCTTACAACTGGTAAATTATTATTCTCAAAGGATTAACAAAGGAAACAGCCATGTGTTGTGGAGTTCTTTTCTGTAAAGAACAAAATTAATTTCGCCGACAAGACGAGCAGAATATCGCCCCTAGAAAGAAAATTCTCTCTTTGTTCTAGGAACTGGAAAGATTTTTCAACCGAAGTTTCCTTCAGAAAGGAAATCTTCCATAATTCAAGAATTTACCCCGTATTTGTACACATAAAGCCTACCAAAGCGGCTTTATGGTCTTCTGTTTCTCCCCTTTTAATTAAAAGGTACCTGAGCCTTCACAAAGGGAAAATACTTCTTTCTCCCATTTTAGGTCAAAGAAACTTTTTGTTTGTCCTTTCGGAAAAGAAAAAAAAAAGAACATTTTGTCAAAGAAAGACTGAACATTTCGTTAAAAGGATTGAATTCAAAACAAGGACTGTTTTCTGTTTTTTATATGTTCTTTTCTTTCAGCCTTTCTTGCAAGTAAGGATTGACGTCGTTTTTTTTTGTAATTTTTTATATGTATTTTTAAATGTTTCTTAAGGGTTTTTCTTAACCCCAGCCTTGGGAAATAAAGGCAATCGATAACTTTTTGTTTTAATAAACTTGGATCATATTGAACATATTCGGGTCTGTATTTCTTTGCTCATTTCCATTAGTTATTCATTTCCGAGAATTTTGCTTTAAATGCTTTTTTCCCATTTTTTTTCTTTCCTTTTTGTTACCATGAAAAACAGATTTTGGTGACAAACCCAAAATTCCGTCACAAGGTTGAGTATTGGCTTACTAGGGACGAGTCACCACAGAAACAATAGTGAAACGTTTTGCAGCAATTTAAAAAAAATGCAAAAATATTCGAAAACGAAACAAAATATTTTTTGCAGCACTTAGTTGTACATATTTTTTTCCTAATTTATTTATTTCGTTTCAGTTCATTTGTTGATGTCTTGTTGAATGATAACCAGGTACGCGTTAATAAACAAAAGAAGAAAAAGAAGTGTAGCAAGTATATCGAAAAGAAGTTTAGTGTTTTAGTGTTTTGTTATTAATTTAGAAAGAAAAAGTATAAAGTATTTAGTTTTATTGCGTTATTTTGTTTCCGTATTCAGCTTTGTTTTGGTGTTTTCGTTCTTAAAGCAACGTTTGTATGTTTTTATTTTTGTGGAAGAGAGTAAGCCAATAGTCAATCATAACAAAGAAAATGATAAACAGGTTATCACCGGAGGAAATAAAAAGGAAAACAACTAACTAACTAACTAACTAACTAACTCTCTCTCTCTCTCTATATATATATATATATATATATATATATATATATATATATATATATATATATATATATATATATATATATATATATATATATATCAATGTAAACAAAGTATATTTAAAGATGGAAAGCATAGGAAATTTAAAAGTAACCACTATGTATGTTGTTTGTTTTAGATGATGCATGAGAAAATTCTGGTAGTTTAAAAAAAAAAAAAAGGAAACAACCGAAGGTGTGTTGTTTGGATGGGTGACGCCATCTTGTTTATTTCATGAAAGTTGTTGAAAATGCCTTATTCTGATATGTTTCTGTTCTAATGAATGGATACGAGCAGTCAATGAAATCGGCCGCAAAGTGTGCAGATGAAAGAACTAATATTGAATGTATAGGAATAAGAACTGAACATCGATGATGCTTGTGTTAATAGTGTTGCCCAATGTAGAAAAGTTCCCGGTTATGCTGGGGAGAGGAAGAGGAGTAAATGATTAGCAAGTGCAAATTGTGCTACCACCATTTAATATGACATTTTGGAATGTGATTCTCCTCGGAAATAATATATGTTAAACAGTTAAAAGCGAATGATAATATGTGCAAAACCTATGACAGTAGTCTGACCAGATTGAATTTATATGTGCTGTCTGCATTTGCAAAGCTATAATGTTCTTCTTTTTGTAATCTTTTTCCTTGTCGTGACGGCATCTCGCATACAGCTCAGTCATTTGTATACAGCTGCATATGTGCATCCTCACTTTGTTACAAGACGCTCTCTGTCAAAAATGACAAGAAAAGTGTGCTTCCTCAGTGTTCGCACTAGATATATCACTAAAATATTCATATAAAATCGGACTTTAATAATTTAATTTTTTATATGTAAATCATTATCATCATTTCTGGTAACAGTTCTGAATTTTTGTGAAGAGGGTTATTTGGATTCATCAGATTTTTTTTCTCATCTTGAGTGTTATTTTTTCAATGTTTCGGTTGACTTTCTTCAGGTGTATCATCTCAAACTCGGGAATCTGGATAGAATTTTGAATAAAACCTTTTATTTAATCCATGGGGGTAGTCAGCCATGACTGAGTAGAAGTCCTAAGCAATTTTCAATTATATTTTTGGGTCGTCCACACTGAGGATTGAACCTTCAATCTCCAGGAATGTAACTTTTACAACTGAATTTCACCAAGTACACTGCACTATGAGTCCTTACAAAACTCAAAATAAAATTGCAAATTACTTAGGTCTTTTACCCATTCATCACAGGCAGGAACTAGAGCATGCTATCATTGTGGATTAAATAAAAGGTTTCATTTGAAACTTCATGCAGATTCCCGAGTTCAACAGAAATATTCCCGAGTTTGGCAAAATACATCGACGAGAACGTTTTGAAACAAGATGAAAACAGTAGTTCAAAGAATCCAAATAATATGAAGAATCAACCCTCATCTCAAAAATTCAGAAACGAAATTACAGTTTAATGATATTAATTCAAAACTTTAGAAATTAAACCCGAATGCTAAGAGGACGTATACGTTTAGATATCTGCCACTTGTTGACTCTTATATGCTATCTGAATTGGTTGACTACAATTTAAACGAGATAAAGAAACTCAAGGTGAGCGGAAATACCCATTTGATACTTGAAAATCAAATCAATAAAAAGAAAAGCAAGGATTTTAGATTCTCAACTTGACAACTGTGCAATTTGAGCAAATTTAATTCCAATTGACAAAACGAGACACAATCCTATGCAACCACTGTTGGCTGTTTAACCACATAAACAATCATTATTATTATTATTATTATTATTATTATTATTATTATTATTATTATTATCATCATCATCAGCTGTAACTGTGAGACTTGAAGTGATATTGTTTACTACTAGTAGGGAGATCCGACGTTGCCCGGGAATGAATGAGGATCAATAAATGTTTCACCCTCCCGTATTTATTGTCATTAAAATTGATAAATCCTTTTCAATCCTTCCTGCAGTTACTTAGTTCACAATGCATTGTAGTCTACATTGCACTGTAGAGAAGTTACTGTTGATTTTATAAAATTATTTTTATATAATGACTTGAAAATGCAAATATCAAGTATCATGGTTCAATTGTGCTTTAAAGAGAAACATTCATTTTGAATGCGCTTCTGTCATATTAAAGAACCTACTGTTGATTTTATATGCTGGGCCTTTCTGTTTGTGCAGCAATAAAACACTTATGATGTTAGATTGCATAAGGCGTTAACTTTAGTAAAAATTGCTTATTCCTTCTTTGATTGGATTTTTGGATTACTTATCGAAAACATATCTAATTATACATAAAATACATTTGCGTGAAATTTTTAAAAAAATCAGCCTAGCCGTTTAGGAGTCGATAGGGAACTCGCGCGCGCGCGTAACGTTCCTTTTTTTTTTATAATAGAAGATATATAAGAGTCATTCCAAAAGTAAAGATTTCTTTGATCGATATTTATTGAAGACATTCTGATACAAAACACTGCCAGGCACATTTGTGTGAAATTTTTAAAAAATCAGCACAGCCGTTTAGGAATCCATAGAGAACGAACTCACCGACACACACAAAAACGAAGTTCCTCTTATATGATAGTAGAGATATGTTTTTTAGAATCAGAAGGCATAAGAAGGCCCAACTCAGACACTGATAAAACGAGACATAATCTTATGCAACTAATCTTAGTTACTTTGACAACCACATCAACAATTTTTGTTTTTTAATTTTTTATTCAATCTGAGGTATGACCTTTTTTTCTTTTTTATGGAAATCGTTTCAAACAAGGCGAGGAAAACAAATGAACATGCTCCAAACAACGAAGGGAAAATGAATGAACACGTATCCAAGGCAATTGCGGAAAACCTAGAGGAAGACCTCCAGTCTGTAGTGGAATGGGGACAAAACTGGATATTCACATTCAATGCTGCCAAGACTAAGCTTCTTTCCTTTAATAACTACAAGAAACCTGTTCAACCTCTAACAATCATGGTTAATAAGATATTATGTGAAAATACTTTAATGTTTAATGTTCACAGGAGACATGAGTTTGGACAGATATATTATGGGCACTGCTAAGGCTGCTGCAAAGAATGTGGGCTCTCTTCACCATGTTAGAAAGTTACTTACACCAAAGAGTATCCTATACCTCTACAAGGCCACCATTCGCCCATGTATGGAGTCTTGTTGCCAAATTTGGACTGGTGCATCTTCTACTTTTAGACAAGGTTCAAAAGAGAATCGCCAACCTAATAGGTCGTGCATTATTATATTTGTTGAAAATTGCACATTAGTACCATTTAATGATACAGTTAGAACAATAAAACATAAGTGTATCGAAAAATTTTCCAGGCAAGTCAAAGAATATTTGTCATTTAATTCTGTTCTTGAAAGAACAGAAGCTACACATTACTCAACAGAATTTCATGATTTGAGTTATCAGGATTACCTCCTGATAGACTTGAACTCGAGAAAGGAGCTCCAATCGTGTGTATGAGAAATGGTGATTCAGCACGCTTATGTAATGGCACTAGACTAATAATAGATGAGCTGTATAATAATTTGTTTGACAGTTTGAAGGAGAAATCGTTTTAATTCCAAGATTTAAAATTTTTTTATCTTAAGGAGACAATATTCCATTTGGCAGAGTTCAGTTTCCTATACAATTAGCATTTACTATGACTGTTCATAAGTCTCAAGGACAGACTTTACAAAAAGTTTATTTTACCTAGTCAGACCTGTCCTTCAACATGGACAACTATATGTTGCACTTAGTAGAGTTAAGCAAAAAGATAACATAAAAGTGTTTTTAAAACATTCAAATTGTACAAAAAATATTGTAAATAGAAGAGTCTTGTCTCAATCAGTTTTATTGACCTTATTATTAACATATAAATTAAATATTTAATTTAATATATAGTCTATTTCAGAGTTTGTCTCAATCATATTTTTGAGTGTCACCCGCACTGAGGATTGTGCCTTCAACCTCCATAAGAGTGTAACCTTACAACTGAATTTTACCAATTATTTTATCTGCTTCAATTGTGATTTACTTAGGACTTCTACACTGTAATGGCTGACAGTACAAGAGCATGCTATTCCAATAAGAGATGATGTTTAGAATTCTATGCAGATTCCAAAAATCAATAAAGATTCCTGGTTTTGACAAGAGACATCTGAAGGTTAGAGGTTACATCGACCGAAACATTATGAAAATGACACTCAAGATGAGAACAGTAGTCCAAAGAATCCAAATAATATGAATAATCAATCGTCATCTCCAAACTATAAATATTCTTTGAAACAGATTGTATATTAAGTCCAATATCTATATATTAAATGATTAAGAATTTAAGTAGAAATAAAATGTACTAAACTACATTTTTGTATATCTATTGGTTTAGATTCTACTAGGGTTTAAGTAAGCCATGTTTTATTTCAATGATTGTTGGACATCTTTAAATACGTCTGCCATTCTCACGAATACTAAATATTTATGTTTGCAAATAAAAGTATAATGTTCAAGAGTCTATTGGCATTCATTTGCTACCATTTTTTTTTCACCCCAACCGAGGCACAGAATAAAAATTTTAAGTGACTTTTTACTTATTCTTTCCATAAAGTTAGGTGCAAATGTACTGTGATAACTATGTTAACAAAGTGGTGATATTGTCCCCCAACTCTCATTGTGCAAATTGAATCTGAAAGAAAAAAAATACAGTTTTAAACAAATCCCAATTTCATACAACAAAAGATTTTATTTACATTAATATGTTATTGTTTTCATTACTTTTATCAATATTTAATCAAATATCAATTAACTTTACAGCCACATTTAAAACTCAAGCAGATAAGGCTTGTATATGTAACATAGTAAGAATATGTAACAGTTGTGAAAAAATCTCTTCAAAAATGAATTTATACATCTACTAGTAGAGAGACCCGACGTTGCGCAGAAATTAATGAGGATCAACGAATGTTTCACCCTCCCATATTTTATTGTCATCGAAATCAGTTAAATCGCCTATTTTTCAATCCTCCTTGCAGTGACAGTCCACAATACATTGTAGTCTATATTGCAGTGTAGAGAACCTACTGTTGATTTTATAAAATTATTTTTATATAATGGCTTGAATTAAAGTTTAAAATGCAAAAGTCAAGTATTATGGTTAAATTGTGTGCTAAGCAAAAACAATTATTTTGAACATGCCCCTGTCATATCCAAGAGCCTACTGTCAATTTTATATGTCAGGCCTTTTGCTTGTGCGGTAAAAAAACTTCTCAGATGAACTTGTGATGTTAGGTTGCATAAGGCGTTAACTTTAGTCAAAATTGATTATTTCTTCTTTCATCGGATCTTTTCAATTATTGATACTTATCAAAGACTTTCCAATACAAAACCTCACTAAAAACGCTGCCAGGCACATAAAGTACATAAAAACGTCGGCCCAACCGTTTAGGAGTCCATAAGGAACAAACACACGCAAAGTTCCTTTTATATAATAATAGAGATTCGTAATGGAGATTTGGTATCTGTTTGTTTGCCCTGTCTGAAGCCAAACCTATACTATTATTATCTTTTAATGTTAAAATCAGTTTACTATACTACTTTAGACTATTGTACTATCTTTGTATGATTAATTCAGGGAACTGTAGTGTAGTATCTGTTCGGTTGTGATGATATCATTCACCCATGCATTACCTCCTTGTTTTGTTTTTGGGAGGGTCGTCCAGAATTCAACCTAATTAAAATATAAAAATGCAGAAAAATCTTTATGATGTAAATACCTGTCACTGAACAAAAATGTCATATTCCAAAAATTGATCAAGTAGATTTTTTTTTACCAAGAAAATTAATTTTTATGAGGAATCGAGGATGGTATGTCTCACTCCGCCATCTCTAAAATTCAAATTCTTAACAACCTCTCCAGAAATAGATCAAAATCAGCCTTGTAATGGCTACGATTTATTATTAATCATTAAAAATAGTAAAAAATGATTTTCTTTTTAAAAAAAATACTAGATCAATTTACGTCATTTTTGGAATACGATATTTTTGTGACCGGTATGTTGTACATCATAAAGATTTTACTGTATTTTTTAAAAATTAGATTGAATGCTAAATAAAAGCGTTTCTTTTTGGGGGGAAGGGGGTAGTGTTTAATGCTTGTGTGTCTTGATACCTTCCTCCTAGGTATCACCTTCTTCTTTGGGTGAGGGGTAGTGTAGTATGCGTTCGTGTGTGATATATATTAGCAAAAAAATGACGGGCATATTTTTGCTAGTTTAATAAGAAATGAATGAATCATATATATATATATATATATATATATATATATATATATATATATATATATATATTAAAGAATATGTTTTACTAATTGATACTAATAAAATGTCCCTCAAAAAAATAATATTTAGCAATAAATTTATGATAAACATATGCGACATAACGATCATCAGAAATGGGGCTTTGAAGTGGATGGTGTCCTTTCAAAAAAAAAAAAAAAAAAAAAACAATTAGAGAGATAAGGTCAAAATAAAAGTGGGGAGTTGGCGTCTTGGTGGATCTCTTATTACCAAAGAGATAAAAAAGAAGATAAGATTCATTCATCCAACTAACTGAGATTATCTTAACCAGGCTGATATCCAACAGCGCCCAGAACTACATTCATCATGCTCCAGCAGGGAACACAAAAGCTTGCAACTTGTATCCACCTTTTGTTGAATTCTACAGAATTTAATTTCTTATTATCACATCTAATTTTAACTTTAAATTGATGCTTAAAGAAAGAAATCTGACTGACTAACCCTTGGATTTAGAGTTGAAATCACTAAACTCAAAATTTGCCCAGACTTTACCCAAGAATGTCATCCAAACATGAACATTAAGAGCCTAAGTTAAAACTTGTGAAGAATCAATTTTTAATTTTTCAATAAATAATTATATTTACTTTATCCAAAAAGATCAGTTGGTGTCATTCTTTCTTCTTTTGGCTTGAAATGACTTTTACTCCGCCAGCGATACAACTTTGGTAGCCAGCACCGAATAACTTACTCTTTAGATCTTTTATAATGTGGTGATTTATCGGACAGGATCTTTAACTCCCAGGGCCTTGACCAAAATGACTGCCAGATACTACGTAACCAACTTAGACATGGAGCAGCCGAATTAATCACATCACTCACTGGATGTCATGGTAAGGGAGGTGGGGTACTCTATGATACTGGTCTGAGATGATTTTTTGTTTACTGGCTGCTAAATTAACATCAGTTTATTCAACATCTGATTTGTTCAAGCTGGGAAGGTGGAGTATATTAACAATGTCTGATTCATTACCAAGAGGGTGGGGTTGTAAATACCTATGACTTGATTAATAAATCTTTTAAAATCACGTTTTCTTTAAGGAATACTTTTTCATAATAGATACTAAGATTTGTATGGCTTTGAAACCTCTTCTCTACCATATTCTAATCTCCACCCTAATAAAATCCCAAGTTCAACAAGAACAAGACTTGAAGAAGGTCTAATAATACTTCAATCAAAGCGTTGTGCGAATAACACTAAAGATGAGAACAGTAGTTGGAAGAGTAATCATTATTGTTCGACACATTTTCTAACTTGCATAATAGTTTTGTTAATAGATTATCAAATTTCCCACTTTTTAAGTTAAGTCGTATAATGTTTGACCTCATTAAATTCATGCATCTGTCATTTAACTTTATAATCGTTAAATTAAAACAGTTTTCACTTCCTGTCCTGTCGTGGCCAAATGGGTAAGATGTCAGTTTTTTCCCTTTCGCTTCCACCTTCGCGTCAAGACTTCAGGTACGAGCCTACCTTCCTACCAAAACTTTTTATTTTCTTTTACACCTCCAAAACACCCAGACAATGTCGGGCACCCCCGCTAGTCTATATATATGAAAGGCAAAATGTGTGTACACATTTTATGTATGTCCGGCAAAGGCTTTTTTCGCCAGGCTTCTCAGGGTGGGAGTGGGGGTGGGGGGTTACTATGTCTTAGACGTGTTTATATACCCCCTAGATAATAATATCTACGATTTGCAAACACGCATCGTGTCTAGATTTATTTACATTGACTTTTAAAAAATTCTTGCTATTTCGGTTCCCCATCTGTGTGTTCAGGTTTTTCATATAAAACCAAAACTAAATCTAAAGCAAAGGTAGTTGTTCCCGGCCCTCATGCCAGGAACCTCCAGAAAGGTTTGATCAATGTGGGGGAAACTCCTTATATCAGACAATTGCTATTCAATTGGATACTTCCCTTTTTATAGGGAGCTGGTTTCTCCCCCCCCCCAACATCTTGGGTAAACAAACAACCAAAGTTGGCGAATGAAAACCAAAAACAGTACCTCGCAGTAAAAATTAATTGCAAGATTTCTATTAGACCTTATAAAATTCACGCACCTGTCAATTTGTGTAAACAAACCTAAAAAAATTGCCTCGCAGTAAAAGTTAACTGTGCGATTTCTATGGCATGATATTTGACCTCATTTTTTAATCCTTAAATAAATTCAAACGTTTTTTTCTTACTCTCCCTTGCTGGCGCAGCGGTAAAATGTCCGGGGGTTTTTTTTCACACTTTATTTTCCACCTTCGCCTCAAGGCTACTGGTTCGATCCTACCTACCTACCAAAACTTTTTTTTGTTAACCCCTCACCCCACCCTTGCAACATACGCACCTACAAACACCCGGGCAACGCTGGGTACCCCCGCTAGTATATATATATAAAAGGCAAAAGTGCCGCGTGCGTTTTTGTGTATCCATGAAAGGCTTTCTTCAAGGCAGCTCTCAACCACGTTATTATTTTTTTAGAACTTTCCTTATACTTCCTAGATTATAATATCTACGATTTGCGAACGGACATCGTCTCTACATTTATTTTGATGGTCTTTTATAAAATTCACGCTATTCCGTCCTTTTGCATGTTTGTTCGTCTTTTTTTTATAAAAGCGAAACTAATCGGAGCAAAGTAGGCCACCTGGCTTTCCGGCCTCCATAAAAGCAATTAGCTTTGATCAATGTAGGGAAAACCCTTCATATCAGACAATTGCTATTCATTTGGAGAGCTCCCCCTTTTTGGAGGGAGCTGGGTTTCCCTAACATCGTGGAGAAACAAATAAATGAAATGGTGGAAAACTGAACTGGCCATTCTTTCAATGTGACCAAACCAACAGTTTCCTGTTCTCACACAGGGTTTGGAACTTGGCTTCTCCGACTTTGTCTATGAAATTAGTAATCAAAACAAAAACTGTTAATAGGATTAAATATTAAATTTGATGAAATCGATTAAAAATGTAATTTTTGTTTTTAAGATTACAAACTAATATCTGTTAAAACTAACTAATTGGACAGTTTTAAGTGTTCTTTTTCTTGACAAAATAATAGGGTTAAAAACTTATATAAACAAGATTTGTCTCTGGAACATATGGTCAAGATGATTAGAACATTGGATATAATTTAAGGTCTTTAGCTCCTTTCTAAGCAAAGGCAGTAATGTAATCTATCTATCTATCTATCTATCTATATATATATATATATATATAAGTCAAAACAGCCACGTTTTTGTATGTCCAGCAAAGGCTTTTTTCATTGGGCTACTCTGGGAGGGGGGGGGGGGTAATATGTTTTAGAACTTTTTATATACGCCCTAGATCATAATATCTATGATTTGTGAAGGGACGTTGTATCTAGATTTATTTTGATTGACTTTTATAAAATTCATGCTATTCAATCCTCTCGCATGTTTGTTTTTCGTATAAAAGTGAAACTAAAAGCAGCGAACATCAGTTGCCGTCCTTCTCGGCCGGGAACTCCAGAAAAGCAATTAGCTTTGATCAATGTAGGGAAAACACTTCATATCAGACAATTGCTATTCATTTGGAGAGCTCCCCTTTTTGGGAGAAGCTGGTTTTCCCCAACATCATGTGGAAGCAAAGTCTAGCAGAAACTGGCCTGCAGCCGACCTTCATTTCTGAAACTGCATGATTCTTAACTTATTCATTTCAAGTCAACTTTTTGATTGACATCGCGAAATTTGAACGCTTTTCACTTCCTCTTGCATCATAGCATAGCGGTAAGATGTCAGCTTTTCTTTCACTTTCTTTTCCACCTTTGCGTCATGGGTTCAAGCCTGCCTGCCTACTACCAGTTTTTTTTTTTTTTTTTCCAAACAAACACCCGGGCAATGCCGGGCACCCCCGCTAGTCTATTGTATAAATCTCACTTGTCTGTTTAAATGCATGTATGTATGTATGTATGTATGTATGTATGTATGTATGTCTAAAACTTTTGACAGAAGTGACGGATTTTCACGAGATTTGAAGTCATCGGATGGCAAATATTGAAAAATTGGCTAAAATCATTAATTCCTTCACCCTCAACTGGGCACTTTTATACAGGGAGGAGTTGCTTTTTTTTATGTCAATAATATTTTCGAAAATCATCCCCTCTTTTCTATTGACTAGCCTTAATTTAATCATTTGTCACTTCCGGTTTGATGATGGGCACAACAGCAAAGACGTTACTTTTTTTCCATGTTCTTTTCCTCCTTCGCAGAACAAGTTTGAGCCTGCCTGCCTACTACCACTTTTTTTTTCTTTTTTTTTTTTGCTCAACACACACCTCCAAACATCCGGGCAACGCCGGGCATCCAGGCTAGTAACTACTAAGACACAAACAAAAAACAACACTTAGATGTAGTTCCATGTTAACATCAAATATAATCTAGTTTTAACATTTCTTTACTGTGTTTGAACAACCTTCACTAACCCGACTGGTTTGTGCCTGATTCTCGAGAGGTGTTCCAAAAGTAATGCCTGCTATTTTTTTCCACCCGAAATAGATCAGTTTGAATTGCAAATTGCATTGTTATAATGACTGAACTTATGCATTCATGACCTGAAAGTTTTGTCTCTCTGTTGCAGATATTGATGGGGTGAGAGTCTATAGATGTAACCCCTGTAATGGACATGTATCAGAAATAGAGATGTGTCATAGAATTTCTGGAAAAAATGCATTGAAAATGTCGGTGACTGTAGAAAAATATATTCTAGGGCACAAAAGCTGTTCTTTTTAATGGTATCATTCCCGTCTTCATAACTCTCCAACTTTGTGAGTTAAACAAAAGAATGAGAATCTTTACTTTTGGGAACAACTCTCATATGAAAAAGTGCACTCCAGACACTCATGCACAGCCATTGTTCATTGCTGGCAAAAGTGCATTAAGAATGATGGTGACTATGTAGAAAAATAAATTCTAGAGGACAAAAGGTCGTTTGTTTTAATGGTACCATTCCCGTTTTAGTAGCTCTTCAACTATTTCAGTTTTTAAAAAATAGAAGGCTTTACTTTTTGGTATGACCCTTGTATGCAAAGTCTGCCAGACAACAGCTCTTGACATACTGTCAAAAGTTTTCTCTACATCAATGAAGGTTAAATATTCTTTTTACTACCAAGATATTTCTCTTACAATTGTCTCGGGATAAATATAGAATTAGTGATACCTTGCTCAGACATAAAATCAAAGTGCAATTCATATATGCTTATCCGATTTTTTATTTGTTGCACAATTATTCTCTCAACCATGTTCAAGATTTGATCCATGAACTTTGGAGCTTTAATTTTGTAATAGTTCACAATCTATGTGTCCGTTTTCTTCTGGGGGTTCGTGTGAATTGCTCTACTCTCGTTCTTTCTCATCAAATATTTGTAGGAGTCCATTGCTTTTTTTGCTTCTCATAAAATCAGTTCTCGCTATCATTCTAAACACTTTCTCACACATTCGAGGCTATTCTTTATCACTATAAGTCTACTATCAAACTGTGTGGAATACTGTTGTCATATTTAGGCTGATAAATCTCTGTCAAATTTGTGGGTCCTTGATAAGGTGCAGATACATATCTATAATTTGATTGGTTGCATTCTTTTTTCTCTGCTACCTCTCTCATAGATATGATAAGACTTGATATGGCATAATCACATTGATGCACCAGTTCTCATTAGATCACCAAATGTAAGCAACATTGAGCCTGGGCAGTACTATATGGGTGACCATTTGAAAATACCAGGCGCTGTATGTAGGAAGACGTTGACACCTCCCTGCAAGAACTGCAAAAGCCTAAAGTCATTATGTTCACTGAAGAGATTAAAAAAAAAAAATTAATAGAAATGTCTCTAGACAAAGCATGAAGATGTAAAGAGAAAAATAACATTTTTTAAATACTACTTCAAGACATTAGACAATGATAAGTGTGAGATGAATTGATTCTGATATTAAAAAAACAGCAATTCTTCCCCCTTTGTCAGAAATATCGCTCATGAAATGTGAGGACTAAAGGACAAAATAAGGAAAGTAAGAGTTACCAGGCTGCTGAAAATAAATATGACTGGTGACTGCTTCTAAATTTGGCATTCCCTTGAAACTTCTTCCTTCAAATAAAGCCAGTCCAACCCACCAAGGGTAAATACCACTTCGGTTTGGGTGATTAAGACTCAACAGACTTAATATGTTTTAAGTTTGTATATAATTACTAAGGTTGTGGTGCCAAAAGAATATTCTTTTCATTATTCTGACTCTCGAGTATATACTATATATATATATTATATATATATAATCAGTTTATATCTTATGTTTTTGAATAGAGTGATGTGGTTCTCGATTGATTAACTGTGTCGGATATATACTAGAGACTCAAAACAATGATAAGAATATTCTATTGTCATAGCCCTAATAATTACACCTGACCGACTAACTGAAAATATTGAAAATTAACTATTTTCCATATAGTTTTATTACTTGCTTGTTTTCACATAGAATGTTTAGATGTCGAAAAGAGGGCACTAGTAACATCACCTTTTTAAAGATACAGCAACACCTTGAGATATGAATTTAATTTGTTCCATGACCACCAACGTATTTAAAAAAAAAAAAATGTGTCTTCTAATAATTATTCCCATTTGGATTAAAAGAAACAGAATTAATCTGTTCCAAGAGTAAGAAACTTACCCAAAACAAACTCAAATTATGCTCAGCTATTACTAAAAAAAAAATAAATACAACGGTAATGACACCGAAATTGATATATAATAATAAATGTTAATAAAATCAATAAAAAATAGTTGTACTTACAACCTAGGCAAGTGCTAGTGTACAGGATGCATACAAAAGGGAGGATGGCAGGTGCTCGTCTGAGCTCCACTCTCTGATCCCGCCTTGCCAATCTTTCACGAAAAACACCCGTCTAGCTGAAACCACTGTCAAAAATTTTCCCTACTCTTTATCTGTGCCTAAATCAAAACGTAGATTCCATGAACAAAGCTTCTTTCTTAAAACTGCACGCCTGTGGAACTCTGTTCTGGCTGCCTGTTTCCCCCCTGACTACAACCTGGATGTCTTCAAGTCCAACGTAAACAAATTCCTGATGAACCGCCCCCTTAAGTAGACACTTTATTAAAACTCAACATTAATGTACTGTACATGCAATAGCCCTTATCCCTGAGTGGCTTCCGGGCCTTAAAAAAACAAAGAAGTAAAGCTATCGCACAAACACACAACATGCTAACTAAAAAGGGGCAAGAACATAATTAAAACGGTGAATGAACTTATTAAATGGTTAATATTTAAATCTTAATGTAACAGAATAATGATTAAAAAATAAGTAAAGAATACAATTGTAACCAACTTACCATGGAGGCAGGGATAAGCGGCCAATAAAGGTGAGCTACGAAGAGGAGGAGGCAGGGAGAGAGGGCCCAGACAGCCTAATCTACAATGGACACACACACACACACACACACACACACACACACACACACACTTTTTTCTTGTTTTGCATTTTATATTTTTTCTATTGTTGACTTTTAATTTTTTGGTGTTGTATGCTTTTTGAAATCATATCTCAAAAAATCATATCTTAGGGTATAAATATAGATACAATGTATCGTTATATTTCCAAAACATTGTATCTTAAGGTATCACTGTATTTGTATCTTAAGGTATCACTGTATTTGTATCTTAAGGTATCACTGTATTTGTATCTTAAGGTATCACTGTACTTTTTTTTTTCTCTCCTACAGATTTCTTTTGTCTTCCTCAGCTGCTGCTTTTCTTGTATGCCTTTCTTCAAAACAATTTCTGTACACGAATAAAAAAAAAACTCAGCAAAATGTCATTAACTCAACACAGCTTAAAAGGCATGAACCCAGAAATTAAACCCTTGGCTCATCAAGTGGCAGGACATCGACCCAAAGTACCAAGTGCTACAAAAGGTAATGAAAATCATTTTGTTTACTACAAAACTGTTTCATGTTGTTTGTTTGTTTTTTTTTGTTTTTTGAATACTGTTTTCATCTTGAATGTCATTTTCATAACGCTTCAGTCGATGTGACCTTCGACCTTCTCCAGGTGTATCTTATCGAACTCAGAAATGTTTGTCGAACTCAGGAATCTGCCCAAACTTTTGAATGGAACCTTTTATTTAATCCACAGAGGTAGCATGCTCTAGTTCTATTAGCTATGACCGAGTAAAAAGTCGAAGTAATTTGTAATTATATTTTTTAGTGTCACTCACACTAAAGATTGAACCTTCAACCTCCAGAAGAGTGTACCTTTACAACTAAATATTTCCAAGTACACTATTCACTATGACACATGTTCTTGTGGACACTCAAATTACAATTGCAAAATACTTAGGACTTCTACCGAGTCATAATTAACGGAATATATATCTTTGTGGATTAAATAAAGGGTTCCGTTCAAAATTATGTGCTGATTCCCGAGTCCAACAGAAAGATTCTTAAGTTCAATAAGAAACACTTGAAGAAGGTCAAAGGTTACATTGACCGAAACATTGTAAAAAAGAAAAAAAATAACACTCAAGAAAAGAAAAGTAGTCTGAATAATACAAATAATGCAAATAATCGAAAAAAAAAAGTTCAGAAACGTAAAACTGTTTGATTTCATTCTTTCACAAGCAAATTAAAATATTTGAAATTTAATTGAAAACAAATATATTTAAAATTTTAATTTTAGATAAAAACGAATATACGTAAATATTTTAATTTTAAAAAATATATATTTAAATATATTAATTTTAGTTAAAAACAAATAAAATTGAATATTTTAACTTTAATTAAAAACATATTTAAATATTTTTATTTTAATTGAAAATAAATATATTTAAATATCTTAATTTTAATTGAAAACAAATATGATTAAATGTTTCAATTTTAATTGAAAACAAATATATTATATATTTTAAATTTAATTAAAAACAAATATATTAAAATATTTTAATTGAAAACAAATATGATTAAATATTTTGATTTTTATTGAAAAGAAATATATTTAAATAAAATAAAATACGCATCAAGTGCACTTGAAAGCCAAATCACAACGTAATATTAGGAAAATAAACAAATATTTTACTTGTTTGAAATTTATAACATAAATATATTTCAGAGCTAAACTCCATCCTCGGTATGTTGTTTTCTTTCTTTTTTTTCTCTTCTTCTTTCTTGACATGTAATAAAGTTGTGAAAAGAAAAGTTTGTTTGTAAAGATCCACACATTGTTTTCAGCGGTTGTATTTTGAAATGTTAGAATTGTGCGTTGACAACAAAAGATTAATGTCAAAGGTGCGAGTTCCATTATAGAAACATTGATTTAATTTTAATAAAATAAATGCATATTTTATTTTATTAAAATTAAATCAATGTTTCTATAATGGAACTCGCACCTTTGTTGAAAAATGTTGAAAAGTATTCTATTTTAAGCAATTCTGGAATGTTCTAAGATGTGGAATATTAAAGTATTCTATTTTAAGCAATTCTGGAATGTTCTAAGATGTGGAATATTAAAGTATTCTATTTTAAGCAATTCTGGAATGTTCTAAGATGTGGAATATTAAAGTATTCTATTTTAAGCAATTCTGGAATGTTTTAAGATGTGGAATATTAAAGTATTCTATTTTAAGCAATTCTGGAATGTTCTAAGATGTTGAATATTAAAGTATTCTATTTTAAGCAATTCTGGAATGTTCTAAGATGTTGAATATTAAAGTATTCTATTTTAAGACATTCTGGAATGTTCCATCCACCAAAACTATAAAATAACGTTGTTCGTGTAAACTCTTCAGTTATGCAGTAGGTGTGTCAGAATTTGGGAGGAATTTTTGACACCCCTAACACAAAACTGCAAATAAAATATAAAAAACTCATAATTTCTCTTTTAAAGTGGGTTATTTTCTTTATGGAATATACTTCCAAAATAAACTATTGCAGTTGTTTAAAAAATAATAGCAATATTATTTTTTATTTTAAAAACAGTGTTTACAAAGTGCCTGCGCACGTTCATGCAGCCATTATTTTTATTACGTAATGAAATCAATTGAATTCTACGAGTTAAATTTTTTTCAATTTTTAAACTTTAAAAATCTATCAAAATTTTTCTATTGCTACAATTTTTAAGATATTTTCAGATTTAATGTGAAATTTTATGCTCTTTCCAATAAACCGAATATACTATTCTAGACAAGCGTTTTTTTTAATTCACCGCCCCACCTCCATTTTGAAATGTCTATTAAAATCAAAATAATTAATTTTCTCACCTCAAATTTATATATCACAAATTGAAGATAAAAGATCAATAAATAAAATAAGGTAATTTAAAACAAAAAAATAAGTTATTTGCAAATTTAGAGTTTGTAGTTTTTTGTATTTATTGCATTTTAATATCCCCTAGACGCAAGCATGTAACAGCATTAGGAGTCAGGCACATTCTGGTGCATTAGAATGATGCAACCATTTTTCAACAAATTGGCAACAAATTTGATGTAAGTCTTCCATTTTAGGTCTGGGGTGATGGTCACTTGAGTAGCTTATCAAAACAAGTGGCTTAAAAAAGTAAACAAGTTTAATATGATGTAATAATCTTGAGTAATGTGGTGTAGTTTCAGTTGCAGACAGACACCAAGCTTCCATTATAATATGATAGAAGGATAAATCTGCAAAAAAAAAAAAAGTGGACATGTAATTGGAAACCACTCTGTTGCCCATCCCAAGAACATCTCATGGCCGTGCAATGTTTAAAGAGATTAGGTGACTGCAAACAACTAGGATTGTCTACATTGCAAATAATCTTCCGTTCATGAGTTTATGTGATTTTTTTCTATGAGCTCGTCTATCAGGAAATGTTGAGAGTATGAAACCACAATTTGACTATTACTTTTTATTTATTTGTTGACTGTTATCCTCATCTTTTTAGTTGTTGCTTGGCGACGTTTCGCCAACTATTCCTCTGGCCTTCATCAGATGGTACTGCATGTTTAATATCCCCTAGACACAAGCATGATGAAGGCGACAACTAAAAAGATGAGAATAATAGTCCACAATAAATAAAATTAATAAATAATACTCATTAATAAATAATGACTACTTTGAAAATTTATATTTTCATGTTTCTACCATAACTAACTAGTAGAACGTTACCACTGTCGACCAAGGGAAGAATCTATCGGTGCTATCTACATATGCAGTGTGATGATGAATGGAAGTAAATTTCATCTGGACTGTATAGGAAGATGTGTGCAGGAGACTTTGTTGGTTTGGTCACATTAAATGAATGAAGAGTTGTTGGGTTAGTAGATCTAGAACAATTGAGATAGCAGAATCAGTTGGCAAGAGAAGGTGGAAGAAAACATGAGAGAAAGTGATAAGGATGGATTTGAGAGAAAGAGGGATAGATAAGGACCTGGCCAGAAATAGTCTAGTTAAAAGTAAATTTTTAAAGTTGTTTAACACATGGTAGTTCACATAACTGGTCAACCATGTGCAAGAGAAATTCAAACAATTGCACAAAAGGGACAGTCAGAATCTTAAAAAGATCTCTTGGTTAGAATATATAAGATAGCAGGTGAATGTTTGGCATCTGGTAGGATGCCCCATCTCCATCTTAAATAAACTGATTAGAAAATTGAAAAAAAAAAAAGGAGGGGTGGGGCGGTAAACTAAATATGATGATGAAATAAAAGAACAGAAACTAACATTTCGTGGCTTCAAATGTTTGACGAATGCATGCTTGGTTGTGCAGTATTTGCATGTTCATTCATTTCATCACATGCACATTGTGACCTCTTCTTCACACCAGCTCTGCAAAGAGGCCTTTGTGAAAACTCAAGAGATGCTGTACTGAGACGATTTCGGGTTAATCATCTGAAAACTTCTTTTTTGGTTTAGATCACTGCACCATGCAACGGGATATCATTTTGTTGATGTGTAATACACAAAACATTAAAGCAAAACAGGGAATTGTATGGGTGTGGTGGTGGGGGAGTGGAGCATGTAGTGTAGTGTGGTGGGAGAGAAGTTTGCAGACGACTAAACAGTTCGCAGCAGTGTTCGATGCATCGTGGATGCTGATCTTTGAATAATTACTCACTTGAGCAGTAGTGGATACGTAGAGACATGATTCTGGCATAAAACATGATCAACTGCAATTTAAATATAAAGATGTACCTACATAGTTTTGTTTTATTAGAAAAAAAGACAGTATTCACTCTCTAGCTATGTCAGATGCTACCAGATCAGGATGTCTAAAAATATCGGCTCCCTGACATAAAATGCACCAAACATTGATGTTGTTTTTTGTTTTCTTTTGCTTTCACTTTGCACAACTCAATCATGTTCTGCAAAACTGAAGACAAAACAAATTTTCATTACTAACTAAACATAGACAACCATATATCTGAAGATATAAAGAATTTGAATCATGAAATTTTTTTTCAGAAATTATTAGATTCTGCATTATAAAGTAACCTGGAAAGAGTTGATATGCCGTAAAACAAGACAACTAAAATAAACACTATAAATAAATATTTGAAGATGTAAAAAATTTGAAGCATAAAATTTTTTTTTCAAAATTACTGGATTCGGCATTAAATAACCTGAAAAGGGTTGATATGCCATACAACAAACCAATCAGTATTCTCTGTCCATTTTTCTGCTTCATGGAACAGACTACCAGAGTCGATAGTGATGATATCTATTATATCCAGGTTTAAGGCCGCTTTGGACAACTATTCAGAAATTCTTCAAACAGATATATTGTCTAATTGTCATTTTACATAGTTTGTTGCGCTTTGCTATTTTTTGCCCATAAATTCGATTTAATTAATGTATCATGGATGATAGTTTCTAAATTAAAAATACAAATTTAACGAACTTAGTTTTCAAATAAAACCAAACTCTCTTCCTTATCATGTGTATCTAAAACCAAATGGACTTCCATCAACATTTTCTTTCCTAGAACTTCTCATCTGTGGAATACGATATCATTAAACTTCTTCCCTACTAACTGCAACATGGTCGTCTTCAAGTCAAATATTAACAAATACTTGTCCAGTCATCAAATTTTGCTATTCGAACACATTATTTCCAATCCCTTCATAGTATTCTTCATCAATCCAAGTGACAATCTCATTAACTCTTATCCTCAAGTTGCTTTTGGCTTTGATAAGTAATGACTTGATATAATTTATATATTTTAATTTTTAGTTTGTAATATATGTTCTTACAAAATGACATAAATGCATGAAACACTTTGTATATGAAATACACAAGCAAAAATATGTTCTCTTTGATCGCATTTTTTGCTAGTTTGAGAGAATATTATAATGAATGCATATGTACTACACTGCCACATAATTGAAGAGGTAATGCCTGGAAGGATGATATAATAAAGAACAAACATATAATACCCCCCCCCTAGGAGAACTGATGGTTTCATGAAATCAGAAGAGATATTACATTAGGTTCACAAACCCCTACCACAAAAAAAAGTAGTGCTTGGGGAGGAAGATATCATAACCACAGAATACTACATTATTTCCACTGCAAAAAAAGGAGAAGGTAATGCCTGGTCAGATGGTAATCTAACAAAAGAACAGATACTACACTATTTCACCACCACCAATGCTACTAGATCATGCTGTCTGAAGATGCTGGCTTTCTGACCTAAAGTGCACCAAACATTGATGTTATTATCTTTTGTTTTCCTTTTGTAAAACGCAATCATATTCTGTAAAGTCAAAAACCAAAACAACAATTTTCCTTTACAAAACATTCAAACCAAACACCATAAATAAATATTTGAAGATATAAAGAACTTGATGCATTAAAAAAACTATTTCCAGAACTATTGGATTTGGTATTAAATAACCCAAAAATGATTGATCTGCCATAAAACAAAACAACCTAACTATCGCACCGTGAATTGAGCCTTGAAAGACAGGACAATATAAATAGAAGTAATAGCCTAGTTTCGGCTTCAGACAGATAACATCTGTAAATGATATAAATTCCTTAAACAATTTCCGCAAAACACTTTATTCAGTATTGATTATAAATCTCCACTCATATCTAATTATTTTGTTTGTTTGTTTTTTCTCACAGCTTTTTATCAGGCACCAAATGGTACAATATTGAAGCATGTACGTACGGCGCTAAGGCTTCATCGGGAACTGAAATTCTATCGTCTCATCTTTGAGGATGAAAACACGGATCCAATTTTGAAAGACTTGAGAAATTTCCTTCCCAAATATTTGGGAACAATCCAGCTTGATCTTTTTCCTGATGGTAAATTAGCATCTTTTAACATTTTTGTAACGTGTGTGTGAATATGGTAACACTTAGCATCTTTTAACATTTTTGTAACGTGTGTGTGAATATGGTAACACTTAGCATCTTTTAACATTGTTGTAACGTGTGTGTGTGAATATGGTAACACTTAGCATCTTTTAACATTGTTGTAACGTGTGTGTGAATATGGTAACACTTAGCATCTTTTAACATTGTTGTAACGTGTGTGTGTGAATATGGTAACACTTAGCATCTTTTAACATTGTTGTAACGTGTGTGTGAATATGGTAACACTTAGCATCTTTTAACATTTTTGTAATGTGTGTATGAATATGGTAACACTTAGCATCTTTTAACATTGTTGTAACGTGTGTGTGAATATGGTAACACTTAGCATCTTTTAACATTTTTTATCCAAATTAAAGAAGCCCAAAACATTATATTTACAAAACAGAAAAAAATAGGTTTACCATGTGTCGAAAGGTAAAAAATAGGTTTACTATGTGTCCAAAGGCAAGCGAGAGTTACAGGGCTGTCAAAAATAAGACCAGCATTCACTTTCTTCCTTCAAAACGTTTTAATTATGTTATTTCAAAGTTTGGCAAAGTGCACTTGAAGAAAGTCGAAGTTTACAGCGGCCGAAATGCTCAAAATAACAATTAAGATGAAAATAATCCAAATCTTTGGGGTTTTTTTTGTGATTTCAATTTTTTTCTCTTTTTAGAGTATTTTATTCACCTGAAAGATATCACGCATTCTTTCAATAAAGCATGCATTGCTGATGTCAAGATTGGTAGACAGACTTATCACCCAACAGCTTCTCCTGAAAAAATTGCCTATGAAAAATTAAAATACCCTAAACTTCCTCATATCGGCTTTCGGATTGGTTTCAGAGTAAGTTTTTCTTTTTTCTTTTTTTTTATTTATAAATTTAGACGAATCGTCACTATATTTTTTTTTGTGTCCATGAATGTGTTCAATAAACTAACCTATTTCTGACTAAGTCTTTATTTATGTCTCTTTCAACGCCATCCTTATCACTTCCTTCCATGTTTTCTTTGGTTTTCCCCTGATCAACTGACCTTGTTACCTCAACTGTTCTACATACACTAATCCAAGAACTCTCATCCATTCTTTCAATGTGACTAAACAAACAAAGTCTCTTGTTCTGCACACATCTCTCTACAGTGTTCAGATTTAATCTTCCTCTGAGGTCATCAGATCTAAGCTTGTTTTTAAGACTTACATTATACATCCATCATATCATTTGCATACTGAAATAATTAATTTGCATGGAAATTGGAATCTCACAATTTCTGATAAATCTGGATTATTAGGATTATTCAGTCAGTATAACCTCTGACCGTCTTCAAGGATCCATGGCGTAACGGATAAAGTACTAGGCAAATTCAATCCTAAGTGATACCCTTCTAGCAGTTGAAGTCCAATCCTCAGTGTGATGCTAAGAATTGTGATGGCTGATGGAATGAGAGCATGCTACTCTCATGGATTAAATAAAGAGTTTCATTGAGAATTCTGTGCATATTCCCGTGTCTGACAGAGAGATTCTTAAGTTTGACCAGATACGCTTGAAACAATGTGAAAATAAAACTCAAGATGAGAACAGTAGTTCACATTATCCAAATAATTCAAATTATCCTCATCTAAAAAATTCAGAAATAATTCTAATAAATTATTATACAAACGGAGATTATTTAATTAAACACTAAAACAATTGTATTAAAATGTTTTCATCTGCTTGTCTCCCTCCTCATGTTCTGTCATGATTTTTATTTATTTGTTTTTTCAGGTTTATCGACCTTGTGCTGAGATGTACGAATTTCATGATCATAAAAATTTACTGAGTTTAGAGAATTCAGAAATCTTAGAGAAAGGTAGGAAACACTTGCAAAAAAAAAAATCTAAACAATGTTTTAAGCAGTTTAAAAGCAAAATCAATCTTATATTTATAAAATAGAAAAGTAATAAACGTGTTAATATCAATTAATATCAACCTATGCTTCCCCCTCCTTCGCAGCCAAGACCCCGGAGAATACTAAGGAATAATTCACAAAAGAAAAATAATGATGAGGAAGCAAAACAAGAAGATGACGATAGAGAAGCCAACAAATCTATTGGTGATCTGTTTCTGGGTGTTTAAATGGTGATGCGCTGAGAAGAAATGGGTTTATCCATTTCTGATGACCAGCTAAGAGTGACTAAGAAAGAAACCAGATATTTAGGAATTCCAGTCAAAGGTGATGTATTGAGGAGATAGTGACTAAAACTTGCTGCCATGGTTTTAAATGATCTGAAATAACAGCAAATATTTCTCATATGTTTTATCTTTGAAAATAGGGTACAAATAGTCTCCAGTCTCAAATATTCTTTATACACTGTGAAATTTACTTTATGTATGAAAACCAAAGAGGGGAGATACAACATATGAGAAATATTTGGAATCAAGTCTCCCCTTGCTGTTATTTCAGATCATTTGAAACCATAGCAGCAAGTTTTAGTCTTCCCTCCATCAAGGCCAGAGGTTTGGGGGAAATATCAGATGCAAAACTAGGAAAACAAATGACTATGATTGAAACATTTTGTGGCTGTAAAAAAGTGCCAAAAACAGGCTCTGGATGATGGATGATCCCCTTAATGTGTGACCATAAGGGCAAATATCACACAGCCCACGACACAATTCAGGTCATTACCTTTCCAACTAGCCTTCATTTGTTAAATTCTGATGAATAGTCGCTGAGATTTTGAACATAAAATTGTCAAAAAAGGTATATAATATATATATATATATATATATATATATACTGGTAGCCAAATTGAATATTGAAATGCTCATATCCTTGGTTCTAAGGGATGAAACTACATGAAAATTTGCAGGCTTTTGTAAGATTATAATACTATTCTATGGTTAAAATCATATGACAATTGGTGAAAAAGAACATATATTTTCAAATCAATAAAATATGGCCAAATTTACCTATATTTGTATAAATAGTGTCCTGGCAGGCAGCTTCAGTTTTGCTGCTTCGGTTGTCTCACCTGTGGCCTTGCCAGTGTATATATATATATATATATATATATATATATATATATATATATATATATATATATATGATAATAAAAGGCTAAAAAAATACTATGATATAAATTAAAAATGAAGAAATAAAATGCTCTATGATTTGTGTTTCATGTGTTTTAATCTAGAGATTGTTGGTTTGAATGTAATTAGTTTTCAGCTGATGTTAAGATTTCCTTTCAGTTTCCAGTTAATATTTTTTTATATAAAAAACATCCATATTTTTATCCTGATTATCTGACATTAACTGAAATGGAAAGAAAATACTTCACATTAGAAAACAGCTGAAAAGATGCAATTGACCAAGAAGTGCTGCTCACAATACAGAAAGTCATTGCAGAAGTGAAAAAAATGGACCTTATAAAAGGAGAATGGTATATAAAAGAGAGCCATGAATAAGTAATATGGAGTGATGCTAGCAGCCTAGCATTAGGGGTATTGTTAGAAATAGGAGGTGTAACTGCTGAAGATGCTGCTCGGTTGCAAAAAAAGGATGATGTTGCAGAGCTCAATGCTGTGATGAAGGGCATTAATCTAGCTTTAAAATGAGGCCTACAGGTAGTGGATGTTAGAACAGACACTGCGACAGTAGCATCATGGGTTGAATCGAAGGTGTCAGGAGATAAGCGGATCAAGACAAGAGGGGCAGCAGAGATGCTTATCAAGTGTCAACTTTGAGCACTGGGAGACTTGAGCCGAGAATTCGGACTGAATTTATATGTTGCATTGGTCCTATCATAGAAAAATAAAGTGGATGGTCTAACCAGAGTAAAGAAAGTGTGACTAAAGGAAAAGAGAGATATGGCCTTGATGTGATGTGCAGTAGAACAGCTAAAGGACCTGCATAAAATGCATCATTTCAGAAACGAACAAACTTTATATCTAGAAAGAAAAGTGAATCCACATATGATGATGGAAGATGTTCGGGAGGTAATGGAGCAATGTAGAGAATGTCAATCAACTGACCCTGCACCAACTAAACATGAAAAAGGGAAATTGCATATTGCAAAAAATTGGTAGAAACTGGCCATTTATATCACGCATTATCAACACAAACTGTATCTGACTATGATTGATTGTGGGCTTGGGAGGTTAGCAATATGATGCAAAATCAGAATCGAAACAGGTGAAGAGAGTTGTTAAGGAGGTGTTTATGGAAAGCAGGCCAGTGGAAGAATTTTTAGTAGATAATGGTATGTCTTTCCATAGAAAGAAAATTTTTAGAGAGCTATGTGAAAAGTGGAGTGTTAGGCAATATTTTAGAGCTCCGTACTGGCTGAGAGGCAATGGAATCATAGAGAGGCACCATCGCACTATAAAAGCTGTGGCATCAAGAAGCCAAATTTCGCCCAAATAAACTGTATTTTCATATCATCTGGCACTGAAGGCTGACCAAGATGAAACATCAATGCTGTATCGATCTGTTTTTACATACAATAGTGACACCTGCTGGCTGTCACAGACAGAGAATGGAACAAGCATGAGCGGAAATCATGGTTGGTGAAGAGGTGTAGGTGAAACCACCCAATTTTCATACAACTCCCTGGGGAAGAGGTAATATAACTGAAGTGTTCTCCAGAAACAAAATGGAAATTGACGGAATGCCACATCACATCTTAAACATATGGAGAGTTTCCTTGCCAGTAGAGGAGGAGGTTGATGAAGTTCTGCAAGAAGAACTGATACGATGGTCGCACCGTGAATGAAGACACCCAGCATGGATGGTGGACTATGAGACCAATTATTAATCTTAAAGTCTGTGGAGTGCCGTGTAGACAAGAAGAAAAAAAAGAAAAAAATGGCCGCCTCTCTTTTATATATTTGTAGTGTTGTCACATGACGTGCAAATGGGATGCTTTCGGTTGAATATAAAAAGCCTGATTTTTAAGAGACGGCATTATTTGAATGTCAGAGGAGCAAGTTTTGATAGCAGAACATCGAAATTTGAAGTTGAGGTTTGACAGCAGAACATCAAGATTCAAAGTAATGCAATTTTTGGCAGCAGTTTGTTAGTAAAAAATTTTTACCAAAGAATGCATTCATTCTTTAAAATAAATAAATTATTTTAGAGAAAATAATTAAAAAATATATATACATACCTTTCTAATTTCTACTATAATTCAAAGCTGAAATTAAAATTTCTAAAAGTCACCCAATACATGCTATCAAACTGAATACAATGATATACATTGAAATATTGATTATAGTCATCTAAAGTGACTTCCGGCATAGCTCTACCAGACGCGGTGAGAAGGCAAATCAGTTCTTTCATTTTTATTGTTCTTCAGTATTTCTATTGTGAAATGATTTATTGAAATAAAATATAAGAAAAGGACATTATTGAAAAATATACAATAAAAATTAACAAAATCTGTGTTAAATAGAGAAGTAGTCAACCACATCAACAAAAATAATGTTCTTAGTGACATGCAATATGGTTTCCGTTCTGCTAGATCTACAGCAGATGTGTTAATAATTATATCTCATAAGATTAGCAAATCTCTCGACGATGGCTTCCTTTCTAGGGCAATTGCTCTTGACATATTAAAGACCTTTGATAGAGTATGGCATAAAGGTCTACTTCACAAGATCTCCAGCTACGGTATAGTTTGAAATGTTTTCTCAATTATTAAATCATTTCTCTCTGATAGGTTCATAAGAGTAGTGGTTGATGGGCAGAAATCAGTAGCCTACAGTATTACTGTTGCAGCCCCTGAGGGGTCCATCCTGGGCTCAACTCTCTTCCTGATCTACATCAATGATCTTCCAAATCACATCCTTACATCATTCGTAGACATTTATGCTGACGACACTACCAGCTATGTGGTAACATTTCAAAGGCCATAAATGACCAAGTTCTATTTGATTCTCTCACCTCTGATTGTGGTGCAATGGGGAAAGAGGTGGCTGGTTACATTTAATGCATCTAAAATCAAGTTTTTCTTTACATTATCAACGCTCCGATCCCCATCTGGCATCAATTGAAATGAATGGCTCGTTTTGGGGAAGCTCCATGTTTTGACAAACTTCTATTCCTGATCTGAAATGGAACACATACATCAAATCTGTTGCCAAGGTTGCTGGAAAAATTGCGGGATTCTTCTACCACTCCAGTAAATATCTCATTGCTGATGCAATTCTGTACCGATATAAAAGCCAGGTACGTCCAAGGATGGAGTACTGTTGCCACATCTGGGCAGGAGTTACTAGAAAAAGCTTATCTTGCCTTGACAGAGTTCAAAATAGACTTTGTAGCTTAGTGAGGGATGTCCTTTTCTCTTCCTTGCAACCTCTTTCTCACAGAAGAGACGTTGCGAGCCTGTCTCTGCTTTATTGTTATTTTCATGGCAAGTGCTCGTCTGAGCTCCAATCTATGGTCCTCCCCCTCGCCAAACATTCATGAGAAACACTCATTTGGCTGAAAACACTATCAATAATTCCCCCCCCTCCTCTTTATCTGTGCCCAAACCTAAACATAGATTCCATGAACAAAGCTTCTTTCTAAGAACTGCACACCTGTGGATCTCTTTTCTGTTTTCCTGCTTTCCATCTGACTACAATTTAGTCATCTTCAAGTCCAATGTAAACAAATACTGTACAATCATTAACCCTTATCCTCGAGTGGCCTCTAAGCCTTGATAAGTGGTAACTCCTATGTAAAAAAAAATTATACAGATAAAAAAAATATAACAAAATTATACAGATAAAAATAACACTTGATTTGCACTTTTAATAACAAAATAAAAAAAATGTTTTTTTATTTGAAATTTTATAAGAAATATGTTTATGAAATTATAAAAATAAGTTTATTTTTTAAATTGTAAAAACAAGTTTTTTATTTGAATTTATATAATAAATATGTTTATGAAAGTATGAAAATAAAATTATTGAAATCAAAATAACAAAATTTCAAATATCATAAAAGAAACATATCCAATAAATAATATTCCCAAAACAGTTTTAAAAGATTTTAATAAATTTTTTAAATAATTAAAAAAAATAAATAATTAACCTCAATAAGTTTTAATTAAAATAAAACCGAAAAAAAAACTTTTCAATGATTATTGAATAAAAAAGAACAATCAGAGAAATGTAATAAAAAAAAAAATGCACAGGGGAGATATGGGCGTGAGAGAAAAAAGTGAAGCAACTGATTTGCCTTGTAACCACTTCCAGTAGCACTATGCAGGAAGTTAGGAAGTACATTAGTTGACTATAACTGAAATTTTTTTCTAATTATGTTTTTCTTTTCTTTTATTTCAGGTGTTGGCAGTTACTTTAATTTACCTGAAAAATTACGGAAAGATGCCATATTGGCCATTCTTGGTGAACTGAAGGAACTTCATAACTGGTTTGAATTGCAAAGAAACTTTGCATTTTATGCCACGTCCCTTTTGTGTGTTTATGATGGAAATAAAACATGTGAATTTCATCAGAGCCAAGTCCATGGAAGCAGCAACGGCAGCCTCCTTAACAAAAAATCTGAGGTGCATCCACCTTGCCCTAATTGCACAAATGATAAAAGCAGCGAATGCAACAAGTGTTGCACTAATTTACTGACCAATGGCCACAACCCCTGCTCCTCTGAGTCTACATTACCTCCGAGCGATGGGTGTGTACAAGTCAAGATGATAGACTTCAACCATGTTTATACGACCACTGAACGGGACGATAACTATTTATTTGGCTTGAACAATTTCATGAAATATCTGGAAAAGCTATTAACTGATTATTGATCCTATTACATAATTTTTTAAAAACATCTTAGCTTTCTGGAATTTCAAAGAATTTAATTTCAACTTTATTATGGAAACTTTGGTGCAAATCTGTATCTCTACCCGCTCATGAAAAGCCAAAACTAAAGAAAAATCTTTATGGTGTAGGTACCTAAAATGAAGGAAAATATCGTCCACCAAAAATCACAAAAATTGATTAAGTAGTTTTATTGGGAAAAGAAAAAGAAAATTTAATATTATGGCTAAATGACGATTGACGATCTCTTGACACCATTTTTCAGGACAAGGGAGATAATTCCAAATAATGATTCAAACTTTTGCAGAAAGCTATTTTTAACATAAAGAGGTGGGGGGACATTGGAAAAACTTAAATTCACTTAAAAATGATTATTTTTTAAAAAATAAAACTATTTTATTAATTTCAGTGATTTTATTTTGGTGTACAATATTTTCTTTCTGTCAAAATTCAAAAGTTTTCAATGTATTGAAAGATTTTTCTTTATTTTTGTTTTTTCTTTAGGTAGGGTGGAAGTTATATATTTGCACCAAAACTTTAATAAATACGATTTAAACATATAAATTCTATGATATTTTATTAAATTTAATTGTTTGTTTTTAATAATAATTTTTAAATTAAAGCATTACTCATTTTCATATTTTATTGACATGGAAAAATATATACATAAATATTTTTTTCAGAATTTTTTCTTTTTTCTTTGAGAAAAATTCGAAATGAATTTAATTGATATATTAAAACAATCTTTTTGTATTAGGTTTACAAGAAGGTTCTTGCAGAATTTTTAATTTTGATTTCAAATAAGCTTTTGTTATAATACCTTTACTTTATAAATAATTTTAAGGAGCATTTTTTTGTCTTCTTTTCAAAACGTTAAATACAAGATGGAAATAAGGCAAATTCGCACAATTTTCTTATTTCAATTCAAGCTAAGCTGAAAAGCTGCTGAAACAGCTTGTGATATCAATGAAGTGTTTGGCCTAGGAACCATTACTGAATGCACAGTACAATGATGGTTTAAGAAATTTCATGGTGGCGACGAAAGTTTGAAGGTGATGAGTGTAGTAGTTGGCCATCGAATGATGACAATAATCAAGCCTTAGTCAAAGTCAATCCATGCACAACTGTTCAAGAATATGCTTCTGAATTAGACGTAACATATATGGCGATTTTCAGAGATTGGAAAGGCAAAAAACTTGATAAATGGGTGCCTCATGAATTGAATGACAAAAGTGCCATCTTCCCTTTTATGCAACAAGAACAACCTGTTTCTCGACCAGGTTGTAACTTGCGATGAAAAGTGGGTTCTTTACAACAACCGGCAACACTCAGCTCATTGGTTAGACACCGATGAAGTTCCACGATACTTCACAAAGCCAGAGTTGCACCAAAAGAAGGTCATACTGACTGTTTGGTGGTCTGCAATCGGTCTCATCAATTACAGTTTTTTTAATGCAGGCGAAATGATTACGGTGGAGAAGTACTGTCAACAAATGGATAAAATGCATCAGAAACTTCGACAATAACACCCAGCATTAGTCAACAGAAAAGGCCCAATCCTCTTCCATGACAATGCCCAACCGCATGTTGCTAAAGCGACCCTGCAGAAGTTGAATGAATTGGGCTATGAAACTCAACCTCATCCGCCATGCTCTCCAAACCTCTCACCTACTGACTACCACTTTTTCAAGCATCTCAACAACTTTCTGTGTGAGAAATGCTTCAAAAGCCTAAGCAATATCAAAAATGCCTTCACCGACTTCATCACCATCAGAATGCAAGATTTTTATGTTACTGGCATAAATACATTTGTTTTGCATTGACAAAAGTGTGTTGACTCTGATGGTGCTTATTTTGATTATTATTATATTATCTATATATATAAAAGCGAAAATGTGTGTATGTTTGTATGTGTGTTTGTGTGTCCGCTAAAAACTTTCGACAGACACGACGAAAATTCACAAACTCGGTATCATATTGAAGCTCCATACTTCACCTGAAAAATATCAAAAAATTGGCCAAAAACGTTAATTTTTTCACCCCGAAATCGACAATTTTCGACAGGAGGGGGTCAACAAAAACCGTCCCCTCGTGACGACGACCGGTTCTACGCATGTGTCAGATGACGTCATGACCTGATTTACTTTAAATAGTTGAAAAACTGACTAAATTTCATGTACGTCGCGTTAGCTCAGTTGATTAGCGCGTTGATTCATTATCTAAATGTTTTGGGTTCGAATCGTGGTGTGAGATGTCTTCTTTTTTTTTCGATTTTTAAAATTTAAATATGTTATTTAAGCCATTTTTCACATAACGTTCGTTTTTCTGGGTTTTTTTTTTTTTACTTCGTTTATCACCCCCGACCACACACCCAAAAACACCCGGGTACCCACCGATTTTTTAAATTTTAATATCAAAACAGGCTTTTTTTTGGTTTTAACGTTCGTTTTTCTGTTTTCTTTTTTGTTTTTTCGATTTTTACATTTAACATCGTCTGTTTGCCATACGTTAGTTTTTTTTTGTGTTTTTTTCGATGTTTTGATTACCCCCCCCCCCAACCACCGCTTAAGTTTTAACGTTCGTTTTTATGTTTTCTTTTTTTTCTTCACTTATAACAAACAAACCTGGTAATTGACCTCATTTGCTGAATAGCTATTGCTTACGTCGTCGTAACGCTCTATGACTTCCGTGTGGGCACCTGTCAATTTGGTTTTTACTTAAATAAATTCAAACATCTTTCAGTAACTCATTCTGGCTGGCCGAACGGTTCATGTTTTTTTCACATTTTATTTTTAAACATCGCCTCAGGGCTTCGGGTTCGATCCTACCCCCCCCCCGGTTTCTTTTTTATTTAACAGCACACACACCTCCAAACACCCGGGCAACGCCGGGTACTCCCGTTAGTCTATATAAAAGCGAAAATGTGTGTATGTATGTTCGCTTTTTGTGTATGTCCAAGAAAGGCTTTTCTCAGAGAAGCAGTCGGTCAGCTCACAACTTCTTAAAACTTTTTATATCACATATAAATCATAATATCTACGAGTTTACAACAGAGGTCGCCTGTCTATTTAATTTGTTCGACTTCGGGAAGATAAATATTCAAAATTTTTCGCTCGCTGCATGTGGATTAGGCTTTTTTGTATAATAAAAGCGACACTAATTCTGGCTGTATTTTTCCGGTCGCGATCGCCGGAAATGTCCGAAAGCAATCAGCTTTGATCAATGTGGAAATATTTTCCTTATATCAGACAATTGCTATTCAATTTGGACAAGGGGAGCTGGTTTCCCCCCCCCCCGCCCAACATCTTGGGAAAATAAAAATAAAAAAGCGTTCCCGCATTAAATAAAATACTACCCGCAAAGTTGACCTCATTAAGTCATTAATACGTGCACCTGTCAATTCTAAGTAATTAAATAAATTCAAACATGTTTCTGTTAGTATGTTGTGGTGGCCCAGTGGTTAACGTTGCATGTTTTTTTTTCACACTTTAATTTCCAACTTTGCCTCAAGCGTTTGGGTTCGATCCTCATACTCACCTACCAAAACTTTTTTTTTATTATTTTAAACCTCCCCCCCGGAGTTTTGATTTATCCAAAACCACACACACCTCCAAACACCCGGGCAACACCAGGTATCCCCTCGCTAGTTATCAATAAATGTTTGTTTGAGCCGAGATATGTTCATCTGAATTTAAAAACTGCAAGAACTTTCTTGTCAACCTGATATTATTTGGATTCATTGGACTCTTGTTTTCATCTCGAGTGTCATTTTTACAGTGTTTCGGTCGATGTAACCTCCAACCTTCTTCAGGTGTCTCTTGTCGAACTTGGGAATCTTTCTATCAAATTCAGAAATTTGGACAGAAGTTTGAACGGAACCCTTCATAAGGGTAGCATCTTGTCCCGTCAACCATGACTGGATAGATTGGGTCCTAAGTATTTTCACAATTGTATCTTTCAGTTGCCAACACTGAGAATTGAACCTTCAACCTTCAGGGGAATATCATATTTACAATTGATTTTTCCAAGTACTCTAACCACTGCGCCACGAATCCTTGCTTTAAATCTATAACCAATCTTTTGTTTTTCTATATATTTTTCACATTTATAAAACTTCTTGCTTTTGGCTAAGAGCAAAATGTAGTATCTGTTTTGATACTGCATTTCAGCTTTTCTGTTTTCGATCAGTAAATAAAAATCCTTCTATATGGAGGCAATTTTTATTTTTGTCTTAATTCAGAGTGCCTCTTCCTTGAGAAGCTAGATTATCTTCTCATTTAAAACTAGCCTTGTGCACTCATGGGAGAGGGAGACAGGTGTTCTTTCCATAAACCTATTTTCAGAAAATATAACCTGCGCTGAACTCTTGTGAGCTACAGCTAAACAGTGGTATTTTAAGCTTTGAACTGACATAGTAAAATATGTCAATTATAAAAGCTGACAGCATTTAGAACTTATGTCAATTTTTTTCTCATTGACATAATTCAAAGCTGAAGATATCTGAATTTTTGGTGAATCAAAAGAACAAACAACTCTAAGTCCATAGTAAACAATGTCAGATAAAAAGTTTGTATTATACTTAATTATTTTTAGTATAAAATAAGAAATAAATTGTTATTGTTTCACTGTTTTGAATTTATTTTTAGTACTAGTGGCTCAGTTTGTGTAAATGGAAACACCCCCTACTCTAAAAAAAAAGACAAAATCCATTTTTTTTTTAAGAAGGAATTAGTGTGGCAATTTTTTTTTTTTTCATTATAGAAAAATATCCGTGAGTTAATTAATAAGAAAATAATAAAAAAGAAAAAGTCCATGTATTTTTTCATTTACGGACTGTTATCCTCATCTCCTATAGTAGTTGTTCCATGACAATCTGTGAATACGCAAGTAAAGGCAGAATGAAAAGTAGGTAGATGAACATTTTTGCTTTTGTGATAGCAATTTATCGTAGTGAGTCGCATGGTAAAATGAACACACAGACACAGAAACATGCAAGAGAAATAATAATCAGTGAGAAAAAGCGGGAGAGAGAGGAGATAAAAACTGTTGTAGATAATGTTGATGCCGTAAAAATATATGTTTTTGTTTTATTTCGGCAGACAAAGAATTCTAAAAAGCGCGAGAGTGGGGGAATAAAAACTGTTGTAGGTAGTGTTGATGTTGTAAAATGTTTTTTTTTTATTTCGGCAGAAAACAAAATATAAAAAGTGAACGAGAGAGAGAGAGAGAGAGAGAGAGAGAGGGGATTAAAAACTGGTGTAGATAATGTTGACGCCTTAGAATGCTTGTTTTTTATTTCAGCAGAAAAAGAAATCTAAAAAGCAAGCGAGAGAGAGTTGGGAAGAATATATACAGAGAAAGAGGGGAAACAAAAACTTGTAGATAATGTTGATACTATATGTTTGTTGTTTTTTCTTCGGTATAAAAAGTACATTACATGGCGAACAATATCTACATCAGTTTTCATTCTCTCTCTCTCTCTCTCTCTCTCTCTCTCTCTCTTTCTCACTCGTGTTTTACATTTCTTTTCATGCCGAAGAAAAAAAAACATTTCACGGCGAACAATATCCAAACCAGTTTTTATTTCCTCTCTCTCTCTCTCTCTCAGTATATATTCTTCACAACTCTTTCTCTCTCTTGCGCACACGTGCTTGTTCAGTCTATCTTTCTCTCATAGTCAAAAACCTATGCAGACAAGATAAGTAACACGATTGAAATCTAGCTAATCGTAGGAAAATATGTAAGTAATTTAAATCGCCTACACTAAAAATGTAAAAAAATATATTAAAAAAACACCCCATAAAACAAAGTAAAAGAAAACAAAAAATAGCAGCATGTAAGGTTCTCTAAGCTACTCCAAAATCACAAACAATGGTACCCATACATTTTCTTCTTTTTTTTTGTTCAGGGTTTTTTTTTTTTTAGGAATGGGGGATAGTGGTGTGTTATTAATGTCTGCATAGGTAAGTATAAAGTTATCAGTATTTAATTTTTTTAAGTTCATGAGCGGTTATTATGTTTTGTATTTGGTTTATTTTTTTAAACGATTGCTTCTTGTAGAGAGTACCGACATATTTGAAAAGTTCTGGAGTGTTCTTTTATGTATTAAGAGGTAGATTCTGAAATAAACAAATTGTCAGCCAATGAGAATGGGCAGAATTCGGGAAGAGAGAATTTATTACTTTTGAATTGGTAAAATAGATAGATCATGTTATGTCTATGATCCAGTTACGAAGAATGCAAGTACAATATCTGTAGAATGTGTATATTTCCTCCCGGGCTTGACTGGGGCAGTAGGAGGACTTAATATTTAGGGGGAAAATAGGAACTACTTCCTCTAAAGATGCTGCGATTGCGATGGTGTTACTTCCTAGAATGAAATGTAGGATTTTATTATAACGACTAAATGTGTCTAAAATGTCATTTTAATGTTACATAAGATAGTGGCTAATAGTCTAGACATAATAAATTTGTATGTGGCATCGGTTGTTGCAAACCTATGGTACTTTGATCCAGAGGAGAATTTCTGAAATCAAAATATTATATATGGAGTTTATAAAATATATTACTTCATGAAATATTTATTGATTTCTTTTTTTTTTTTTTTTAGAAAAATAATTTTTTTTTATCTAATATTGCTTCAGGTCGCCTGTCTTGACTCACCAATTTTTTTTTTACTACCGAGTTGAAATTTTGTGTAATAATTAAAGATGGATAAGAATACAGAAATTGTAAGGAAAAAGTTATTCATTTTATTTAGAAAGCGAAATGTTCACTCTCCTATAAATACTGGATACATGTGATATATTTTAGAAATCAAAGGGCTATACATTCAAGATAAAATAGATAAAATTATTGTAAAGCAGTTTACATAGAGAGGTACATTGCACTTTTAACAATAAGTTAATGGCTTATGATTGCAACATTCATTAATATAAATTCATACAACATTGAATAAATAAAATTTTAGCAAATTTCACAAGAGTTTTTCACAGCATTCCAACAACTATCGGAGAGAAGTTGATGAATTTTATCCTTTCTTCAGAGTAATTATGCAGTCAGCAGTACTATTATACATTATCTGAAAAGAAAATATTTTGTGTCCTATTTATAGCACAATGGGACCGAATGGGTTAAAATAATATTGTTTTGGTGAAAATCTTTCTCTTTCACTCATTCATTTATTTATTTTTTTTTATGTATCAACCATTTTCGATGACTGACTTGTGTATTTTTGTCACAATTACAAAATTAACTGAATAATTATAATAATTATGGAGTTAGTTTCAGAAAGGAAATATTAAGTGCTAGTTTTTATTGACATTTATGTTGCTTATAAAAATTGACATAATCGAAAACTTAAATTACAGTTATTATGTTACTTCTTTTTAGTTTAATTTTAACTGCTTTTCTTTTTTCAACGAGAAAAAAGTGAATTTCAACTTACACTGGTATAGCCTCCCATAGTTCTGTTTTTTTTTATCAAAATCCGTTTTGACTTTTCGTGCTTGTGCAGTATAATGAAATTTTGAACAAATGCATTTTAGATAAAAACATATGTCGTGTCGAAATTATAAATTCCAAAAATTCTGAAATATAATCCAATAGAAAATGTGCTAGAACTATTTTTTTTTTTCAGAAAAAAAATTATAGGCACTAACGGTCAGACATTTTCTATTTTTTTCAATGGCGGATTCAAGGAAAGCAAGGGAGATAATTCAGTTCTTCATACAGAATCGGTTGCTGAACTCTTCCACATTAAAATATGATAAAACTTGATAATTCGATAAATTCTATTTTTATTTGTAATTATTTTTCTACATGATCATTTTTCATAATTTTTAGAATTTATACTAATTTTACCATGACATATAAGTACAAAATAATGTTTTCACTTGAAAAGCGTTTGTTCAAAATTTCATTATACTGCTAAGTTTAGTTTTGTTTTAGTTTTTATTTTAAATAAGAAAAAGTTGATTTCTGCCAAATGGCTAGAGTAAATTCTTGTTTTTGTTTTTTTTTTGGAGGGGGGAGGTATTTCTCTCAACAAACTATTAACGTTTCCCTACGCCCCGCCCCATAGTGTTGAGAAGTAAAAAGAAAAAAATAAGTTTATTGGGCAAACAAAGGTATAAAAAATGAGTTTTTTGGCAGAACAATGGAGAGAAGGTTGTTCACTAGGGTAAACAAAGGAAGGTGAATAGGATTGTTAATCAGAGTGTAGCGAATAAAACGACCTGAGATATTAGTTATGCAAAGATTCTTGGGATTCATGGTTGGTCGTCTGTATTTCCTGATTCCATTGAAATGATTGGTTATAGTTTGCCCATACGAAAACAGAAACTATATTTTTGGAAACTTTTTTAAGTTTGAAATATTAACTAAGCTCAATATTATCTGCCTCATATATCCAAACGAGTGTGAGGCCACACAATATTGAGTTTATCTTCAAAGCCTTATCTGCCATGAAAATCAGCATTTTAAAACCTGTTTTCTTTTTATTTGTTATTGAACATGAAATCCTTTTCCTACCTACCGCAACCATCAGCCTACAATTTTTTTTTCTTTTCAAACTAAAGAAAAAACACTTAAACAATCAGCTGATTCATTTCCTTTTTTGTGCTATCAACCTAATTACTACAATGGATCTTAACCAGGCAATTATGGCAGAAGCACTAAAATGAACTCCATTGAGTTACTTTTTAGGGAGGGGATGGCAAGGGGGTATTAACCCAAATGAAAACTGTCATTGACTACAAAATCAAGCGAGTTTAAATCCTCCTGGATCTATTGTCATCAGTTATGTATTAATACTGCTGCAAATAGTATGAACCTGCAACTAGCTATAGATAAAATAACAACTTGTGTTCAATTTATCATATACAATGAATCATTTTTTTACATTTTTTATTGTGCTTTGGCAGTAAATAATCTAAAACAGTTTGATATGCTATAAAACTAATACAAACTAATGCTAGTCCCTGTTCTGTAGAGTTCTGAGAATTATGTCTCACAGCACTGGAACTCTTTATAAGGAGAAATTTTTTCCTTGTTCACCGTTTTGTACCATATGCATACACGTCTTTTGCTTACTCATTAAGCGTGAGCAAAGAAGTGACTTCTTTACCTTAGAATTTGGTCATTTATGTTCAGCAACTCCCACCACTTCACATCTTATCTCATCCTTCTCTATAAAACATGCCACGCCTCTTGCATTTTCCTTTTCTCCTGGTTTTCCCATGCTGGCAGCAGAGAGAGCATACCTTTTGCATTTTTGAGGTGAAATTGTTTATAGTATTACTTCTACAGTCCCTGATTTCATGAACAATCAAGTAAGAGAACTAATTCTCTCTTTTAAACTACAGGATGCCCCACACAAAAAAAAAAAAAAAACTTTTAAAAGAGAAAAGTAGTTGGCTTTAAGCATTGCTGGTAAACAAGTACGTTGGTATTTATGAAGGCTGACAGCAATGTAGAAAAACCGAAATGATGAAAGAAAGTATAAACAAAAACCAACAATCGCAGACAGTATTTGGGGTACGAATCTTCAGATAATCTGTTTATTTTTTAAAAGGTCTTTCACATATCAAATCAGTAAATGTGAAACTTACTGCTAAAATATTAATAAAAATATCCGGGATGATGAAACATCTTTAAGAATTTCAGGAGAGAAAACTTTAAAATTCTTAGCTACACACAGACATAATATAATTGTTGGAAACAGAAACCAGCTGTTGACAACATAATCTTTGTTAAAATAAATAAATTTTAGATGAAATGTTCAATGTTCTTTCTACAAGCAGTTGCACAATGACGTAGACAGTTTAACTAACTTTTGATTGGATTTTGGGTGACTTCAAGCTACATATTGCTGCAAGCTTCCATTATCAGAATGTTTACATGTTTTATGTCTGATCTTTTACTCCTCCATAATTGTACTTGATGTAAAGGTAAAATCCATTATGTTGAGATCTGGACTTTTTTAGGATCAGTCATTTGGTTCAATCAAGTCAAGAAACACTGTTCTGGAGTGGTTGGTCTCCATCACATATTTTTTTACTTCGTTTATAGACTACAATGTTGTATTAAAATGCATGAGCACATGATAAAATCTGATGTAACTAATGTTGGTCCAAATATAAAATTCCTGTTTATTTCTGTTAGACACACACATTTTGTTAAGCCATTACGAAAAGATGGCGTACTAAAATGAAAGAAAGTAATTGCAACTTCTCTGCCAATTTTTGGATTTTGTAATCATGTCCATATACCTTTTTCTTTTAAAATTGAAATGTGCTTTTTCTTCTGATGAGTTAAGGGCGAAATAAATTCATTGATTGATATAATAATTAAATGAACGATTTTGGGCTACAAAAAAGGTGCTGTCAAGATTTGTGCATGTCAACTTACTTAAAATAAACAATAAGATGGTTAACATTTTGAAATTTGGAATATAGATTTTTGTACTTTATTGTCATATGCTCTGTAATTACATTGAGCTACATAAATTAAAGGATTGCTATAAATGCTATATAAGGTGAAATATAATTGAAGAAACATGTTTCCATATATATATATATATATATATATATATATATAATTCTTAAAATAGATTGTACTGTCAAGCGAGGTACAGGGAATAGAGAGAGGGGAGAATGGAAAAGAGACATTTTTGTACACACTCTCAGCCGAACCACCGCACCGGATGAGTGGGAAAAATCCTATCCCGACAACGAAGAGGAATGGAAATGACCTGACACCGTTGGAGGAGATAATGCTAGGGAAAACCCTATCTCAACAGCAAAGAAGGAGACAACATCAGGGAAACCCCCATTCCAACAGTGAAAGGAGGTAATGTTGGCAGTGATAATCCGGTGAACCTTAAAAATATAGATTTGAGTTGTGGACTAGCAAAGAGACGGATGTTGAAGACATCTGTTTTAACCAACCACCCGAAACAAAAGAAAAAAGGAAAGTAAAATTGTAAGTCCTCTCTCTACATACCTCTCTCTCATGCATCGAATTGGCGAGTCCTTTCATTTTGTCATTGTTTTGTTTGTATTGATGTATTTTTTGTATTGATATATTTTTCGTCTGCATTTTTAGATAGTAGATTAAGATACCCCTTTTACATCCTTGTTTTTTTTTTTTTTAATTTCATTCCCTCCCTACCATAGTTTATTTTTATGATAAAATTAATTTAAAACGTTACCACTTGTGTTTGTGTTTTCGTTCTTTCTTGCATTCTGTTGTTTTCAATCTTTGTGTCAATTTTTCTTTTTTCACATGTGCTATAAATATTTGTTTTTTCGTAAATTTCTTTTTATATCCCTTTGTTTGCTTTTATTTATTTCCTCCCTCTTTTATCACATATGTTACAATATATATATATATATATATATATATATATATATATATATATATATATATATATATATATATAACTCTGTGTATCGCTTTATTGCAGGTTAATACTTTTTTTAATTTTGAAATTGCTATGAAATGCAGAGAAGTGACATTTGGTATAACACTGGAAGAGCATAACAAGGTGCCTTATTTCCCTGATTTTTTTGTTTGGACACATATTTTTTAAATTATACTAATTTTTCTATTTTCTGGTAATTTTAAGTGTGTATCACTTTATTGCAGGTCTCTCAAAATGCCTAGAAAGGGTTGATTGACAGCTAGTGAAAAGGAACGTGTTGCAGGCTTTGCAGAAGGTTTATTTCTCATAGATCTAGCCAAGGAACTTGGAAGAGATCAAAGAACATTGTCTTCATTCATTGAAAATCCAAACATCAAAGCAAGGAAGGACAAAAGCACAAGAAAGTCAGTTTCTGCTCGTGATGTTAGAAAAATTCGCCGTCAACTTACCAAACAGTCAGGCAGCAACAGTGCTGCTATAATTGACAAGGCTGGAATACCTTTCTTGTCCAGAAAGGCACGCTGCAATGTTTTCAACGAAATGGCAAGAAACATTAAGTCCATAGCAAGACCTGTTTTAAACCTAACTCATAAGGAAAAACGGTTGGCTTGGGCTCAGAAATACATGAAAACCAGCTTTGAAAATGTTCTTTTCACTGATGAAGCCAAAGCAACCCTTGATGAACCAGATGTGTGGGCCAAAGTTTGGAGTCCTCTAGGGTTCCCTACTCTTCATCAATTCTATCATCAACAAGGAGGTGAAGGTGTCATGTTTTGGGCTGAAATAATCTGCGATGAACTAATTGGACCATTTCGAGTACTAGAAGGTGTCAAACTGACAAGCTAGTCTTATATTTTATTTTTAACTAAGCATTTGTCACCATGACTTGATGACCTTCCATTAGCACGTCATCCCAAATTGATTTTTATTCATAACAATGCACCATCCCACTCAGCTAAGGTTACGACATCCTACGTGAAGTCATTAGGAATTAGTAGAGAAAAATTTGATGACATGGTCACCTTGTTCTCCAGATATAAACCCAACTGAGCAGCTCTGGTCAATAATAAAGATGAAAGTTTATGAAAGAGGTGTTCAATTTTCGTCAAAAGATGAAATTTGGAGGAAGATTTTTTAAAGTTTTCTACAGCATCACATCATCTCAAATCCGCCGATTGACATCATCAGTTGACAAGAGGCCATTCAAAGTGATTTTGACGCATGGGAGTTATGTTGATAAATAAATATTTCCTTAAACAAAATAATGTGAAATTCGTTCTTGTTTTTTGGTTAATATTGTTACTGGATATATTTATTTCATATAAATAGAAATATGAAGTTGGAATATTGTTTTATTACCGAAAATATACATTTTTATACACTTGCAATAAAATGATACACACTTAAAATTACCAGAAAATAGAAAAATCAGGATAATTTTCAAAATATTTGTTCAAATTCCACAAAAATCAAGTAAATAAGGCACCTTGTTATGTTCTTCCAGTGTACCGAATTTCATTTCTCTGCGTTTCATAGCAATTTTAAAATTAACAAAATATTAACCTGCAATAAAGTGATACACAGGGGTTATATATATATATATATATATATATATATATATATATATATATATATATATATATATATATATATATATATATATGACACTGGCATCTGGCATAAGCACATTTGTGCAAAAATAAAAATGCACTATAGGTAGATAGAGGCAGAATAGATAGTAAAGAATAGAGATAAATAGAAGAAATATACAAAATAAGCAGAAAAAATATAGGAAGAAATATATAACAAAATAATAGAGAAAGCTTAAATAATAATATGGAAGAATAAAAATACAATAAAAATACATATAACAAGAAAAATTGATGATGAAAATAAGAATTGAATAAATTATTAATTACAATCTATATAATATTCTGCTTGTCCTTCCTTAGTTAGTACGTTTTGCTTTGAAAAGGCCACATATAATTGTTGAAGGCCAAATTGATTTTAAAAAAAAAAAAAAAGGGGTCAAATTTGCAGAATTTGGCTTAAAAATGCCAATCTGGAAATCCTAGACAAGAATATAAGAGTGACCTCTCTTCGATGTAGCCTCATTTTCGAATATATAATAATATATGATTATTGTTGCGATGGTGTAAGAAAAGAACTTGTCATAATTCTGACATGCAGTTCTTCACCGAAGAAGTCAGCGAGACATTACATAAAAAAGGGAATATTCGAAAGAAACAGGGTGAAAATGAACATTGTTAAGGGGTAAATTAAATATTGTCTCCTACAATGTGATTTTATTATTTGTATTGAACTATGTAGTACAATATTACTTTCTGAGTATTTATTATTACTTATTAATTTATCTCATTTGAGTCAATTCTATATTTTAAAAACAATGGATACTATTATCATAGAAATGTTAATAAACTCATATTTGCTGCGTGTTATTGTTTTTTCTGTCCAAAAAAAACTCATTTTTTTGCATTACCCAGAAAAATGTCAGCTTTATCAAAAGATATTTGTTGATTCAATATATTTCTCATTCTGTAGAATCCAGCTAGTGTTTATTACTCCATCAAAAATTCAAACAAGTAATTATGATAAAGAAAAATCCTTAACCCATAGATTTTCAAAGATAGACTTTTTCCATCAAATGGATAAACATTAGTAAAGTATTAATATCAGTGTTTGAATTTTTGATGGATTAATAAATATAGTAATTTATTCGATTTTTATTTTTATCATCAATTTTCCTAGTTTTATTAATGGGTCTCTAATATATTGATTGAGCTTTCTATTATCTTGATAGCTTTCTATTATCTCGATAGGTGCTAATACAAGTTAATGTGTGGACAGACTCACAAACCTACACATCTTTGTTTTATATATAGAAAAAAAGATATCAAGAAGTGTTTACATTCATAATCTGGTTTGTAATAAATGAATCATCTGAAAACGATGTCCAATGAAAATATTTGTCCTAATTAAAATCAACAACATTGTTATCGACGCTTTTTTTTTTTTTTTTTTTTAAGTTTTTCCTTCATGCAACAGCTGCCATGATTTCAATTACATTTAACTTTTCAAGAAAAAAGTATTTGTAACAAATATCAAAAACTATGTCAAATCGATGTGTAATTATTTGATTCAAAATTATTTGGTAGAAAAAGTTTCTGCCCAATTTGACATTAATAGTAATCATTAGTTGTATATATTTTGCGTTGCCCAGGAGTCTTTTTAGCTACGACTTTTTGCTCTGCCTTCCACAATTATTCACTTTCCCAAATATTGTTTTGTTATATGCTGAATCATCCCTTTTATACTTGACTAGCAAACCTACCCGACATTGCTTGGGAAAAATGTGTAATATAACTTATATCCCTCTCTCTTTCCCCATCTTTCTCTTTCTGCTTCACTTAGCCAATTCCTCTCTCTGAACACATGCACACATATAAGGGAAATAATTCTATAAAAAAAAAACCGGATTACTTCCTTTTATATAATATTAAAAGATATGTGACAACATTAAATAATATAAATGTCCATTTCACCTCTAAATAATGATTTTTTTTTATTTAAATTTTAGATAGTACACATCCAGTATTACACATTTGTGAGTTATTGTGTATTTTTCACATTTTAGTTGGATATGCAAGCAGACATTTACTCTTTATATAATAAATTAATGAATTTGCGATAAAACTATCAATATTTTTGGAATATTATGGGTTTGAAATTCTCCTTCTTCATCATCATATATTATAATTCTTCTTCTGCTGTGCTTCGGCCGTTATCATGCTGTGCATTCCTAAAAAAAGGAAAGTGGAATATTCCAAATAAACCTTGTCACCCCTTAATAATAAAACAAAAAATTTGGTGTCGCTTTTAAGGCAAAACTAATAAAAATGATTTGTTCTCCTTGGCCTTTTAGCCAAGATCAAAGTGTATTATCTGTTCTTCAGATGCTACATTTCAATTTCTTGTTCTCTCTCGGTGGAGGGGAAATCCTTCACGAGTGAGACAATTTTTTTGTTCCTTGGAGAACCACATTAAAAAACGACCCTGGTGTCTAAATCTGTCCCATGAGGAGGCATTGTAAATAGGTACTATATTTTATGTAACAAAGTTTTAATATTACAAGAGTAACTGAGAAAAGTAATTTCTGATTAATTATAAGATGCCCTGGAATGTGTCCCTTCTGATTTTTTCCTTGCTTCCCCTCGAGGAAGAATTAGACATGAGTTTTAAAATTGAGGGAAACCAGCTCTCCAAAAGGGACGATCTGGTCAGTAACAAAAATAAAAATTGTATCAGTCATGAAGGATTTCTCCTCCCTTAACCGAGATCAAAAAAGGGGGAGAGATTAAAGTCACTGGAATGCTGAGACTGATACTACACTCAGAAATTCATGTTGAAGTAATCATTGCCTAATCCCTAATCGTGTTAATGTTTCTATGCATCAATTTCGAAAAGCTGCTGAAACAGTTTATGATTTAAAGATTACTTTATTTCATGTGTATTTTTAACAGGTGGGTGGCGGACATGAAGTCAGCCCCAGGATTGGATAAGATGTGCAAATATATACTAGCAGAAACTCAGCATCGCACAGGTTGAATGAGATAGGTGTAAAACATATAGTAGCAGAATACCCAGCATCGCCTGGGATCAAATGAGGCAGGTGGAAGATATATACTAGCAGAATATGTGGCGACACCCAGGATTGGATAAGATAGGTGCAATATATATATTATAAGAATACCCGGTATTGATTGATGTGTTTGTAATGAAATAATCAGCCCAGACAATATATCAAAGTTATTACTTTAGTAAGGGGGTGAGCGATAATGTGGGTTAAAATTATAAAAAATGATTGACAAAATTAGTAACATTTCCAAGAATTATGAAAAATGATGAAATGCGAGTTAATTGATTGGTGTGTTTGTAATGAAATAAGCAGCCCAGACAATAAATCAAAGTTATTATTTTAATAAGGGGTGCGATAATGTGGGTTTAAATTATAAAAAATGATTGTCGAAATTAGTAACATATCGAAGAACTATGAAAAATGATGAAATATGAGTTAATTGATTGATGTGTTTGTAATGAAATAATCAGCCATGTTGGTTTAAATTATGAAAAATGATTGTCGAAATTAGTCCTATGTCAAAGAATTATGAAAAATGATGAAATGTAAGTGTTTATAATGAAATAATCATCCCAGACAATATATCAAAGTTATTATTTTAGTAAGGGGGTGATAATGTGGGTTAAAATTATGAAAAATGATTGCCGCGATTAATACCATATCCAAGAATTTGGAAAAATGAGGAAATGTGAGTTAATTGATTGGTGTGTTAGTTATTATTTTAGTAAGGAGCGGGCGATAATGTTGGTTTAAATTATGAAAAATGATTGTTGAAACTAGTAACATATCCAAGGATTATGAAAAATGATGAAATGTGAGTTAATTGATTGGTGTGTTTGTAATGAAATAATCATCCCAGGCAATATATCAAAGTTATTATGTTAGTAGCGGGGAGCGATACAGTTTAAACAAAAGGGCCAGAATAATATGATGGTGTCTTCATTCATGCTGAACGCCCACAGAATGCCCAGCAGCAATTTGTTACATATGAAAAATGCCACTGTGGAATTTTCACAGGTCCCACTAGTTATTATTATTATTATTATTATTAATATTATTACTATTATTATTATTATTATTATTATTATTATTATTATTATTATTCTCGCTGTGGACATTACATAAATATATACACGAAATCGAAGGGAAAAAAACAATTTATTTGTAACTAGTGGGGCGGGTGGAGCTTGCCTGGTCATAAAATATGCTTAAATATATTTTAATTCATGTAGATTTTATATTTATTATTACAGAACCAATTCTCTATTGAATATTATATTGTACCTAATATATAGTAATGATTTAAAATGGCTTTTTTTAATATATGACTTGTGTGCCATCAGCCAGAATTGAAACCAAAACATTTAGCACTCCAGCCGCATTCCCTACCATTTGAGATATACACAGATAGATAAGAAAGATTTAAAATTAGACCACTTCAAGCTATGAATGAATTTGCGGAAACACAAAAGTAATAAAAATATGCCAGCAAGTTGAAATGACCAGTTTGCATTTCAATTTGACAACATTATTCATCCATCCAAACAAAGATTTTACTTGTTAAAATCCACCGTTGATGTATGATTACTATTTCCTGTTAATTTCAGTGTTATGTAGGGACCAAAAAAAAGTTTAGAAAGTGTTTGAATTCAGCTTTGAAATGACTCAAAAATAATATAACAAGAATAAAGTAACATTTCATTTCTGTAACTAACCATTTTGTTGAAGAAAGAAATACTTAGAAAGCTTCCTTTCATTAATAAATTGGTGTTTTGTTTTTGCTCCCCCCCTGTAAATTCACCCTTGTCTGTTCGTTGCTCAACTGACCCTGCAAAAGCTGAACGAATTGGGCTATGAGACTGTCTCATCTGTCATATTCACTAGACCTCTCGCCCACCAATTATCATTTTTTCAAGTGTATCAACAACTTCCTGCATGAAAAATGCTTTAAAAACAGAGATGATGCCAAATCAGCCTTCAATGACTTCATCGCCTCTAGAACTTTGGATTTCTATGCTGATGGGATAAATAAACGTGTTTCTCGTTGACAAAAATGTGTCAATTCTAATGATTCTTATTTCGATTAATAAAGTTTATTATGAAAGAGTTACGATCTTTTTAAGTTAAACATCAAAAAACGACATTATTTTTGCACCAAGCCAATATATCGATACAAATTTGATTTTTTTTATATAACTAAAGAATTGACATTTTTTTTATATAACTAAAGAATTGACATTTTTTTTATATAACTAAAGAATTGACATTTTTTTATATAACTAAAGAATTGACATTTTTTTATATAACTAAAGAATTGACATTTTTTTTATATAACTAAAGAATTGACATTTTTTTATATAACTAAAGAATTGACATTTTTGTTTATATAACTAAAGAATTGACATTTTTTTATATAACTAAAGAATTGACATTTTTTTATATAACTAAAGAATTGACATTTTTTTATATAACTAAAGAATTGACATTTTTTTATATAACTAAAGAATTGACATTTTTTTTATATAACTAAAGAATTGACATTTTTTTATATAACTAAAGAATTGACATTTTTTATATAACTAAAGAATTGACATTTTTTATATAACTAAAGAATTGACATTTTTGTTTATATAACTAAAGAATTGACATTTTTTTATATAACTAAAGAATTGACATTTTTTTTATATAATTAAAGAATTGACATTTTTTATATAACTAAAGAATTGACATTTTTTATATAACTTAAGAATTGACATTTTTTTATATAACTAAAGAATTGACATTTTTTTATATAACTAAAAATTGACATTTTTTTTATATAACTAAAGAATTGACATTTTTTTTATATAACTAAAGAATTGACATTTTTGTTTATATAACTAAAGAATTGACATTTTTTTATATAACTAAAGAATTGACATTTTTTTATATAACTAAAGAATTGACATTTTTTTATATAACTAAAGAATTGACATTTTTTTATATAACTAAAGAATTGACATTTTTTTATATAACTAAAGAATTGACATTTTTTTTATATAACTAAAGAATTGACATTTTTTTTATATAACTAAAGGATTGACATTTTTTTTATATAACTAAAGAATTGACATTTTTTTTATATAACTAAAGAATTGACATTTTTTTATATAACTAAAGAATTGACATTTTTTTTACTTTGTTTTCTTTGGATTCTTCAGACTATTCTTCTCGTCTTGAGTATTAGTTGCACAACGTTTTGATCAGCCTTCTTCTTTTCAAACTCTGGAATCTTTCTGTCAAACTCGGGAATATGCACAAAATTTTGAATGGAACCTTTTATTCAATCCATGAAGTAACAGGCTCTTGTTCTGCCAACCATGACTGAGTGGAAGTCCTAAGTAATTCGCAATTGTACTTTAAGGGTCACCTGCATTGAGGATTAAATCTTCAATCTTCAAAAGAGTGTAACTTATAACTGAATTTTACCAAGTACTTAGTTTTTTTTTACTTATTAAATGAGATTATATATTGATTTTTAGATGAGGTCGTGGCTATATTGACTCACATTCAACGTGGGGCGGGTCACAAATTTTTATATAATAGCAACCCAAATTTGATATCGGCAGTGAGTTATTTGGACAAAATCACCCTTTGAATTCCTGTGCATCCATCTTCCTCCCTCATCAACCTACACTCCGTCACCACTGACAATAAAGATATATAAGTGTGTCATCATTCTTTTTGGTACAACAGGTACATCCGTATTATTTGGGTTCTTCAAACCATTATTCTCATCCCCAGTGTTATTTTCACAACGTTTCGCCCGATGTAACCTTCGATCTTCTTCAGGTGTATTTGGTTAAACTTGTTAATCTTTCTATCGAACTCTGGGAATTTGTACAGAATTTCGAGCAAAACAATTTACTTAATCCATGGGGTAGCATGCTCTCGTCCCATCAGCCATGACATGCAGATTCCCAAGTGCAACAAGAGACAATGTTGGAATTTTTTTTTGTACCAATAATAGTGCATCCCCCCCCCCGTTTACATTTATTATTTTTTAGCTGGTTCTGTATTTTGTATCTTTTTTGATTCTTAATTTTGTACATTTTGGGTTTGTACGAAACTCCCTTTAATTTGGAGAAAAGGGAAATGCTAGCTCCGTGATGACGTCACGAGCCCAGCGCGAGATTCGCCCTCTTTTGAAATTCCGCCGACATGGAGATTGGACGTTCGTTTCATTGCCCGGCATTGAAAATGGAATTTTGACGAGCCTCCTTCAAAGAAGAAAACCTGGCAAGTATGCGACGAGGCATACTTCTGAAAACTATCTACGATTTTGCACGTAATTAGGAGTGTAATTATTTTAAGAAAAGACCTTATTTTACGTGACAAGGAATTTTTGAACCTCCTACAAAGAAGAAAACCCGGCAAAGAAAACCCCGGATATGCGACGCGGCCATACTTCTGAAATCCATCTGCATGTCTACAGTTTGCACGCAAACATAGAGGGAGAGAAAATTTTAAAAGGACTTTAAACGAGAGAAAAAAAAGAAAAAGGCACGTGTCTGACTGGCCTTCAATATGTGAGTACGCTCCTAAAATTTACTAAATAAGAGAGTGTGATTAGACACTACTATTTTAAATCTTCGTTCTTGGATATGACATCTTCATTATGAGAACCAATGTTAGTTTTTTCATCATATGTTACTTTGGCGGTTTTTGAATTTAATGCCCGCAAAGGGAAAAATTTGCAACTAATTTTATTGTGAATAAAATCTCTTCTTCATTTCAAAGCAAGACCTTTATATTTTATTCTTTACCCCCCCCCCCCGATCCTTTGTTTCATGCTGTCATTTTTTTTTCAGGTTAGTTACTTTAGCGTCGAATTTATCTGGAAGCAAGATAAAATTTCGACAACAACTGAAGAAGGTAGGAGGTTACATCAGCTAAAACACAGGGAAAATAATACTCAAAATGAGAACAGTAGTCCGAATAATAGAAATTATCAATCCTCATCTCAAAAATTCAGAAACATAACAGAGTTTCAGGTAAGATGAGCATGCAAAAAAATATGTAAGACAATGAAGACTGATGAGAACTCAGATACAAAGATTACAATATGGTTGTTTTCAAGTCCAATGTAAACAAGTTCCTGATGAGCCGTCCCCCCTAAATAATTAAATTATACCTAATTTCTACCACTTACACTGTTGTCCCGGTGAACGTTAACACTTATCCTAGAGTAGTGTTCTGGCTTTGATTAGTGGCGACTCCTCTGTAAAAAGAAAAAAAATCATAAAATCTGCTACAAATTGTTCATGTATTCATTCATGTCTCTCGCTATCGTCACGACAAAACAATCTCTATCATTTGAGAGTTCATTTCATGCCACAACAAAACCCACACGTTCATGACTGATTCAAGGGAAATAACTCATAACTCAAAATGGTTCAAGGGGGATAAGTCATGAGCCTCATTGGAAGGATCTTACTTTGTTTTCGCAGACAAAAAAAAAAAAAAAAGAAATGAAAAAATAGGATTAAGGAACAAAATACGAGTCTGGCATCTGGTCTGTCAAAAAGGTTTTTGACTAGCTAAAAAGAAAAATGATTGCTTTTGATTTTATAAGCTTGATCAGGATTTAGAGAACTATGTTGCAAAAGAATAACACAGGTCCAACGGCCAACGCAGTACATCTCATTTTTCTCAATTTTCTTTATTTTTGTTGAGGATTGGGCATCGTACTGGATGCCCGCCATTGACCAGCTATTCCAAACACTTCAACCAAGAGATTCTGTCTTTTTAAGTGAAAGTGTTTGTATTTTCGGTGGGCCTGAACAAGCGTTACTCCGTGCCTAATTTTTTTTAGTTCAGTTTTTTGCAATTTTTTCTGTGGATTATTATTGATTGGACACAAACCTGATTATTTGAATAAAGAGATGGAAAAAAATTATTTCGACATTTGAAAAGGGTGCTCACTTTTTAGAGTGTTGCGGGACTAACGGGTGTCGATGTTAGTACCGCAAATTCCAAATAATAATAATAAAAATCAAGTGTAAAATGAAATGAAAAAAGAAGATAAGAAAGTTTCTTCTTAATTGAAAGTCTCTTCCTGCGACTGAAGTAATTAAATGTTTTGAAGGAGAAAAGTAAAAGTTCTCGGTTAGAAATAACCATTGTTTTTTTGTTTTTTTGTTTTTTTTAGGAAGAAATAAATAAATCCATCGCTTACTTTAGCGGAAAGATAGAAAAGGGTAAAAAGTTCGTTAGGGTAAAAAGTCCATCTCCATGTGGAGGATTAATTATTGAGCGTGCACACGTTTAACGTCCACGTGGACGGAGATCGACGTTGATGTTATTTGCAGCATGCTGACTTGAGATCGACTGATTCGTTTGGGCGCAACAATGCTGTTTTTATAGATTCCGACCAGCTTCACGGAGACCTATGTCCCTGAGTTTTTTTGGTTGGTTTATAGATGGAGAAGGGGTGAAGGAAATGAGGCCATAGAGGTCACAACAAAGAATACATTTAATTGACAACGTTTGAAGTATGTAGAATCTGACTCCATGCAATTAAGGACAGACGAATATTGAAGGTTGAGAACCGGTTTTATTTATTAATGACAGTTTTAATTAGAAGAGGTAAAGTGTTCGTAGGATGTCTGTAGGTGTGTATGCATTGATAAGGAAAGAACTTTTGTAGGCTTGTATAATTCAACAAAGAATGAATGTTCGTAAGCGTACTTATCTTTTCGGACGATGGGGGTGGTAAGTGGGTGACCTGTCGTGCTACTGTCGGTGATATGTGTCCTGGCTTTTAACTTGAGAGCGGCGACTTCTTTCCTCAACAGCTAGCAGCACGGCGTCTTCGCCTCCTATGTTTTTCTCCTTTTTTTCTTTTTTCTCTAAAAATGCCCCGTTTTATAGGGGCACATCGGCTCCCACTGACTGTGATATTTTAGACCTTTATTTTAGGCGCGGAGCTCTGCCATTGGTTGATAATTCTTTTGTGGTTATCTTATTTTTCTTTTTCCAAACGGAAACGATGCGTGGAGCCATGTGCAAAAGACGATTTTTCATTTTGTCTCTTATGCTGGATACGTTAGCATCCGGTTCGCTGCTAATTTTCATCATGTTCCCACAGACCATCAGAAAAAACATTTCTTAAATTTGTTTTCTTCGTAATCTGTTCGTAACTTTTGCAGCCTACTAATCTAAAAACACTAACATGTTTATTTTTTTATTTTTTATTTTTTCTCTTTTTCCTTATCACAGGTTTGACTTTAATCCTGAATATTTGTCTTGTTTTCTTATCTTTCTCCTAAATCTTTTTTGTCAAAAATACTATTATTAACCAATACTTCTTCTTATATCTAAAACGAGAAAAAAAAAGTTTCCCATGAAATTGAACATTTCCCAAATTATATTTGCGTATTATCTGAACTCAAAAACATGCGGCTTTTTTTTTTCTCTTCTAAAGTATGCATTACTTCTAGCTAAAGTTAATACATAACCCTAAAGGTATTACTTCTTAACCAGCTTTTTAAACGAGTTAAAAATAACCAGACTTTTTCAATTTGATAAAAGTTCCATTATAGCATATTTATCATGGGGTGGAGCTGGAACAGTTTAACATCCCAGCTCGACCTAGATAAAGGCAAAAGTATCCATGCATTAACATCTTCAAGTACTACCCTAAGCCGGGTATGGGGCAACGGACTTATACTAAGTAGATATTAATAAGTCCTTCTAACCTTTTTTTTTTTAATTTTATTTTATTTTCTCAATGGAGAGTAGATAATGCATGTGGGTGTGTTATCGGCAGCTCCAGTAACTCTCACTTCTCCTTTTTTGTCCTTTAGTCCTCATTTCCAATGAATGATTTTTCTGACAAAGGGTGAAGAAAAAGCTGCTTTCCACGTCGGTAGTACTTTGTAAAGAGTAGCCTGAGATGTCGGAAAATTTCTGTTCTATGTCTATCCTTGTGGTCATGTTACTAGTAAGGGTGCTGGAGGTAAACGTTTCATCTGGGCTGACGTTACACGCCTGATAGTCAGGGACCCGAACCTTGGATTAACCACTAAGGAGGCTGTCCTATCAGCAGGTGCAAAGTACCGGGGCTGCTGTATTGCCATTTGGTGAATGGATTCTGGACCATACAGTAGTTTCTGGTAGGGCCTCTCGATACCATACTAGTGGGTAATTGTTACGGCTTTACCTTATCATGTGCTAGAAAAAAAAAAGAAAAAAAATTTCTTGTCTTTTTCTCTCTTATTTTCCCTCTCTGTCCTGCTCCAACCAAGTCTACCGATCTGCTCCACAAACCCCAAAACCTCAACAATCATGACAAATCTCCAAAAAAGAAACACGAATAAACCTAGAACCCCATCCTCCAACGTAAACCCCTACTACCAGGTCTCCTTCTCTAACATCAGGGGTCTACATTCCAACCTTCCAGAGGTTGAAACACAATTACAGGAGACGAAACTGGACATATTCTTTCTAAGTGAAACTAGCATAGGGCCAACCATTTCTTTAGACGAATTCACAATTAAAGGATACTCTAACTTAACATATAAATCTGACCCCCAAGATCGCCATGGGCATGGAATATGTGCCTACATCAAAGATGGCTTTCCATGTGGTAGGTATATCTCCAGAGAAGACCCTAATTTACCTTATATGTGCTTCCAGGTTGCACTAACTTACACCACTGCATTTATATTTGCCCTCTATCGCCCCCACAACACAGTGGGGTTACTATCTTTAAGAGGATATCTGAGAAAATTGACCACATCCTGTCTGCTCATCCTTCGGCTAACATTCACATTTGCGGTGACTTCAATGTCCATAATGTGCAATGGCTGACCCACTCAAATAAAACCGATGATGAGGGGAGGTTTTGTCATGTTTTGCCATTGCCTATGACCTCACTCAGATTGTTCACGAACCCACCTGTGTACCCGATACACCCGGTCAATATGCAAGCCTTCTAGACCTTTTCCTCACAACTTCCCCTGAGCTGTGTTCATGTTTTATTCTATCTCCTCTGACCACTCTGTTGTAGCAGTTAAGATAAAAATGAAATGTAATAAGTCTTCAGACGTACCTCTCCACCGTACTGTATATCGATACTCTATGGCTGACTGGGATAGCTTCCGTACATTCCTATCTGACCTACCTCTGCATTCCATGTTTAAAAAGGATGTGTCCTCTATAGTATCAGACCTGATTGAATGGTTAATAGACCGATTCATACCATGCAAAAAATTCCAACAAAAACCTAACAGCCAGTCATGGTTCTCCCCTGAATGCGCTGCTGCCAACACGCACAGAAATCACTTTTTCCATAGCTACCAACGTAATAGATGTACTGAGACTAAAGCTGCTTTCAGGACTGCCAGCAATCACTGTAAAAGAGTAATAAAAAATGCAAGAGAGCTATATGCTCAGTCTGTTAAATCCAAAGTAGCTGAGCAGCGGCTTGGTTCCCACCAGTTCTGGCAAATAGCAAACAGGATCTTGAACAGAAGCGTGTGTTCTATCCCAACTATCATCAATGGACCTGAGATCATCTCGTCAGCATCAGACAAGACCAAACTATTTGCCAAGAACTTTGCAGCTAATTCTACCCTATGCGACAATGGCCATCAACTCCCTGTATTTCCTCCTATAACAGACAACACGCTATGCAACATACAAATATCTGTGCGTGAGATTGCCAAGCTAATAAAGAACCTTGATTCCAGTAAAGCAACTGGCCCTGATGGCATTCCAGTTATAGTGCTGAAAAAGCTCCAACCAGAACTTGCCCCCATACTTACAAAACTGTTTAAGCGTTGCCTTAAGGAGAAGTGCTTTCCAACACCCTGGAAAACCTCATCAGTATGCCCTGTATTTAAGAATTCAGGTGAAAAGTCATCTCCCTCTCAGTACAGACCAATAAGTCTCCTGTGTGTTATGAGTAAGTTGCTGGAATCCATATTAAATAGAGAAGTAGTCAACCACCTCAACAGAAACAACCTTCTTAGTGACATGCAATATGGTTTCCGCTCTGCAAGATCTACCGCAGATGTGCTAACGGTTATCTCACATAGAATTAGTGAATCTCTTGACAAAGGTTTCCTTTCCAGGGTAATTGCTCTTGACATATCGGAGGCCTTCGATAGGGTATGGCATAAGGGCCTACTTCACAAGATTTCCAGCTACGGTACTACTGGAAATATTTTCTTAATCATTAAATCATTTCTCTTTGATAGGTTCATAAGAGTAGTGGTTGATGGGCAGAAATCAGAGGCCCACAGTATTAATGCTGGAGTCCCTCAGGGGTCAATCCTGGGCCCAACTCTCTTCCTGATCTACATCAATGATCTCCCAAAACACATACTTAAATCATTCGTTGACATCTATGCTGATGACACGACCATCTATGGCAACACATCAAAGGCCGTAAATGACAAAGTTCTCTCTAATTCTCTCTCCTCTGATCTTGAGCGCGTGGCACAATGGAGGAAGAGGTGGCTGGTCACTTTTAATGCATCCAAAACCAAGCTTCTATCTTTACATCATCAACACTCTGATCCCCATCTGGCATCAACTGAAATGGATGGCTCTCGTCTTGGGGAGGCTTCATGTTTTGACAAGCTTCTGGGTTTGACCTTTACTCCTGATTTAAAATGGAACACGTACATCAAATCTGTTGCCAGGGACGCTGGGAAAATGGTGGGATCCTTCTACCGCTCCAGAAGATATCTCACTACTGATGCAATTCTCTATCTGTATAAAAGCTAAGTATGTCCAAGGATGGAGTACTGCTGCCACATCTGGGCAGGAGCTGCTAAAAACAGCCTATCCTGCCTTGACAGAGTACAAAATAGACTTTGTGGTTTGGTGCGGGATGCCCTTTTCTCTTCCCTGCAGCCTCTCTCCCACAGAAGAGACGTTGCGAGCCTGCCTTTGTTTTATCGTTATTTCCATGGCAAGTGCTCGTCTGAGCTCCAATGTCTCTTTCCCCCTCGCCAATCTTTTACGAGAAACACCCGTCTGGCTGAAACTACTGTCAATAGTTTTCCCCACTCTTTATCTGTGCCTAAATCCAAACGTAGATTCCATGAACAAAGCTTCTTTCTCAGAAGTGCACGATTGTGGAACTCTCTTCCATTTGCCTGTTTTCCACCTGACTGCAACTTGGATGTCTTCAAATCCAACATAAACAAATTCCTGACTGACAAACCGCCCCCTTAAGTAAGACACTCTATTAAATCTCGAATACTAATGATTACTACAATACTATCTCATTGATTACTGTACACGCAATAACCCTTATCTCTGAGTGGCCTCCGGGCCTTGATAAGTGGTGACCCCCATGTAAAAAAAAAAAAAAAAAAAAATCTGATTGGATGAACCGAATAACATCTGTGTGACGTAAGATGCTTTGAACTACATCCACGTAAACAGGCAAAGTTTAGTTTCTACGCCCACAGAATCTGTGTGGGCGTAGAAAGACAATGTGTGCGTAGCTGAGGTAATCTTTATACAGTTGTGCGCGCATCTGGGTTTTACAGTTGGAGCTACATGCCATTATTCTGTTTGAGTAGACTCGACGCAGCAGCGGGGCTACAATAATAGTAAATCGATCACTCATATATATATATATATATATATATATATATATATATATATTTTCTAAACACTGGAGTTAATTATTGCCTTTAGTTTTTTTATTACCTTTTTTATGAAAAACTAGCAGGGGTACCCGGCGTTGCCTAGGTGTTTGTAGGGAGGGAGGCTCGAACCCATGACACAAAGGTTGAAAAGAAAGTGAAAAAAAAATGTGGCATTTTACCACTATACTACAAAGCATAGGAAGTGAAAAGCGTTCAAATTTAGCAATGTCAATCAAAAAGTTGGCTTGCTAGCAGGTGCAGAAATGAACGTTGGCTGAAGGCCAGTTCAGCTTTCCGCCGTTTCATTTATTTGTTTCCCCTTGTTCAGGAAACCAAGCTCCCCCAAAAAAGTGAGAGCTCTCAAATGAATAGCAGTTGTCTGATATAAAAGGTATTCCCAACATTGATCAAAGCTGATTGCCTTCAAGATGCTTTATTTATATGAAAAAGACAAACAAACACTGGAAACCAGGTTTTTTTAAAAACTCTCTCAAAATAAATGTAGAGATGACGACCATTGCAAATTGTAGATATTACAATCTAGGGAGTATATAAAAAGTTCTAAAATATAGTACCCCCCCCCCGACATGCACGCGGCCATTTTGCCTTTTCTATATATAGACTAGCTTGTGTGCCCAGCATTGCCCAGGTGTTTGGAGGTGTTTGGAAGGCAAAAAAAAAAAGCTGTAGTAGGCAGGCAGCAGGTTTGAACCCGTGATGCGAAGGCGGAAAAGAAAGTGGAGGTGTGTAAGGGTGTTGGTTGAGCAAAACAAAAAGAAAATAGGAGTAGTAAGTAGGTTCGAACCCGTAACGCGTCAGAGGAAAAAGAGGTGGAAAAAAAAAACTATCTTACCAATGTGCCTACCATGGTTGTGACATCACGGGCGGTCAAAATAACGCCTTCTAAGTGACGTCGTGAATGTGAGGGTTGAATGACTTGCAAAAAATGTTATCGAAAAAAGCAACCCCTTCCTGTAGAAAAGTGCCCAGTTGAGGGTGAAGGAATGAATGTTTTGGGCCAATTTTTCGATATTTGCCATCTAAAGGGCCGAGCATCAAAATGATACCTAACTCGTGAAAATCCATCGCCTCTGTCAAAAGTTTTAGGCAGACATACATACATACATACAGACAGGTGAGATTTATATTATAGACTAGCAAATAAAAAAAAATAACCTTTCATTTAAAAGAAACAAAAAAGTTTAAAAAAAAAAAAAAATTAATAAAAATCCAACTCACCTTTCATAAAAAAAACAACTCACTTTTCATCAACAAAAAATAAACAAGTTAAAAAAATACTCGAATAAACTCAATTTTTATTTTTAAAAAAATATTTTTCTTGTTTTTTCCATTGAGAAACAAAATAAATATTTCTGAATTACAAATGCAGTTCATATTTTTATTTTCTATTCTTTGTGTTTTTGGATTTTGTTGCGTGTTTCTTGGTTACAAAATGAGGGGTCGATTTACGAGAATGTTGTAAATAAAAAGTGAGCACCCCTTACAAATGTTGAAATAATGACTTTTTTTATTTTGAGTTTTTGCTTTTTTTCATAATCTGGTTAATTAGATAAACAATCAATAATAATTCCACTGAACCCCCTACCCAAAATACCCAAAAAAATCAAATAAAAAAAATTATGGGGGGGGGGTATGCTTGTTCAGGTCCACTTATTTTTCTTGCACTTGATCTGATATATTCGCCAGGTAGTTTTCAAAATTATTTTTCATAAGCCTGGTTGTTTCTATAATTGTTGGAATGATGGAATTTTTCCCAAATTCCTGTTTCTTTTGATATTCTATTATAATACCTTGGTATTTTGCTATCTTCTCCCTCTCAGCTCTGTTTAAGCCAGCATCATTAGATATGCTGACTTCAACTAGGGTTGCTATATTCTCCCACATCACTATGTCAGGTTTAATAGCTTTGTTTTCTAGGTACGGAGATGTAGAAATTGCATAGTCATAGTGGCTGGTGTATGATTTATTTGCAATTGTTTTTTCTGGTATGCATGTTTCTAAGACTTGCTGCTAAACTGGATATTTAGCTTTTTATAAATGTGTAAAATATTTACATTCCATTGTCACATTGTATAGTAGTCATCAACCATCTTAATCTGTGTGTGGTGTGGCTGCCCACTTAAAGTTGATCAGTTTCCATAGAAAGTTGTACTATTTGGCCTTCTTCTGTTGCCACCTACCATTTTAAACTGAACCCTTTTATTTAACCGAAAGATGGAATTCACTTGTACATAAAATTCACTATAATATTTCTCCACGACATTTTGTGTCCAATAAGAGAAATATTAATTGGTAATTTTGTAATAACCTTCCTTGAGTGAAGAGGCATTCTTGTGATAGAAAAATGATTCAAAAAGGAATGACAAAAGAAATAAATTTTGTAGAACAAAGAAAATGATTTGAGTGTAGTTATCACAAATTTTTAATTCCATATAATTTCTGTATGATATATGTAGTGTCCTTAATGCAATTGCATCTATCAAGCGCTGGTTCACATCATTCTATGCTATGACACCTGGCCAGTGTGAGCAAGTGACGTATGAAAGCTTAAGGTGTTCGATCACTACTAATCTTTGTGTTCACTGGCAACAGTTCACCTAAACGCTGTTGTTCCTTCTCGCTTAAAAATATCTTATTTGCAGTAAACTCTCCTCTTGAGAGGTCTTCGCTATTTTGGTCACAAACTTCGTCACCTAGATTGAACCAGATTGAACCAGATTGAACCAGATTGAACGAGGCATGACTGGAAAAATGATGCGGAGGTCAGCTGAAAACCTGGCTCAGAACAGTGGAGGAGGATATTGATCCTGGAGCCTTGCCTCTATTGGGTTCGCTACTAGAATCATGATTGGCTAATACTTGTATCTGCTACTTTAGTGGACTGTTACACCTGCTCAGCATTCGTTTGGGATGTGATAAAATCTTTGGATGGAGCCAGCCCAACCACTTTAGCATGAATGCCTAAACAAGTATGAGTAAGTAATAGATGATGGAATAAGGATACAATCTATATATTCTAAAACAAGCTACAGCAGAGTGTGCATGTGAAAGGGAGGGAGGGGGGGGGTAATCGCAAGTTTTTTTTGGGTGTTTTACCCATAACTCTTGTTAAGCCATTGTGCATAAATAAAAACAGAAATCAATCTTTTTTCCTTTTCTTTTTTTTAATTATAACTTTAAAAAGAATTTCACAAAAACAATAACAATATATAAAATACACGGTGAAGAACAAATAAAAAGATAACGCCAGTTTTGTCAGGAAAAAAAACAAAACAAAAAAAAAAAAAAACAACAACGATTCGATGATGTTCCATACAGTCAATGGCAAAACAGCATACTTGTTAATGCAGGATGATTGATTTTTTTTTTTTTTTTGAGACAATATTTCAGATCTTCTAACTAATCCTATCACAAAAAAGGGGGACGTTATTTTAAGAGATGTTTGTATTTAGGCTAAACAAAATTGCTTTGCAGCTCACATAAGGCCCATAAATCACATATCAAACAGCACATATCATCATTATTATTAAATCTTTGCTATGCAGTAAAACTGTTACATAAACTATAAATAACTTGACTTAATATTTTTTTAATTTTCATAGATTAGTAATACTGAGCAGTAATTTCATTGTGAGAAGAACCTAAAAACAAAAACAAGACACACACACACATACAGTTTTACACAAAGAGAACTTGCAAAAGTCAGTGAATAAATCATTCCTCAGTAAATATTCTAAATAAAACTCTAATTTAAGGAAATATATACTTATTATGGTGATTAAAAAACGATAACCAAATTGACAAAAAAATAATCCACTAGTTTTTTTTATTATTTAAGAAATTCAATTTTTTTCTTTTAATTGAGAATTTGAATTAACTTTTATATAAATTTCAAGAACATAATACTTAGTGGAAAAACAAAGTACTAACTGCAATTACTGACCCCTTTTATTTAACAAAAATGATCTCTTAACTCCAATACTCAATTAAAGGGGAAAAAATTAATAACGACTATTTAATTGCTTTTCATAAAATTTGGATACAAGATTTTTCACCATAACAAGTAAGTATTTCTGAGAATTAGAAATTCATTTAACGTATTCACTATGCTTTGTGACATAACACTTCAATAAATTAACTAAATAAAATTCTTATTTTAGAAAATACAGATTTTTTATTAGGGTTAAAAACTGGTAATCAAATTTTACAGAAAAAGAATCCAGTAATATTTAAAAAATTATTTAAGATATTTAATTTTAACTTTTTTTTTTTTTTCATAAATTTCTAAATTTTAAAGACCAAAAATGGTGAAAGAAAAACAGTATCTTGACAATTACTACTCCTGATCACCATTAAAATTAAAAAGATGGCAGAACACCATCAAAATTAAGTCATATGCTAAAATCTATGAAAATATTTGAATACCTTAAATACTAAAAAAATATAAATGTTAATGGTTGCGGTCATAGAAGAACAAGAAAAAATTCTATATAAGCACTAAAAATGGTTTTATGTCATGTTTGTTATATCATAAGTGAGGAATCATTTTCATTTAATTTTCTTTATTATTAAGCATGTAAAATTGAAAAAAAAAATTGTTTGAAACATGTTAACATTATGTGAATAAAGTGAAGTAAAAAAAATGGTGACCAAAATTTACCTGGTGTTTGTTTTTATATTTATCCACCTTTTCCTCATTTTGTTGCTATTAATTCCGGGGTTGGGGTAAACAAAGCATATTTTACTCAATTTTATATCCATAATACTAAATAGATTTTAAATGAAAAGGATTCCTCATTTAGTAACATAAACCAAAAACCAACATAACATCATTTTTAATGCCTATACAGAATTTTTTCCTCACATTTTTTAACAACAATCTTCAACATTTACTAGAAAAAAATCTATTGGATTTTATTTTTTGTAAAATTTGGTTATTGGTTTATAATCAGCATAAAAAGTATATATTTGTTAAAATTAAAATTTTATTCAGCAGATTTACCGGGGAATGTTATGTGAAGGAGGACCAAAAAATCTCTTAAATGCACAAAGTTTCATACGAAACATATCAATCCAATGTAGATCAGTTATTTCTTTTTCCACATTAGCAGAAGTCATTTTTTCTTCCATCATAATCAAGTAATACTAAAAATAAAGATATTTTTCAGATCACCTAAATGTACCCAACCACTTTTATCAGAAGACGGATACATCTGTTTTAGGTTTAACCTATGAGACTGGCAAATAATTTCGGCCATCTTGTCTGCCAATTCCAATGGCTTAGATGTCATGTACTTCTACTTGTTAGGCAATACATTACAATGCAGATACATTACAATGCAAATACATTACAATGCAGATACATTACAATGCAGATACATTACAATGCAAATACATTACAATGCAAATACATAACTGATAAGAACATTCATTTGACAATGGACGTTTTATTTTGTTTTATTCGAAATTTACTGAAAAATCATGACTTTATTAATTAGTGCCATCATAGTCATCGTGGTTACTATTAGTTTGTACATAACAGATCTTAAACTCTTAATTTGATTATACCGGACTGTGGTAAACATGGTCTGAGGTTCGATCCCTAGAAACAGTTGAACTACGCTGACGAGAGGCAATGACCTCGAAACATGCGTGTACGTAGATTACTGTTTTAAAAAATAATAAAATAAATAAAAATGTTATATACGTCCAAACAAATTAAAAAGGGCAAATTTCTAAGTAAATAAAAAAATGAGCTTTGAGGCGGAGCCAATATTAACCGTATGTATCGCTTGAAAAAACAACAATAACAAATATATATATATATATATATATATATATATATATATATATATATATATATATATATATATATATATATATATATATATTTAAAATATTAATTTAAACCAAAAATGATGCATTTTAAAATGAATAGCATCATTTATTATTATAAGCTGAGACTTTTGATATCTAAAAATATCTTTTTCAGAATAAAACTTTTTCTACCCTTTCCTTATTCTGTTGCTATTAATCCCAGGGGTGGGGTAATCAAACTCAAGTATTTAAGCTCAATTGATAATAGATGCAATTTATGCAATTCCAGAGCAAATATACATTGAAACAGTTTTTAGCCAAATCTCATATCAAACAAATTGATTTTAATTTAATTTTTTCTTTTAATTTGAACTTTTTATCAGAAACTATTTATATACACATAAGAATGTTCAAATAGAAATTTAAAACCAAAAATGATGCAATATTTAAAATAACTAAAATCATTATCTTTTTTTTTTAATGTTCATATCTTGAGAAATATCATCAGCATTTGAAATGGAGTTGTACACTTTTGAAAGGAGTTGTTTTTTAATTTTTTGAAGGCTGAGACTTTCAACATTTGAGGGTGTCTTCTTCGGAATAGAACTTTTTTTTGGGGGGAGGGGGGATTTTTTTCCTTTTCCTCATTTTTTTGGAGCTGATTGCAAGGAGGGGGAATCCTCTTGTTGAGATTCCAAATATCAGGTAAGCTTATAAAATAAAACCCCAAAAAACCTAAATAATTATAATTTATTTAAAACTGTATCATTTTTAGTTTTCAATTTCTATTTTAAATATTCATACATATCTGTTGCGTTGCGTTATCAGATTTCTTATATATACACCCTTATTGACTTGATAACCTAATAAAGTTCCTATGTAAATTTACTCTTTATCTTTTTAATTTGCTCCATTTATTACACTTAATCAGGTAGAGCATTTTTTATTCTGATAGGTTTGTCTTGTTAAAAATTTATTTTTCAGCTTAATTTTACATATATATATATATATATATATATATATATATATATATATAGATAGATAGATAGAGAGAGAGATAGATAGATAGATAGAGAGAGAGATAGATAGATAGATAGAGAGAGAGATAGATAGATAGAGAGAGAGATAGATAGATAGATAGAGAGATAGATAGAGAGAGAGAGATAGATAGAGAGAGAGATAGATAGAGAGAGAGATAGAGAGAGAGATAGATAGAGAGAGAGATAGATAGAGAGAGAGATAGATAGAGAGAGAGATAGATAGAGAGAGAGATAGATAGATAGATAGAGAGAGAGATATAGAGATAAAAAGATAGAGAGATAGAGAGATAGAAAGATAGAAAGATAGAGAGATAGAAAGATAGAGAGATAGAAAGATAGAGAGATAGAAAGATAGAGAGATAGAAAGATAGAGAGATAGAAAGATAGAGAGATAGAAAGATAGAAAGATAGAAAGATAGAGAGATAGAAAGATAGAAAGATAGAGAGATAGAGAGATAGAAAGATAGAGAGATAGAAAGATAGAGAGATAGAAAGATAGAGAGATAGAAAGATAGAGAGATATATGACTATAATTGCGTTGGATAATTTGATACCGTCTTAAATTCACCAACACTCCAGTTTTAAAAATATCAACTTATAAAAATAAAATTAACATAAAATAATTTCTTGAGAATCGATAGTTATAATGAATACCAAATAATACAGGTCTATTTTCATGAAATGAAGTGTCGTTATTTACACATTTCGGCCTTTTATTCTCATCACGGTTATTATATCCATAAAGTGGATTATAGAAAACGGATTGGTCTGAAATTCCTGGAAGGATACCAACAATGACAAAAGGCACGTGAAGAAGACCCAAGTGTTTGGTGTATTAAAAATATTTGTGAACATAACAACCGCAATGAGGATAATAATCAAAAACTTGCAACGAAAAAAAATTATGTTAAAAAGTAATTTCATTGACTTTAAAATCATGTTAAAAAATAAAATAAATAAAACAAACTTTTTTTTCGTCAAGTTAAATAAATATTGTCATAATTCTTTGGATTGATCCCTTGATATTCATTTTCTGGTTGTTATTAACTTTCAGGGAATCGTAAAAGAATCCACTGACGACAATTGGAAAAGAACAAGTTACTTTTGTATAAAGCAATTATATTTAGTGATTTCTGTATTTTAATAAATAAAAAAAAGACAATAAATTATAGTAATTTAAATGACCGATAGAAGTGTCGTATGACAGAATTGAATAAGTCGCCATTTACTTGTCTCCCCATTATCAATTCTTAATATGGGAAAATCCAACTCCCCATAAAGGGGCACTCTGGATTGGTACACAAATAAAAATTACCTCAGTCTAAAAGAACTTCTTCACTGACTGAGAATAGAAAACATTATCTTAGCCAAAAAGAAATAAATCCGTTTCGTATTATGTCACAAGGCCCCTTAGCTTTTTACAAAACTTTTATTTTCCATTATGACATAATACGAGGATTCCTCTGTATAAAAAATGTTGATTCTTATCCAGACTTCAACTCAATTAAAAAAAACAAAATAACAGAAAAATTTGCATGATGTACATAGCCATCACAGAATGTAAATGTCATATTCTAAAATTCACATAAATTGATGAAGTAGTTTTTCTTTATATAGTGGTTGGTTGTTTTTGTTTTACGGCATATCAACCTTTTTCAGGTTATTTAATGCCGAATCTAGTTATTTTGAGGAACGAATTTTAATGGAGTATATTTGTTTTTTAAGTTGGATTCTATTTAACCCATAGTTGGGACCCTAACAGGTACTACCACTCCGGGTCAGAGTGGACCTGGGAGCAACACCAATTAAAGGGTGGCTCCACACTCCCCAAGGCCCACATCGGATATAGTTTTAGGTCATATCCAGAACCCTTTATATAGTGATTTTTTTTTAACAGTAATTGTATTCATTACAAGGTTGATCTCAGTAGTTTGGATAGAGTTGCCTCCCTTTATTTATTAAACATGGTGGATCAAAACACGTTTTGATTTTTTATAAAATCTGATTTTCTTAGTTTTAAAAAGAAAACTACTTGATCAATTTGCGATTTCTGGAATATGACATTTTTCGTTCCGTTACGGGTATGTACATCAAAGATTTTTCTCTATTTTTGTTTTGTCAATTAGGTAATTCTGGATTTGCACCAATAATATAATATTAATAATAATAATAATATATGGACAATTTAAAATAAATAGGTTCGATAGTTCAAGGTTGGTCCAAGATGATCAGCTGTTGGTGGTCATTGTATAAATTTGGAATCGATGTCAAAGACAAAGTTTCATTTGACGGGTTCTCAACAGAAGCTAATAAGAATTCATCCAACGTTCTTTCAGCACATTCAGCAATGAACCGTATAAAAGGACGGATATCGCCATCATTAGCCATCTCTAAGGTTTCGTAATAGTGAAATCGGTCTTCAACTTTGATTGAAACTGGAGGAAAACCCGCTCGCATGAGTATAAGGTTCATTAATAATCTTGAAGTTCTACCATTTCCGTCGTAGAACGGATGGATGGAAACAAGTTTATAATGGGCCAACGCAGCAAATTCAATTGGATGGATTTTCGAGGCTTCTTCCGAATTCAGCCACAATATAAATTCTTGCATCAATTTTCCCAGATATTTTGCTTGAGGTGGACTAAAGTTACCAACAAATACTTGTGTCCGTCGTATTCGACCAGCTTCAGTTGGATCTACATATCCTAAAACACGTTTGTGGATTTCAAGGATATCATTTAACGTTAACTGACCAACTTTCCCTAGAAGGGTGTTATTCATGAAACTAAGTGCTGCGTCAATTCCAATCACCTCATTCTGTTCATGTAGACTTTTCCCGCCAATTGCCAATTTTGTTTCAACGATTGCACGTGTCTGTTGCAAAGTCAGTGTATTCCCTTCAATAGCGTTTGTATGATAGATATGAAGGAAATATGCCTCTTTCTTAGCACGACGCAAACCAGGATGATTAGCTGGTATTTTGTAAAGCTCGTCTCGTTTCTTGTCGATACGGTTGAAATAGTTCTGGTCAATTTCTTCAACAAGAGGCAGCGTTCGCTCACTGTTAGCCAAAGCTTTGCTGTGCGTGGGGCTTAGAATTAGAGCCTAAAAAAAAAAAAAAAAGAAAAAAAAATATTGTTAAAAAACTAAACAAGAATGGTTTCTTTATTTCATTTTATTATCGAAATATAATAAAATAAGATCAAAGATATAAGTAAGATCTATTAGAAATTCCATGGTGGTTTCTACAGCAATCTGCATGATTTGCTGCTAATCATAACATTCCTTTAGAAATAATGAATGTAAGAGTCAATGCTATAAAAAAAAAAACATTCACTTTTCTTTTTTCAAGATAGGCATTACACGCACAACGAAGGAGAAAAAAAGCAACCTTAGGAGAAATTAGCATCCTCAATAATGTTGGGTTAAACAAAGCTAAAAAGGAAAAAGAAAACAAAATACCAACGTTTTATGTATGACATGAAAAGAAATTGGAATCTTAGGAAGATCTCCATTTCAGTAATTATAGGAATAACCAGACACATGAAAAAATTTTTTCAAAAACTACCTTGCAAATATAACCAGTAAACCAAGAGAAATACAAAAAATTTCACTTAAAAGGACGATTAGAATCTGAAAAAGATCTCTCGGTTGAAATATATAAGATAGCGGGTGAATGTGAAGTTAAGCGTCATACAGTCTGATCAGTACTAAAATGGGTGGCCATTTGGGGAATACCAGGTGCCGTATGTGCTCTCTGTTTATCTCTGCATTGTTTTCAGTCATCCTGGACTTCTGCTTGCCATTGGAATCAAGCAATGTCAACTCAGGAGAGGAATGGTTAGAGATTGTACAACCCTTGCTTTATAATCCAGCATAAGTCATCCATCATCTCTCCAAGATGATCAGATGGGTTTTCGTTGTGCCAACAAATGAACATCCACCCATAAAAAAATTACAATGGATCCTTCTTTGAACGTTTTCCATACATGAAATGCAAATTTACTATCATTATAGATTTGAAAAAAATCCAAGATTTATCAATTAACCATCACTTTTGTAGATTATAATGGATTTAATATAAATTTTATCAAAATCTAGTAGAGTTACACAGCATTGCCTGGGCCAAACAGGAAATAAAGTTGCATTTGAACACACCTGGTATTCTTAGAATATTGAGCACATTTTCATCACTACATTTTACTTTCTATCCTGGGCAATGTCGAGTACATCTTGTATATAATAGTATAACAAAATATATTTATGTCGGTTTTTCCTGAGCAACACAGCCTTTCACATATCTGCTCTATTCACAATATTAAGCAATGTTGGATTAATACCTGCTCTATCCAGATAATTGAGCACTTTGCATATGGTTTCTATGCAACATTTTAAAGACAGTGTGCGAGAGGCTTCCAAAGCATTGCAAAAATTAAGCACTCCCCCATCCAAGATATACTTCACAAATATATTATATAACTAGCTGTACATACCCGGCATTGCCAGGTAAAAATCATATTGCTGAGCAGAGGGTTTAGTCACATACTATTTAAGATACATCTAAATATCCTAAGTTGTGACGATTTTCCTGAAAATTCACCATATTTTGGTTTTTGGAAGCATAAAATATAGCCATTTTCATCTATGAAATTCAAACAGGGCAATAAAATCTCAGTTGAAAGGGAAATAACTCCTAGATTAAATGAAAACTTATGTTTTTATACGCAGCTGATGTTGGTTATAATAAAAATAAATTAAATGTAAATTAAAAAATAAATTAATTTTATATAATATTTCTAAATAGAATACTTAAAACAATTCTATTGCCAATTTCCATTAAAATTTAGAACTAATTATTAAAATAAATGCAAATGAGATAACCTCTTGAACGTTGATTGCTTTTGAATTAATACTATATAGAGAAATCATGCAGGAATAAAAGTATATAAGAGTCCATTTTCAGTATTCAAATGAATTTATGAAACGGTATACCTTTTATATTAATCAAATTGTGAACAAACAGACATGAATACAACTTTATTATAATAGATATGATATCTATAATAATAATAATAAAATAATATATCTATAATAAACACATTATTATATAAAATATTTTTCAAGAAATTGTGAATGTGAAAAAGCAACACCAAGATTGCTTACCTTGACATAAAGATGGTTTGCAAGCACAATGTCTTTTTGATACTTTTCTATGAATTCTCCATATTCATTCAGAATATCCGCATGTTTCGGATCAAGCGCAATTGCATGTTGGAACAACTTGAGAGCTTTGTCGTTCTTGCCCTGCGCATGCATATCCATAGCAACATTCAAAGAAATCAACGCTTCTTTCTTCAAATCTGAAAACAGAAACAATTCTTTTTTATGAAACAAATCTGGCATACAAATTGTCCTTAATTTCCGCATGCACTTTTGGTAAAATCATTTTTTTTTTTTTCATTTTTATATTTCATGAGAAGTACTTTAATGGAATGTGTTCTGATGAACTCATAGTACTTGTGACCCCTCAATGTACATACTTCCGATTAACCTGACAAGCAGCAAAATTCTACGCCTTCACTGCTGAGGTTTATAGATGCCGAAAAACCTTCTTCCTAATAGCTTCTTCTTTTTAACTACTAAACTTTGAAATTCTGTTTCTTGCTTCCATGACTGAACTAACCAGCAGAAGTTTGAATGTAACGTGAACAATCTCACTGCTCAACTCCCTACAGTGCCCTGTTTGACACGATTCTAAATAGTAGTCACTTATGTTCAAAGTAACAATATGCCTTGTTTGGGGCAAAAAGGGGTAAAAAAAAAAAAAACTAAATAAAAAATAAAACAACTTTTTTTTTCTTTGATTTTTATACAACGGATTGCATTGAATTGGATTGAGAATGATAGGAATCCGATTCAGATATTTTCGTCTCTAAAGAATTAACAGAGTCTAAATATTGGAAGATTTTAAAATACGGAATTGGAGTCAGATATTTTGAAATCTTAGTAGTCAGACCTTATAGCTTCCAACTCCACAACCTTGCTTTGTACTCTCCCTACTATTATTCATTTTAACAGTTTTTACTCCCCTTTCCACTTTGCCCCACCCCACCCTTTTCGAGATTATCTGGTTAACTTAGTTTCTTAGAAAAAAACGTGCTGAAACTTTTCTCAGAAAATTAATTATCTTAATGCAATATTGTTTGTTATTTACCTTTTTACATAAAAGAAATAAACTTTATTTCCACATTAAAACTGCTATTTGTTTGCATCGTTCTTTTTTTTTTTTGTTTGTTTCTTTTCATGTGATACTATCGACGACCCTCCACAAAGTGTTAGGAAAGAAAAACATTACATCAAGAAGCCCTACCAGAAGCTACTGCATGGTCCAGAATCCATTCACCAAATGGCAATACAGCAGCCCCAGTACTTTGCACCTGCTGATAGGACAGCTTCCTTATTGGTCAATCCAAGATTCAAGTCCCTGACTGTCAGGTGGATAATGCCAGCCCAGTTAAAACGTTTACCTCCAGCATCCTTACTAGTGATATGGCTACAAGGATAGACATAGAAACCAAAAATTTCCAACATCTCAGGTGACTGCTCACGCTAAAATACTGCCGACCTAGAATACAGCTTATTCTCCTTTTGTCAGAAAAATCACTCAGTCTAAATAATGTAGCCATTACAAGACTGATTTTTAAATATCAGTAATTTGAATTGAGTTGTCTATTTTTTTAATACGATGGATCAAGATGCACCATTCTTGCTTCCTCATAAAATTTGATTTCCTTAGTTAAAAAAAAATAATAATTAATTTATCTGATTTTTGGAATATGACATTTTTGTTCTGTGACAGGTATATAAATCATAAAATTTTTTTATGCATTCTTGTTTTTTGTTAATTAGGTTGAATCTGGACTTGCACCAAAAACAATCATACAAGCATTCAATAAATATTTTATTTAAAAAAAAAAAAAAAAAAAGTGTGTGTTTTATTTTACTGTGAATGTGTGTAATCACTGCAAAGGCCGTGATGTTTTCATCGAAATTCAGAGCGCAATTTCAACATTGACATAAGTCTCAATCATGCAATCCTGATCCATCTTATAACAGGACTCTCTCTTTCAAACAAAACCACAACACCAGTTCAAAAAAGCATTCCAATCAGTCAACAACAAACGACAGATTTACAATCAGAACTCTGAGCCCAAGTGGATGAAAAGTCCAACCAAACACAAACTGATCAAGACACACCATTCTTGCTTCCTCATAAAATTTGATTTTTTTTTAGTTAAAAAAAAAAAAAAAAAGATTAATTTATCTGATTTTTGGAATATGACATTTTTGGTATATAAATCATAAAAATCATACCAGCATTCAATAAATATTTTATTTAAAAGTAAAAAACAAATGAAAAAAAAAAATCCAAATTTCAGGAGCAGAGAAACGTAATCGGTCATCTTTTCTGCTAGAATATATACACACAAGACTTTTTAGTCCATTAAAAACAGGTAAGAGTTATAACCCATTGATTTGGAATGAGTGCTTTATGCCTAATTAATGATTGAATATGGTTAAATTTGTTCTCATTTTTGCACTAAATATTAATCCCTAACTCTGCACTGAACAGATACACATTAATACTTAGTTAACTGCACCTTATAATGAAGGGCCATACAAAATTTCAGTCAAATCAACTCAGTAATTTCTGAGAAAATTTCTATAGTAAATGTGATATTGTGGTAACTAATTCTTATTAATCGCTCAAACAGATACTATAATACTTAGTTCACTGCACCTTATAGCAAACGTCCATACAAAATTTCAGTAGTTTTTGAGAAAAAGTGGAACCGAACAGACAGACAGACAGAGAAATCTTTATCTTCTATTATATAAATCTCAACTGTCTGTTTGTTTGTGTGTATGTCCACTAAAAACTTTTGACAGACACATCAAACATTGACGAAAGATCAGTCTCTCAGCCAACAAATATAAAAAAAATTGTCCAAAAAGCATTAATTCTTTGGCAGTCAACTGGGCCGTTTTTTACTTCTTTGTTGACATTTTTGCAAAGTCATCATAGATCTAGCAATACAAAATTTCCTTAGCCTTATATCGAATGCCGCCAACATTGTTTGTCACTGTGGGTGCGGTGACTAAACTGTTTACTTTCTTTTCAATTCCTTTTCCTCTTAGGTGTTACAGGTTTGAGCCTACCCCCCCTCCCCCGCTCGCACAGGTACTCATTGCTCTTTTAATTTTTTCTAGAGTTTTGAAACATTTTTTTTTCTTAGGGCTGTGTTGATCAATACCCTTACCATAAAACCTCTCCACATCCAGGAAACGCTGGGTACTCCTGCTAGTTTATTATATAAAGGAAAGTTGGCTGTGTGCTTGTGTGTGTGTTTGTATGTCCTCTAAAAACTTTTGTCATCAGCATTTAAGCTGCACGAATGTGGGAGTGTTAGAAAGAGCGATCTCTCAGACACAATATTAGCATTACAAGGTGAATTTTTCTTTTTGGTTAATTGTTATTTTATCAACTTCATCATGAAAAGAGTTGTTTAAAAGATGTTTAAAACCGTTTTAATTATGCAAATACCATCAATAGTTCAAAAGAATTTTAAGTACCAAAATTTATACTTTTCCGTGGACATTTTTCTTTAGAAAAAGTGGGCTAAATTACAGATCTCAACATTTCAAGAAATTCGGTAATTTCGTCACCATTTATTTATTTTTTAAGCTATTCTCATGAAACTTGGCACTCTTATGTCAAATTGTGTGCTATTTCTAATTATGCAGTCAAATCTGATGTATCTCTTTACCATAAGCCATGAATGATAAATTAAGATGGACAAATTTCAATTTTTTTTCAAATTGGTGCATGGTATCATACAGTGGGTGTCTATTCATGAACAAAACAATAGGTATTTACCTACCTCCCCACCAAAGGGGAGCTTAATTTGGAGTGCAGCCATCAAATGCCTCAAGAGCATTCAAGGTCAGTCTTTACTAATCCCCTTAAAAAAAAAAAAAAAAAAAAAAACAAAGAAAAAATTTGAGTAGATATGAATTAATCTCAGAAATAAATCGAAGAAAATTTTCATGTAGATTTTGAATTTCTACAAAAGGTGGAAATTCCCATAGTCGACCAGAACTTATGCATTTTGGGACCAGTCCAATTTTCGAAATAAACTACTAATTTATATTTTTGTTTGAAGGAGGGAGTCAGGAAAAAACCTTGCTTTCGATGCTGTTTGTAAATTGCGCATGTGTGAATGGTTGTTTTGTTCTTTCATTTTAAAAAGCTAAATTTGCAGTATACTAACATCTGTGTCATCATAGTGCCATCAATAATGTGTTTGCTTATGAACTTCACTTTTGCGAGTTCACATCCACCACGCAGCATTTTTCTTTTTTTGTTTACAAAATTTTGCTTTCAGTTTCGCTTCTGCCTGATATCACCCAAGTTCCGTTTTTTTAACCAAATTTTATCAGACAACGCCTACACCACCCCCACCAGTATATTATAAATATCACTTGGACCACACTGCAAAACTACTCAAGATCATGAGCTGTAAATCTTTGAACATAAAAAAACTGACTGACCATAAGGTCCACCATCTGGTAGGCACATTACTTTTGGAAAATCTCAAGTTGGCCAAATCACAGCATGGAACCTTGTATCTAATAAGATATTACTATATTTCAAATGTCAGCCTATTTCTTAGGTGATTGCTCTTCTCTTAGCTAAATATTTCTCTTACCGCAAGCTTGTTGTTTGCAAGGGTTGCAACTACGCATTCCAATAAACATGTAGCTGTCTTGTGCATGTTTACAACAACTGTTTAAAGTTACAGCTTATTTTATATTCAATTATATTCAATTAATTTAATGATCAAACAATACCTTAATATAATTTAACTTTCACACAAGTTTTATTCAAATAAAAATTCAGTAATTTGGTAAGAATAGAAAAAAAATAAATAAAACAGCATGTGCTTCTCTAGGCTTCTAGTTTAGTATTTTTATTTTTTTTTCAATTTAAGAGGTTTTTTTTTAAAAAGAAAAAGTATTTATGGGATTAATCCCCATCTCATCTATAAGTTTATCTTCATTGAATTCTTAATTGCATTTTGACATTAAATTCTCTACAAATCTATCAGACCATATATGGAATATTGTTGTCATATTTGAGCTGGTGAATATCTGCCCCATTTGAAAGTTATCGATAAATTGCAGAAACGTATCTGTAATTTGATCGGTTTTCCCCCCACCCTTTCTCCCCCGCAACCTCTCTCTCACAGATGGGTTGTTACTAGTCTCAGTTTTTTCTATAAATATTATTACGGTATGTGTTCTTTGGATCTATTCCCTGCTTCCTTTGTTCTAGTTTGTTTAACTCATTGGTCTAGTGGTCTCCAACAATTTACTGTTTTGATACCTCATTGTAACACAGCTTCCTATCAAGTAACTTATTTCGAAGAACTGCAAACTTGTGGAATTATTTTTATTCTGACTGTTTTCCTTCTACCTATATAGCCTTGATATTTTCAGGACTAAAGTTAACAGGCATCTCCTTTATTTGCAATAATCATCTTTCATTCTTGTTCTCTCCTTACATCAAGTGGCTTCATGCTTTTTCTGGAGCGATTTCCATTAAAAAAAAGTTGATATGCTATAAAACAAATAAACCACACAGTTTCGTAATTATAAATAATTTTATGAAAGTCTCTGAAAGAAAAATCAAGATTGATATGATCTTTCTGACTTATTTTAAAATAATAGCGACCGATTGTTCTTGCCACATGATAATGTGGCGCCAACCCATTTAGGTTTTTTCTGATAACACAATGATTAAAACTTCCTGCCAAATTTGAAAGATTTACTGCGACTTTAAGAGACTTGAAAATAAAGAATTTGTATTATCTTCTCATCAATTGTTTTTGCATAATTCATTTTATACAAATACTAGCACAAAGTGCCTGGCCTTGTCCGATCGTAAAATATGCTTAAATATAATTCATGCAGATTTCGTATTTATTACTACAGAGCCAATTTTCTATTAAATAGTATATTGTATCTAATATATACTGATTTCAAAAGTTAAAAAAAAGCAATGATTTAGGTGCAATCAGTTAGAATCAAAAACCAAAATATTTAGCACTCTGGCTGCGTTCCCTACCATTTGAGCAAACCCAACAGACAAAGATTTTAAAACTAAGCCACTTCAAGTTATGAATGAATTTGTGCATGTGCAAAAATAATAGAAATCTGTTGGCAAGTTGAAATGAACATTTTGCAGTTCAACTTTGTTTTACGTTTTGGAATTTTTTTAGATGAGGTTTCATTATTCGTATTTGGATTTGTCGAACTACTGTTATCATCTTCAGTGTCATTTTCACAATGTTTTGGTCAATGTAACCTCCGACCTTCTTCATGTGTATCTTGTCGAACTCAAGATAAGGACCTGTGGCACAATGGTTAGAGTGCTTGGAAAAAAAAAAATCAATTTGAAGGTTCAATTTTCAGTGCAACAACCAAAAAATACAATCGAGAATTACTTAGAACTTCTATCCAGTTATGACTGACTGAACGAGAGCATGTTTCCCTCATGAGATAAATAAAAGGCTCCATTCGAAATTCCGTCCAGATTCCCTAGTTCAACAGAAACATCCCCAATTTTGACAAAATACACATGAAGGTTGGAGGTTACATCGGTTGAAATGTTGTGAAAATGACACTCAAAATGAGAACAGTGGTTCGACGAATCCAAATAATACAAATATTTCTGTACGTGTTATTCATCCATCCAAACAAAGATTTTACTCGTTATAAACTATTTTTGGCGTATGATTACTATTTCCTGTTAATTTCAGTGTTATGTGATCAGTAGTTTAAAAGTTTATCGGTTAAATATTTTCACACACATACATTCTCTTGGGGAGAACTTGAATGCCTACTAGACACTATTCTCGAGTGTTTAAGGTCTCTCTGTACAGGAGTTTGTCAGAACAACCTGGCATGAGGATACTTTTCCCTAGAAGTAAACCCTGACCAAATATTCAAACTCACATAGTATCCATAGCCCAAATAAGATCTCACTATGGCTAACTCGCATTAGCTTTTACGAGGAATGGTGCACCTTCCCCAAGTGATGTTACCTCAAGTAACAGCACAAAGCTGGATACTCCACCAGACTAGATGAATTCTTGTCCTGGAATCCAGTAAGACAAAGATACCAAAACGATATACTACACATATGAAAATGGTTCATTGAAAAGTCGAAATTTATGTTCTAAATTTCTTTACTAACTCAGTGTTTGAGAGATAAAGAACTTTAATGGAACATTCAAATATTTATGTATCTCATATAGAGTTCAAGAGTTAGCCTTAGGTAGTGGGCCCCTTGATTTCTGAGAACTTTAACTGAAGTAAAATAAAACAAAAGACATACATCTGTTTTATTTATATAGATTAAAAGTAGTACAATTTACTATATCATTATCATCATCGATTTAACATCCGTTTTACATGCTGGCATATGTTGGACAGCTTTTAGAAACTGACTTCCAAACTCACCTATCTCATTCATTTTGGGATCAATCAAGTGTGTAAGAGTCCCTATTTACTTGCCTCATGATGGCAGAATTAAACATAAGGTTGGTTTTTAATGAGGAAAATCCGGCTGTGTGTGTGTGTGTGTGTGTGTATATATATATATATATATATACTAGCAAAAGTACCCATCGTTGACTGGGTTCAAAAACAGCCTACAGAAAATGGACTCTGATTTATGAAAGTATGATAAGTTATGAAAAGGAAGGGTTGTAAAGAGATAGCTTCGAATTTATGGGTATCAAAACCAAAGCAAAATATGATGAAAGTAAATATAAAATAGATAAACCCCATAATTTATTATACCATACCTGTTCACATTGAAACACTTATCACAATATTCTGTGGATCTATATTAAAAAACCTTGTTAAACTTTGTGACATATTTCCATTCTATGGAGGTCAGGTGCGAACGAACACCCCATAATTTTATTATACCATATTTTTTCAAACTGAAACATAATTATCAAAGTATACTTACGCAGATAGATATGAAAAGTCTTTATTAAAGTTTGTGCCTATTTCCATTCTATGGAGGCCAGGCGCGAACACAGACCCAACAATTTTATTATACCATCCCTATTTAAGTTAAAACATACTTATCAAAGTATTATTATGTGCATCTATATCAAAAACACTTGTAAACGTTTTTTTTTATTAATTTTTAAATTTCTTATTTCCATACTTTGTGGACCAGACGCGAACGCAGACCCCACAATTTTAATGAACCACCGTTCTACCAAATCAAACATACCCATTCCTGTGTCTCGATACATCTTCTATCATTATATGTAATCAGTTTTTTTAAAATAGTCAACCATATAGGAGCCTATTTGTGATCAGACACACACACACATTCAGCTTTATATTATAGATATATATATACATATATATATATATATTAAATAAAAATTACAAATATATATATATATATATATATATATATATATATTTGCTGATGACACTATGTGCTATAATAAATGAGGAAAAAACGAATGTTCACCTATCCAAAGCAATGGTAGAAACACTTAAAAATGATCTTCAGTTGGTAGTGGAATGGGAACCGTAAATGGATGGTAGCATTCAATGCTACTAAGACTAAGCTTCTTTCCTTTAACAACTACAAAAAAAAAAGAAAAGAAAAGAAAAAAAAAAAAAAAGAAACCTTCTCAACCACAGATTACCATGACAAATAATACTCTATCTTCCCAAAATTACATACATTGATCAAGGAGTTTTATTTTTATAATGAAAATCATTTTTAAGTGATTAATAGGGATGCATATGCCTTACAACAAATCTAGTAAGTATGAGTATTGTGGAGTTATTTCCCATGCTTTTGAGATTTGTTTTCAAAATGGTGGATGAGACAATCACTCGTTGGGTATTCATAAAATTTGATTTACTTATTTAAAATTAAAACTACTTGATCAATTTATGTCATTTTTAGAACATGATATTTCAATTTCGTCACAGGTACATCATGCAGATTTTTATTTTTTATATAGGGAGGATTCTGGACAAAATCCTAAAAATTTAGCAAAACTATTGTCACTTGTTTTTAAGGAACTTAAAATAAATATTTTTCATGAGATTTTGGTAAAGTTGTACAATGCAATTCATCCTCACCCCATGTGAGATTCTACTTCTTTGAGGTGATCTGAAAAACAAAGCACTAAAACAAAAAAGTCAATTATTTTAAAATTTAGAGTGAAGAATCAGTTTTACGTATAAACTTAACATAAAATGATCATGGGTCAACAGTTTTTAACCGTATAATGTATATAAGTGCATCTAATTGAAACCTTTGTTAAAAGGAAAACAAAGTTATGTGACAGTTTTCTTTGGTGGGGAGGGGAGTCATGCTGAAAAAAATTAAAATGTAATGATGAAAAGTACTTTTTTTAAAAAATACTTTTCATCATTTAAACAAGTTTTATAGACAAAAAAGTTAATTTTTACAAGACTCTCCACTAACCGTAAGTCCAGGTGGCAATACCTACCTCAAAATAAACCAAGATTTCATTAAAACGAGAAACACTTGGTTAAAATGCTATATCTGGTTGAAAAGCATATGATCATTTTATGTTAAATTTATATGTTAAACTGATCCCTCATGCTAAAGTTTAAAGTATTTTTTTTATTATTCTTACCACCAAGTCTTTCAAGATGTTTATAACTACTTGCAAATATAAATGTACTTAGAGTGAAATGGGGTTTAACAATATCTCAAAACTATGTTTCAATAATATAGCATTAAAAACATTACGTTACAGTAAGTTCCATCTGAATCATGAAATTGAAATGAAAAAAAATAGACCAGAAAAATATAGTCGCCATCTTCATAAAGCAAAAGCAAAATTATGTTGCATTATTTTCTTATTATGGCATAATGATTCACATTAGGATTTCAGCATTTACAGTTTCAGTACTAAGTATCGACAAAAATTCCACAGTCGATCCCAGAAATGGTCGAAGTAGTTTACAATTTGAAAGTCACAAAAAATTGCCAAAAGATAAACACTATTGGATGTAATGGTTTAGGTTAGGGAGCAAACATTATTAGCGACATAAATTATTTGTAAGGTGAGAAATTAGTCAAAAACAATTTAGTTTACCTACTAAGCACTTACACACGACTAGGATAGAATCACTTTTTTAAATTTCAGTTGGGACATAGGGAGAAAAATGATGAAATAATACAAATGAAATTTTTTTCTGGTTTCATTTCAGCATTAGGGTCTAATAATGTTTTTTGTATAAAAATAAATTATTTTTATTTTTTGTCTGTCAAATAATTTACGCTGCTAAACTACACATTTACCATTTTTTTTTTTTTAATTTAATTTCCAAACTGTATTTTTCTTTTCAAATAATTTATGTCGCCAAAGGTTAACCAGTTGGAGTTAAAAAAAAAAAAAAAAAAAAAAAAGTAGCTTTAAATAATTGTAAACTACTTCAATCAATTCCAGGGCAAACTATAGTTCACCACCAATACTTAGGACTGACTCTGGATATCCATTCAAAATGTGAAGGTCAAAGAATTTTCGTAAAACATCAACATTGATGATTTAATCAGAAATGCCAATTTCGTCATCCACCACACGCGACCTAAAAACAAAAGTTTTGTTTTCGTCTCCATTGTTTCCCCGACCTCATTTATTGTTAAAATATTTATTTATTTATTTTTATTATTGAAGCTAATTCATTATTAATCTAAACATGAATTAATCAACTTTCAAACTTAACGAATGACATTAAAACCAACAAACAAAAAAGTTGTGACCACTAAACGTCAAACTTTATTGTTTCAGTTTCCATCAAACTTTTGAGCTAGCAACAGATTTAATTCCCCTCCGTATGTAACATGATGCAACAAATTTAATTTAACATTATCGTCATAACTTTTGTATCATTTAAAAGAAGAATCTTCTAATGAACTAATAATATTTTTTCAGCATAAGAAAATAACGAAAATGCGAGACTAAAATTGTGTTTAAATTATCAATGCTTTAAAACAACGTTTCTATGTAGTGATCATTTTGAAAGTGTAAATACACAAGTTTAAAAAATCTAGTAAAAATCAATTAATGGTCAGATTTTCATGAAATTTTCCATACTTACTCAACTTATATTTTAAAGGTAGTTTTCGTTAAATATGAGGGGAATGGGTTTTGATCTTCCACCTCCTATATTTCATGTTACGAAAACTAAACAAAATAAATTAAGGTTGATAAAAATTGCTACATTAAAGCTGAAGAATTTAAATTAAAAAATATTTATTTTTAATCTACTTATAGAAAATCATTATTTTACTTGAAGTTGTAAATAAAAAATGGACATAAAATCAATATTGTCCATTTTTTATTTACAAGTAAAATAAGTTTCTTTTTTTTAATAACATTTTGAGTAAGCATTTTTTGTTTCTCACCTCTGCATGACTTATATTTTTATTTACTATAAATCGAATATTGGTACTTAGAAAGTACCGTGTTGAAATAATGACATTATTGAGAAAGTCATTCTTAACATAGGGAGAGGAAGGAGTTTTTGTAACTATTCTGTATTTTCACTAAACAATTTTATAATAAAAAAAATACCATTTGAATTGAACTTGAAAAATAAGGATGTACAAATTTTTGTGTAAAATCAGCCACATCATCACTTTGTGTCTACGTATAATTATGCATACTTTTTACAGAAGCTGCTAATTGCTTTAATTGAATCAGAGAAACAGCATTTTTTGCAATTGTTTATGTTAATTTTATTAATTAGAGGCCTCTGTACATTTTTTAAAAATAGGTGCTAAAATCAAGTTAATCCCCCCCCCCAGAAATAAAAATCTTTTAAAATAATTTCAAGTTGTAGTTGAATTTGCTATTTTATAATTGCCAATAGTAATTTTTTATATTATATGAAAATATTTTTTAAAAATGGGAAAACCTTACTAAAAATCTGTTTAAAACATCATATAGAATATTGGAATTTTATTCTATTTAAATCTTTTAAAAATCAATTATTTTTTAGAATTCTGTTTTTTTTTTTTGTTGTAATCTAATTAACTATATAATATATATTAGTGTTGGGACGATTCCTAAATTTTTTCCAATTCTGATTCCAGGAAAATGTTGATTAACAATTTCAATACAAAGTATGATTCCGATTCCTGTGGAATTGTTGTTTTGAAATATACCATTATATAATCAAAAGTTTTTGTGTAGGGAAAAAAATTTGGTTCAGGGAAAAAAGTGGAAATACAATTAAGGGAATTTTGAAAACGATTTGATTTTTTTCATAAAATTTCTTTCATTAAAGATAAAAGTCAAAACAAATATTTTAACCATGAATTAAACATGCACCATGAAATTAATAACAACCAATTTCAGGAGTTATTTTATATATTAAAAAATATAAAGAAAAAGTAAGTCATGATTAATTCAACAAAAATACAATAACATCAAATTTCAAGGGGAATAACATGTTTTGTTTATTTAATCTTTTGATATTCATTTTTTTTTATTGTATTTTTTCTTTATCTTCGATAACTCTTTAAAATTTAACATTTTTTTTTTGCAGCTTCAATCACTAACTGATTTTTATTCCACTTTCTAGAATATTCTTATTTCTAAATGAAATTTAAAAATAACTAAATCTTTGATTAAATTTTTAGCCTTTTATATTCAATCGTCTCAAATTATTCCTATTTATTTATTTGACTTTTTAAAAATATTTTTAACAATAATAATGTTATTTTTTAAATCTAAATAAATTGGTTTATCTCTATATTTATTTTTATTATATAATTATATACTTATCGTCCTTTAATGTCTTAATTTACCTCTTTATTTCTATATAAAAAAGTAAATTTTTGGTAATTGTTTATTTCTATTGTTAAATAAAAGTCATTTATTTCACTTTCAAAATCGCCTCCACCTTAATGCTGTTTCTGACAACCTTTTTATTTTTATTTTTTGTTAAGGGTTGGGAAACATTTACCCATGCTCACATCACAACTGTGATACCAGGCATTGGTGAATGTCGACCAAGCCCCTACAGTCCTTTAGTTGAACGGCTCTGAGTGACTAGTTAGTTTGCAAAGTTAGGGTTCAAAGGATTTTCTTTTTTTTTTTTTTTTAAAAGTTAAACTTTTTCCTTTTTTAATAAATTTTGCACATTTTCTTTCTTTTTTTTTTGTTGTGCAAAGAAGTTCTAAAAAAATGTTTAATTGCTTCATTCGCAGAATATTTTAATGAAATGTAAATTTCTAAAAGAAAAAAAAATGTAAATTTCTAAAAGAAAACAAAATTAAATTCACTTACCGCATTTATTTAACAGATAGTAAAATGATTGTTTTCTTTTGTAGCTTTCGAAAGATCTGAAGCGGAACCGTCAGTCAGCATAATATGTAGTTCTAACGTTTTTGTTTTGGGATACTTCAAAAAAGCTGACCAACTGTCAAAGTTTTGCAAACTGATACCACGTGATCAGTTTCACTTTAGTTTTAGAAACATTTCCTGAACAGCCTTCATTCAGAAAATAGAAAGTACATATATTGTTCTATCAAACCTTTTATTGTTTAAATAATTTGACTTTGCTTGTTTTATTTTTAACAAATATAAAGGTTGACAAGACATGTTTCATTTACTAATGAGATTTTTCATTCGTTGAGTGTCCGTAAAAAAAAAACAAAAAAAACTTCCTAAAAGATAAGCGCCCCCCCCCCTTTTTTTTTTAATCACCAGTTGGAAAAACCACTGATTTTTAACATGATTTACTTGCAATGAGAGCACTGTAAAATCGTTTTTCTCTAAGGGTTAAGTATTCATCAACTTTTTATGGACTTGACGCAGTTAAGCTGTTTTATACATAAATAAACTTCACTCACAAATAAAAACAATGTTACCTTGCATCCCCTAAAGTTTTGCACTAGTGCAAACAGATAACTAATCATGAGCTTTGAAGTTTCGAAGTAGACAGACAGCGCCTATGTAAGTGATAGAATAAGAAAACTCATTAAGATAAAGATTACCTTTAAAGTAGTTAATAAAATTCTTGTATATCATATTAAATATGTTATGAAAAGTTCTATGACGTTTTTATCATAAATTTTTGACAGCATTAATCTCACTTCAAACAAACAGTTCAACTTAAAAATATAAGAGAATCATAATGAAAGAATCATAAATCTAAGGTATTTTTTAACGATACGATTCCTACGATTAACGATTCCGATTAATCGTTCCACCACTAATATATATTATTGAGAAAAAAAACGTTGATCTTTTAATAACATTGATTTTATGTTCATTTTTTCATTTATAAATTCAAGATAATTTTGGAATGGTTTTATGTATAATCATAAAACTCAGATCAGCTTGCTTGCTTGGGTGTTAAAATTGTCCATCCGCTTTGTGACTTCCGATTTCCAAAAATTTGTCCGTTTACCTATTTCATGATCGCCTTGTCTTAAGTCTGATATTAAAAGTCACTGCTGCATACACAAGGTCAACAGTCATTTTTTTGTTTTAACATGTTTTCCTTACAAAGCAATGTAATTTAACCCCATTCAGTTAAAAAAAAAAAAAAAAAATTATTTAAATATACAATGGATAGCTATAATTATATTTATAAACATAGTTACTGCTTTTAGTAGCGCTCCTGTGTATGTCGATTTATTTATTTTTTTTGCAGGCCTTACTTAAAAAATATTTTCTCTTCAAAGAGGAGGGGAGGTAGAAACTTGGTTTTATTAGTGCTTTTACTAGTGCCTTCTTTATTTTAATTAATGTATTCATATTTTTAAAGATTTGCTTTGAAAAGTTCTCACCGTTAAATATTACTTAATCAGTTAATTATTATTTCATGATATTTTTAAGGCTGTTAACACACACAAACTAGAGTATAATGCTCACTCTCTACTCATATTTTTTTCTTTTCATTTTTTTCACTGGATTACACCGCTCTCATATAATAGATTTTTCATTTAATCTAAGGGCAATGATAAGACCTTTATTATCAATGTACTCCGCATTGTTTTTGCTGGTCGCAATGTTTGTTTTTGTGTGTATGTGCATTCAATTTTTGCATGTGCGCGAAATTGTGTATTGTTTTCATTGGTCGCCACGTATGTTTTTATGTAAGCATGCATTCATTTTTTGCGCGTTTACACATTAATTCTTTATACTTACTTGCACGTTTATACATTAATTCTTTATACTTACTTGCGCGTTTACACATTACTTCTGTATACTCACTATTCCATAGCTAGCTATAACATATACTGACTCAACGGGTCACGCGTAGTCTAGTATAAAATAAATATTTTAATTATTTAAACACTTCAGCTTTATAAAATGTTGCGAATTTATGAATCTAAATTTATTCTGTTTAGTTTTCATAACATGAAATAGGGGGGAGGGGGGGTAGAATACTTTTAAAACAAATTTCCCTTGTATATTTAATGAAACTTACTTTCATGTAAATTAAATAAAAGATGAAGTATCGAAAATTTCATGAAAATCTGACCATTAGTTGATTTTCGCTAAATTTTTTAAACATGGGTATGTTTATGGCTTCAAAATGATCACTACATAGGAATGTTGTTTTAAGGCATCAATAATGTAAACACGATTTTAGTCTCGCATTTTCATTACTTTCGTATGCTGTAAATAAAAAAATTAAAAAAAAAGAGGTAAATATAGGGATACGGCGTAAAAAGCAAATTAGGGTGGTCGGTGTTCTGCCATAGCATATATTTACCTATTATTTTTTAAAAAGTAGCACAATATCTTCTCTGCATAAATACCTGAATATTTATTGAAAAAAGAAAAAAAAATATTGAATTGCGTAAAATTAAATAGAATCCAATAAAAAATAATTTAATTACAAAATTAAATCCAACATTACTGTTTATTCGTGAACAAGTTAAGGATATATATATATTTTTTTTTTTTTTTGTTAGCAGTTAAAAAAAAATAAAAAATTACTTGTGACTCTTCAAAATTTGAAAAGATTTTCAAAGCATTTAAACTGTCGAATTTAAATTGACTTTTGAATCACTATGTTCTATTTGCAGTTCTTGCTGTCCTTTTCTTCATGTCCTCGATTCGCGTAACTGAGACGAACAGCACAAAATCTTTCACCAAGCAAATGGAAGAATGCCACCCACACACAAAAGTCAAACGTCTTTTATCACCGCGGGGGCACCAACTCATGCAAATCAATACCAACCAGATTTCTCGTCCCATCACGCAGGCGCAGTGTCATTTGTGCATTGGACACTACAGCAACCGGCTCGTCATACATTGTCTACACTCCTCCCTGATCACAGCATGTGCAAGGTCGTGCTGGTAATCTTCGGCGTGTACTTTGCCGCAAGGGTGGTTCTGGGGTCTCTCCATTCTGTGTTGTCTGTGGGCCAGGTAGTGTCATACCCTCACTATCATCCGAAGTCTCATCTGCTCTGCCAGGTGGAATGGCATCTGGTCGGTTTTCAGAGGGTTCCCATTTTGGGTTGGTTGTCGGCCAGGCAGTGTAATACATGCAATGTCATCTGAAATCACATCATTTGGATGACCAAAGGGGAAGGTATACGTCCGGGGTCGTATATCCTTCACATGGCACGGGATACCATCAACACCAATGGATTGCGGGCTGATCACTTCTGTTACTATTCCTTCTTCGAACTTGGATGTGCATCGATAACCTGGCAGTTTTACACATACAGGGTCACCCACATGGTATTGGGTTTGTGCAGAGGCTGGTAATGTGGGCATTAGGTCGATGTTCTTCACCCTAACTTCATATCTATAGATCCTGTTGGCAGGTGCAGTACATGATGATCTATCGTCCTTGGTCATGACATTGTACCAATACACTGCTTCCTGAACAGTGCATCTCGTTCTGGCTGCAATCCGCTTAATATTGCGGTGGCATCGTTCTGCAATGCCATTGCCTGCTGGCACATATGCACACCGAAACCGCAGGCGTACTCCCCAACCAGTGGAAAACTCCTTGAATTCCTTACTGGAAATGCAGTGTCGTTGTCAGTAAGCAGTTCCTGCAGAAGGCCACACTCCAAAAATATCGACTCAAGATGCTGAATGAGGTGTCTGGAGTCCTATGACAACATCCGCCAAATGGTAAAACGCGCTGGACTGCAATCCGTGAACGTCAGAAAATGTTTGCTGTTAAAGTGTGTTATATCCATCCCCAGCCTTTGCCAATTAGCTTGTACTGCCAATTTTCCTGGCTTCCAATTAACTAGGGACGGATCAATCGCCCGACATTCCTTATATTCTCCGATAGCTGACCTCACATCTGCTTTGGTAATTGTTGGACAAACCTGCCGAACGAAATATGCTGTACGTCGGATGCCTGGATGCCTACTGCTTTTATACAGTTCCATGATCGGACTACTAGTCATTATGTTATTCTTTGCAGCACAGGTCAGAGGTAAAGGCTCCGTTGTGGATTTCATTCTATCAAGCCATCTTTGTGGAACACATGGGGTCTGCCAAGTTCTGACTCGTCGGGACCAAAGAAACCAGTGATACACACTTACGAAGTCTGTTTTTAAGTGTATAAATTTGCACTTCTAGTGAAACGCAAGGTTGATGCCCTTCAACACCGCATCTAGTTCAACCAAATTAATATGCTGCATGTCACTCATGGATCGCAGCCAACATGCATCTTCAAAGACAATAGTGTCATGTTCCAGGAGCATGCTGGTTGCCAGGGAACTTGCGTCCACTCATACATTGACATCTTGTCCGTTTACACACCACCGACCCTGTGAGGGATAGCTGTACTTCACCCTGGCTATTGTTTCCTGGAGCATTTGTTGAAGTGGAACATCCTCTGTGGTGTCGTCCCATCCTTGGGTCACGGTGTTGGCCAGTTGCTTTATGATTCCTGTTGCTGCCCGTAGCCACCCACACACTGGCAGATGCCTGGTCAGTTTCCCACACAGGGAAAAAAATGGCTCGACGTGTTACAATCTCTGGAACATCTGGAATCATACTACCAGAAGTCCATGCTCCCACCAGACCTCCAATCCAAGCATTCGTGTGCCAACCTTCAGCCGCTCTGGTTCCTTGCTTCCCAATCCAAGTAGAAGATGCTGCTTCACTCGTTTCATGGGCACCAAGCTGTTGTTGATAAATTATATATGCCGATGTTGCTTCCTGAACAGTTGCATCTTTGGACAAAACAGCCTCGACAATTGCCTGCATAATGGATGGGGCAACGTTAAGCCCAAATCCCATCCTAGTCAGGCAGTATCTTTCCCCCTTCACAACCACGGTTTGAGACGGCTATAAAAAATGGTGCACATGTATCTGGAGGTAGGCCTTTCTCAAGTCTAACACTGACACGTTGGACCCCTTCCTCCGCCAGTCCCTCAGCTTTTGTGAACACACATCCGCACGTGCCATGTATGCGTCCACATGGTCGTTTATCTCGCGGTAATCCATAACAGGCCGCACTTTCCCCTTGTCATGCTGAACAATCGCCATTAGTGGGATTAATCCCTTGGGTGGACCAAGCTCTTTCTTCGGGTATGGTATCAGCCATCCATTGCGAGTCCTTCCGAATGTGTTTGGGCATGGTGTATTCAGGTGTCTGATTGATCAGCTGTTGTGGTGGCTGCTCATTCGACCATTTCCAGGTTGATGTCCAATGTTTCTTAGTTGGGTCGAATACAACATCAAAGTCAGGTCGTTCTATTTTCACTGCAACAGCAGTGCTGACACCGCAAACTTCCTTCGGGAAATTGGCCTCACTGTGTTCATTTATATGAATGCCGCCCAACAGGCGGATGGCATCAATTCCGAGCAAGAGATCGAATCCCAATAGATCTCCATCCATAGTCAACATGTCCACCACCACAGGGATCCTTTTATCCACCTGCAAACTGACCTTGGTCGCTCGTTTGTTGGTCATACTCTTTCCGTCAACAGTCAGTACCTCTGTCTTGTGTCCATTCCGTGGACCACAAACCGTACTCCTTACTAGAGATTGGGTGCACCCAGAGTCAATCAATGCATCCCGAATCACTCCGTTGACACGCACGCGCTTCACTGGAAGGTCGGTTCTCATCCTACTCAGGGTGAGAGTGGCGTTCACATCTCGCTCCTGTTTCCATTTTCCGGACATTGTGACGCAATGTGTCCCTCTTTCTGGCATCGGTAGCATCGAATGCATGGTGTACGGCGCTGTCTCGATCGTTTGAGCTGACAGTGCTTAGCAAGATGGTTGGCTCCAGTGCAATTGAAACACTGCAGAGAGTTTTCAGAGAGCTTGTGTAAAGGCACTTTTTCCGTGTCTGACCTGTCGACAGCGGCTGCAACCCATTTATTTACCACGGACCTTGCTCGGCTGAGCATACTTTCTGTTGGGATCTATTTGATGTCAGCAGATGCACGCAACAACTCCTGAGTAGTCATGAATGCATACTTCAGCATCTGGCTCGGAACTCATCCAAACAGACTAGAGAGCTTCGTTAACGCAGCGTAGAACTCGTCTACCGACCTGTCCGAGTGTAAGGTGCGTCTTGCAAACTGCTTGTATGCCTCACATTGGTCAAGCGCAAAGGCCCTGTGCAGTGCATCTTTCACCCGTGTTACATTATTCTTCTCTGCATCTGACAGCTGTTGGTAGATGGCGAAAGCTCCTCCAGCTAGTTGCAAGGGATGACCTGTTCGACTGTCAACTCCCGAGAGCTTGCAGATAAGGTCCACTCTCTCTAACCAGTCTTCAATAGATGTTGTGTCGTCATATTCCGGTACTAATTTTAGGTCGAACTTTCCTTCAGTCATAATACCGAGATAGCTTGAAGCAGTATCTTTTATTTGCAGTTCTCGCTGTCCTTTTCGTAACTGAGATGAACAGCACGAAATCTCTTTCACCAAGCAAATGAAAGAATGCTGCCCACACACAAAAGTGCAACGTCTTTTTTCACTACGGGGGTGCCAACTCATGCAAATCAGTACCAACCGGATTTCCCCATCCCATCACGCAGGCGCAGTGTCATTTGTGCATTGGACACGACAGCAATCGGCTTGTCATACATTGTCTACAACTTTAAAATTCTTTGTATTAAAATATCGAAAGTTTAAAAAATGAGTATCATGAAGAGGTCAGTATTTATTACGAGGTTAGCCCAGAGTATCGACGAAAAACACCATGTGAATTTCAGAAATGGTTGACGGTTACAATTTGAAACACATTTTTTTTTGCCACTTTAAAAAAAAAAAAAAAAAAAAAAAAAAATTATTTTATTAATTTTTTTTTTTAGGTACTAACTCTTTTTGAAAATCTCCTAATCTAACCTTTCGCGTGCCTGTTTGCGACTTTCAAATCGTAAACGGTTTTATTCATTTCCTGGATTGATTCGAGAAATAACAATTGCCAGTCTTGAAGGATTTCTCTTTCACTGACTAAAGACCGAAAGAATGATAGTATCAGAACAGATACTACATTTTAACATTATTTCGAAAAGTAAAAAAATAAAAATAAACTGAAAATCATACTGATTACACAGGTTCTCGTTAGATCACCGAAGTTAAGCAACGTCGTTGAGTATGATTAGTACCAAAAACGTGACTATCTGAGAAAACCAACGCTTTATTACGTAAAAGAGGATGTCGTCACCTCTCTGTGAGCACTCCAAAATCTGACGGGGAATATACGTGACTAGAGACCGCTTGCGAATTTGACATTTCCATCGCAATTATAGGGTACTACTGCACTTTATTGATCCGTGCTGAAATAATATTATTATTTAAAAAGCCATTTTTAACATGGGGAGGGGAGCGTGTTTTGTACCTATTTTGTACTTTAACCTTACAATTGAATAAGAAAAGCATATTATAAAACTTTAATTAAACTTGGAAATACGATTAAAAAAATAGCGCGAATTAGTAAGTGCATTATTACTGCATTAGCACCAATTATAGCATACGTACAAATAAACACCGGTTTTTATTTTTCAAATATTCAAAGCAGACGAATTTTCTTAATGGTTGTCATTGATGGGTTAAATTTGAGTCCCATCGATTGTTTCGGCTTATTAATGTCATTAATCCTGATGGTCGAGTGGCACTTTGTCTTTCCTGGCTCAACATTAAAGAAATGTATAAACATTGGCCGAAACGTTGTTGACTTCAACTATGGTCTGCTGGAATTTGTTTCCCCTGGATTTTTCTACTCAGAATTCATTCCGGAAAGATCGGGAAGGTTGCCAACATCTTAAGTGAAAGGGATTTTTTGTGGAACGAACTGGATTTGAACTTGGAACACCCAGGTCGTCAGTTAGTATCATTAGCCACTTGACATGAGAATGCGGCAATGCCATACATTCCAAATTAAAAAAAAAAAAAAAAAATCGATTTATAATAAATAAATGGAAAGAAAAAACAGTCTCTGTTTACCTGAGTTCAATGCAGTTTTCTGCCTTCCTCGCCAAATCATCGACGTCCCAAAATGCGTTTCTGTTTCTTTTAACGCATCTTTATTTGTTTTGAAGAAAGACGGCGAGCACTCTAGGTTCAAATGGGATGAGAGGAGCACAAGCAAAGCCCCCACTAAACTGACCACAAATACAGAACTTAGTACCAAGTGTGACATTGTGTCAGGTATTGTTCTTGAATCAAATAACTGTTTGAATGATTGGATCATTTTGTTATTATTATTGTCGTCTTCCATTCTGACAGGCGGTATCCTACGCCATCTTTATCTCTCAAACGAAATGGACACGACAGCCTTTAAAAAAACAAGCAGAGTTGGTAATTTGGGAGATTATTTAGTTTGCAATTTTTTAATTTAAACACCAAAAATTTATTGCCTAAATGCATTTAAACAATAAATTCAATGTTATTAAATCAGCAAACTGAATTTTGATAAATTGATCAAAATTCAATTTGTTAACGTAAAGTTTTACAACGTGAACGCAATCAAAACGGTGATACAGGAAATGTATTTCTTCTTTTATAAAGTTCCGGATATATCAACTACTTTCACTGATTTTTTCCCCCTCGGTCCCAATGGCGAACAAAGTCTCGGCCATTCTTGTAATAACTTATACCCTGTTGACTGTAGTCTATTGCTGGTCCTGTGCAGTTCTAGGAGGTCAACTCTCACAGGCTTTGCTTTCTCACTCTGAGGGGTTAGTTTATTGTCTGATACGCCTCTACTGGGAATGCCGATGGGACTGCCCAGGCATTTTTTGTAGACCAGAGTGATCCTTCTCATGGGCGCTGGCTCTTCAATCCCCCATTCGGACCCTAGTGTCATATCTTCTCGTAGTGGGAGAGTAGATAACCGCTAAGTTTTCATGAAAAAGTTTGGGTTTTTTAATGAAATTATTTAAGTTGGGAATTAGTTCAAAATAATTGTTTTCAAATAAATTCCTAATTTGTTATATAAATAAGTGTTTTAAAAAAACGTGTGAAATGTTGAATACCTATTTACTTACCTCCCCACGAGAGCAAAGTTAGACAAAGTTTGTTTGTTTTTTATGTAGAATTTAGGATATTACTATTTAGGTGTTTTGTAATGGGACGAGTATTTTGGGGGTGAGCCACTAGCCAGCTTTGAAGAAATATTTTCAGTGAAAAATATTTTTTGTGTTTATAATTAGATGTGAGAATACAAGAGACGTTTTATACAGTAGACAAAACAAAATAAGTTCAGAAGGCACACATTCACGAAAGAGATATTTTGGTACTCATGCATGCACTTATTGATCCATGCTGAAATAATAACGTTATTATTTAAAAAGCCATTCTTAACATGAGGAGGAGAGGGTGTTTTGTGCCTATTCTGTACTTTAACCTTACAATTGAATAAAAAGACATATCATAAAACTTTAATTAAACTTGGAAATATGGTTTAAAAAAAGAGCGCGGATCAGTAATATGTCTAAAAATGGAAGTTACAGCAATAGAAAAAACATAGAATGGTCGTGAATATTTTTCTTGTAAAAACCTGGGGGAAATTTATTACTTGAGATATCAAAGAAGTCTGAATCGATTAATTAAGAGCCGTGCGTTGCATTATAGTCAAGAAATCGTAATCACAACTTCACTCAATTAAATAAATTATAATTCATTGAATGTTGTTTATAAGAGTCAATTTTCGTTTGATTCTTAACAGAAAGAGAGTTTTGTGAAGAAGTTTGGAATATTTCATGGGTTTGGTTTTGGTTAAGCTAACGAGAACAGAGGGATTCAAACAGTCAATGTGTGTGTGTGTGTGTGTGTGTGTGTGTGTGTGTGTGTGTGTGTGTGTTGTGCTTTGTAAGTGTGGGTATGCATGAGTTGACATGTTGCGGGGCCAGTCATCCGGGGACAATCGACCCAACAACTAACAAGATAGACACAGGCAGACGGTAAACAGCAAAAAGGCAAAGAAGAATGACAGACATAGGTTGCTTGGTTAAAGGCGAGGATTTGCCTTTTATTTTTTTAAAGGAAGCAAAAAAATTAATCGTTGGATCGGGGTGCTGGTCGCCTGGAAGGCCGCACGTCACTGGAGGCTAAGGTCGGGAAACAGGTACTCTAGAAAGGTCGGGAAACAGGTACTCTAGACATAGCGTGGTTCAGAGTTGTTCACTGGGTCTGGAGTGATCAGCTGGACGTCAAAGCGGCCCGGAATGGATGGTGGACACTGAGATGGAAGGGTCAGTGTTAAGGAATGTGCAACACTGAGAATGGAGGGATCAGTGTTAAGGAACGGACGACCCTAAGAATGGACAACACTGAGAACGGAGGGATCAGTGTTTAGGAACAGACGACCCCGAGAACGTACAACACTGAGAACGGAGGGATCAGTGTTTAGGAACGTTAGACCGGAAGGGAGCCAAGTGCGAGCAAGGTGGCAGGCAAGGCTGCAGGAGACACCAAGGGCTGGAAAGCTGCAAGAGTGAGCTGGAGGCACTGGAGCGAGCTGAAAGGCACCAAGGGTGGAAAGCTGCAGGAGTGAGCTGGAGGCGCTGGAGCGAGCTGAGAGGCACCAAGGGCTGGAAAGCTGCAGGAGTGAGCTGGAGGCGCTGGAGCGAGCTGAGAGGCACCAAGGGCTGGAAAGATGTAGGAGTGAGCTGGAGGCGCTGGAGCGAGCTGAGAGGCACCAAGGGCTGGAAAGCTGCAGGAGTGAGCTGGAGGCGCTGGAGCGAGCTGAGAGGCACCAAGGGTGGAAAGCTGCAGGAGTGAGCTGGAGGCGCTGGAGCGAGCTGAGAGGCACCAAGGGCTGGAAAGATGTAGGAGTGAGCTGGAGGCGCTGGAGCACTGGAGACTGGAAGTGAAGTTCGCTGCCGGTGGGTCTCAAGAAGCAAGCAGTGGTGAATCGCATTTGTGAAAACTTAGCCCTGATAAGGACTGTTTGAACTGCTGCTGCTGGTGGGTGTGGACAACATGACTGGTAGCGTCAGTCGTTGCTCCCTGGGCGAGTGCCTCGACTTGGCCAGAATGAGTTGTATTCATTTTGCCGACGTAATATTAGTGAGGTTGGTCCCCACGAAAACAAACAAACGACTCTATTTAATTCTTGAACAAAATTTATGCACTCAAGAGTAGAGTGGGAGTTTGTTGATTCCATCTAAATTAATTTCGTCTAAAGGGTAAAAATTAAATCGCCTGTTTTGTTGGTGTTTTGTTGATATATGTTCATGCGTTTCACTCGTGCTTAGCCGCATGTTTCACTCGTGTTTTTGTCGAATGTTTCACGCGTGGGTGGTGAATGCACTCGTGTTTGGAGAATGTTTCACTCGTGTTTGGCGATCGTCTCACTTGTGTTTAGCCAGTAAGACAAGGAGTGGGGGCGAAGAAAGAAAGAAGGAGAAAAAAATGGAGGCGGTGATTTGAAACCGTGACAGACATGCCAGCAGGCACAAAGCTAAACGGAGGAGTAGTGCCGATGATGCCGATCCATGGATTTCCGGCCAACTGGTTTATTAAAGAAAAATCTGGCTTTTTAAAGGATTTAGGTGGCTCCAAGAAAGAATATTGCAAATAAATTCAGAAAGATCTTTGATTGGTCCAAAATCATCAAGTTGGAATTGGGAGTCTCCTAGCCAACTAAAAATTTGCTGTGAGATTACTGGCTTCATAATAATTGATAAACAAATAAATGACTATAATTAACTTTAGGCCGGATTTCTTACAGGCAAAAATGTCTGTGGCATTTATTACCTGTATATATTTTCTTCTCTGTCTAAAATAAAAGTCTGTTATTTTTGTTTAATTACGGAGAATTGAGTTTTTGTGGGTTTTTTTTCTTTGTCTGAAAAAAGTCGTTGCTATTTTTAGCATGCATGGTCATGACATATTTCGAGGAGTGTCCATTCTCTGCCAACAGCATATTTGTGTTTGTGCCACTCTAATGTAAACAAAGGATATGAAACCATGACAAGCTATCTAAAACTTGTTAACTAACTGACGATAATGTTGACCTTTTATTCCAAACTTGGAGGCGCTTTGAATGGATTCATTCGGCAGATCAAAAACCTGAAATGACATAACTTTGTGCTAACAGGAGATCTGTAAAGCTTTCAGAAACATTTCAAGGAGCATATTGTAGCACTGCTTCTGGACGTAGATAGTGTACAAGTTTGGTGATTGTAACGTCTTTGAAAAGTGCCAAGAATAGTGTTAACAATTAATATACATGTGTTGATATTAGACGAACAACAACCAGTGATCTTGCTAAAAATAGCTGATATTAAAAATTATTGTTTAGAGAAATAAAATTGGTTACTGAAATGTAAAAAATAAGTTTTAGCTAAAATGTTTACAAAAATTAGTTTAACTAAATATAAACAAAATATGGTAGCCTGACCCTGTGCAGTTGGCGTACATGAACATTAGGTCATGCATTAATGAGATGTGTCATTGGATCACTTACGTCACTAGAACTCACAAATGAAACATGTTTTCACTCTAAGAACAAAGCTCTTAGAGTCAACACAAAAAGACAAAATTTTTAATCTTTTGTGGTGCTGTAAGATGCTGGCATAAATTCCTTGTTCCGTCTTTCACAAATCTTCTGCTTGAACTGGTTATGTTTCAATGGCCTTATAGAGTAGATGCTGTTTAGACATGAGCTTGGTATATTTGGCACCAACTTAATAACAATTGCCACAAAGTCAAGGTCAAAGGTACAAGCAATTCTTGTAATAAGTTACTACATGCAATATTTAATTTGTTAGTGAATGATTTTGGTTTCTGTGTTGAAATACTTCAGATCTGCTATAAGAGCAGTTAGAATAGTCAGAGGAGATTTGCACTAAGTGGAATTAGTTGCCATCTCAGTAACCCTACGTTTTCTCTGACCTGGCGACTGGTTCAGGATTCACTATCCCTTAATAACAGCCTTTTCAAAATTTTTAATCTTTTGTGATGCTATAAGATGCTGGCATAAATTCCTTGTTTCGTCTGTCACAGATCTTCTGCTCAAACTCGTTATGTTTTAGCAGCATTATAGAGTAGATGCTGTTCAGATGTGAGGTTGGTATATTTGACACCAACCAATGCCAAACTGCCATGAAAGAAGTAGAAAGGAAAGAAGAAAGAATAGGCTAAAAGAACAAAGAAAGAAAAGGGTAAACTTATTCTGAGTAACGTAAAAAGAAAAGTCAGAAGAAAAAGTAAGCCGAATGAATAAAGAAAGAAAAGGAGTAGCTTAAATCAGTAACTTTTTATACTCGTTTGTCTCACACATCCATTTACAATCTACCACAGCTTCATTTAACAGTCCAGACTAAACGTCCCGAAGTTTGATAACTATTTAGATGACTCTCTCTGCCTTTATGCGACTTTTTAGCAAGTTGTGATGGAGTGTGAAATTTTGGCTATTGTTGTTGAAGGTGGTTCACTCTGTAGAATAGGGAGAAAAATGGAGAATAGAAAGACAAAGTCTCATTCTAAGGTTTAAAACAACTCTGCGAGTCATTTTTGCTAACACATAAATAAAAGGAGAATGTGAGAGAAAGGTGTTAGTGAAGGAATCCATCCATGAATATGGATGAATACACAAGTTTAGAAAGTCCACGTGTTGTTATATAAATGTAGGGAGGAGATCAGACCATATATGAAGGATAGGATGATTGTCCTGTTTGTAAGGAAAGGAAAAGAGTTCATATATGAGAATTTTTACAATTATTACAATTTTTCTTTTAGCAATGGCAGGGGGATGCCTAAAGTAACAGCTGATATTGATCATGGGGTGAGTTAACCCACATCTTTGGGAAGTGCCATGGGTCCGTTGAGAAGTCCGGCCAAATAAAACAAAAAATAATGGAAAACATGTGTTTACTACATGCGTGTTGAAGTCAGTCCATGTCTATGTGTGTATGTAGGCTTGTGTGTGTATGTGTGACATTGTCCATGTGTGTGCGGCTGAGGCCATGTTGGATTCTTGGGCATTGTTAATGTCAAAATTCAAGGACTTGGTTGGAATTGCAGGCCAGGAAAGAAATTGGAGATTGAAACAAATGCAGCTTACCCTCCTGGCTGAAAAAAAGAAAGATACTAATGGGCAATCTCTTTTTTATCAACTTCGGTTATGTAATCAATTTCTTCAGTTATCTCTCTTTTTCCATATTTGTAAAGAGATCAAATATCCCTTGTTCTATACACCAAATAATTAGAGTTATCTACTCAGTTCCTTTTCTCTGTTGCAAATTTCTGTAGGGGCTTACTTTTGACTAGTCTCCTTAATGTAAATAAAACGATTGCCTTGTGTGTGTGTGTGTGTGTGTGTGTGTGTGTGTGTGTGTGTGTGTGTGTGTGTGTGTGTTATGCTAAAAAATGTCTATGTCCTTTTGTTAAGTTTATCTTCCAGTTTGGCATATCAAATCCACATGCATTAAATATAATGTTACACGTGGGGCCCACATGTTGTATCCAGTCTACGTTGCAAGGAACATAGGACAGGTAATAACTTGACTCCTTTCTTTTATAACAATAACATTTATTTCCTCATTCTACCGCCATTTGTGACTTCTCGTTATAGTTGTGACGTCATCCACATCTCTAACGTGATTATCCTTTTTATAGTCTTTTTCTTTACTGGTGACGTCATTCCACATGCATTTACATACGCGCGCCCACAATGTTATATAAAGATATGTTTTAATTTGATCAATCCTTGGATTTATAAATAACTATCAGAGAGATGGAATCTGATTGGGTAAGCTACAAACGAAATTTAATGCTTGCAGCAATCAGCATCGAGCTTACAAATCACGCATAGATTCAAAATCGTCAACAAGGACATGATACTGCTGCTGCTGTCTATAGTACTGTTCGCACAGCTCCAAACAAATCATCAGGACTTGATGGGCTGCTCCATGAATTGTGTTTTGAGGCTGTGTTCAAACATTAGTTTGATAAGGGATCTATCCCTGGTCAATCACTAGAGCAAGTGTGTACATCGCTAAAAAACAAAAATACTAATAAAAATAAAATAAAAAGGACAGGCATGGTTAAATGATTAAAGGCGAATAACTCTGATTAACACGGATTTAAAAGTTTTGGAAAGAGTTCTTGCAAACCATTTGAAGATTGTCATTAGTGAGTTGGTCAAGACAGATCACAACTATACTGTGAAGGGGAGAACAATGCAAAACATTTTGCATCTGGTTTGCACATCATAAACTGTTGGAGAATTAACTCAAGCCTCTCTACCATCATGCAAAAATCTAAATGTAAAATGAACATTTTGCTGCACAATTCCCCACTTAGTATGCTCCTATAAATCTGGCCTCTGATTCACAGAAGCCTCTTAGATTTCAATGACTATATGCTTTGTTAGGTGTTTTCTTTTTTAACTTGCTTGCATGAATTCTCTCGTACTTGAGAAAAGTATCTTCACCAAATGAACAAATCCTTTCTCCTCTACTAGAGAATAAAATTAACCAAATTAATCCATTCCTTGCACTAACAGGAAATGAAATTCTTCACGTATTTCCAATAGCCTTCTTTTCAAGTGAATTAGAAAGGATAAATTTCTTATAATCGTTTTTCCTGTAGCTGAGAAACTTCTTGAGAGGAATTTTTGATTCTTGTTGTTTCTTTGCATAAATATCCCTTCCGAGATAATTAAATATTCACGTCTCTCTGCCATAATTAAAATTTACAACTAATTTTTATGTCTTAGTTAAGACAGAGTTGATGAGTGTCCTTGATAAGCTTTCTGGTCTCTTTTTCCTTGCCCAAGACCTCGACAAAATATGTCAGATAACTTAGACATATTTAGCTGGTCTTAACGCTAAGACAACATGCCAGCAATTGATTTTTTAAATTCAAATTCTTCATCATTGAGTGGGAAAACAAATGGCTCGTCCAATCAGCAAGCCAAGTGGGATCACGTGTTGTTAAACAGGAGCAAATAGAATAAATCAGAGAGAGAGGGGAAAAAGAAGAAGAAAGAATAAAAGATAAAAGGAACAAAGGTCAAAATAAAATTTTTACAAGGCAAAAAAAATGCGAATCCCGTTATGGTGAAAATTTGAAAACGTTTCCACTTAATGCTTGTCTTCTTTTTTAGAAAAAGTACCCATGTGTTGGAATTTTTCAGATGCGTTAAATAATTTGTTTGAAAGGATCTGTAGCACAAAGGACAAAATGTTAATGATAATAAGTTCTAAGTGACAGTCTTTTGGATACTGAAGGTTCAATTTCCAGTGCAGACGATACTAAGTATGCAATTACATGACGGAGCAAGAAAAAGCTGCCCCCATGGATTAAATAGAAGTGTACATTTGAAATTCTATACAGATTCTCCAGTTCAACACAGATTTTGATCAATCATAAACTTTTGATCATGCATGTTAAATTGTTGAGACTTTATAGAAGTGATTGTAGAGAATGAGGATGGCTGAAGAGACGGGTCAGAAAAAAGTGGAACACCAGGCGTCATCCGGTGTTATAAATACAATGCTGGTCTCAGATTCGGGAGACTTTTAAGTCCACTTTACATGGCACTACAAACAGGATTTATTTTTACAGGATTATTTTTTTCTTACTTAAATACGAATAGTAACGGCATCAGAACAACGTGGTGATGATCATTACTTGCAACTAGTTCATCAGTTGATAAATTTACAAAAAGAAAACAATGTGTTTTGTGTTGACAGGGAAAAAAACTGGATAGACCTGTGATCGAGCATGCTTGTACCAATAGAGACTGGGCATTATTCATCGACACATGGACCCAATACAAACAAATGTGCGGTTTAACCAACCTCATGGAAATATGCGAGTTAAGAATCGCTTGCTCGAACAAGGTAAACAGATTTTTGTTGATCTAGTAGGGCCCAAAGTTCTCAATACAGCCACAGAAAAACAGCTCCTACGGTATATACTACTCATTGCAGTGAAAGGTCTACATCAAGAGGTGCATAAGCATATATTCCACAATACAAGTCACAGTTTTCAGCAAAGTTTCAGTCCCAAGCAAGGTTTTGCAATTTTAGTATCCAGTGTAATAATGAGAACTACTGACCCACTATAAACTATTTGGAGGACATGGTGGCTGGCCAACCTGTAGTGGGACTTGCAAATGCAGAATACCAGTGCAAGCTGTTGGCTGAAGCCAATATTTTCACAACAGTGGAACAGAAATTTTACAGACTGGTTAGTCCGGAGACAATGGATACAGCGACTCATCATTTGCAAAACAGCCCAAATGAGCATTTGATATTTGGCTCAATGAGGCCCGAGAAGAAACTATCTTGGGAGAGGGGAGGTACCCAGAACTCCTTGAAATAAACTATGTGACGAGTGTGGAAAGACATCACACCCCAGAGAGCTAAAAGGATGAAAGAATGTTTGGAACAATGCTTACGGGAGCACTTCAAATAAAATGCATTCAATACCTGTCTCCATCAACCATTACAAGTGATGAGCAAGAAAAAACTATTCCCATGGATTAAATAGAAACCACTGGATGTAACATTCGCCCTGAAAACAAAACCATCAACTGTGCATCATTGGAAAAATAAGGTGAATGAAGATTTAGATAGGGATGTTGTGTTGGGCGTTATTGAGCCAATATCAGCAGGCACACCTACGGACTTGTGTTTCGAGATGGTGGTTGCACAAAAAAAAGATGGATCACCAAGAAGGACGGTAGACCTACAAAAATTGAATGCCGCAATGATGAGGGGAATCCATTACACTCTGTCCCTATTTAACCAAGTGTCTGTTGCGCCTGCCCAAAGCAAGAAAACAGTTCTAGATGTATGGAACAGATATCACAGTTCTCCTCAATGGCCTGAGACACAACCACATTCATAACAGAGTGGAGTCGTTCTCAGTACCTTAGAATACACCAAGGTTTCCAGGCCTCTGAGGACGGTTACACACATCAGTTCGATGACGTTACAGTAGACATGTCCCGAAAGACTCGTTGCATCAATAATACACTTTTCTGGGATAAAACTATGAAATTTGCTTTCTGGCACACAGTAGACTATATCACCCATTACAGCAGAAATGGAATCGTCTTCAATCCCAATAAGTTTCAATTTTCAGGTGACGACGTTGAGTTTACCTGCTTTTAAATAACTGCAGATGGCATAAAGCCAACTAAAAAAATAACTGGAGCCATTCTCAACTTCCTGGCGCCAAGAATATCACTGGCGTCAGATTGTGGTTTGGACTTGTTAATCAGGTATCGTATGCATTTTCACATGCCGATATCATGTCCCTCTTTCAAAAATTGTTGTGCACAAAGGATCACAAATTCTACAAATTCTATTGGGATGCTACCCTAAACAAACTTTTCAAAGAGTCAAAAAAAAAAAATATATATTGTTTGGAAAATCAGAGGGATCAAAACATTCAAGATGAACAGGGCAACTTGCTTCTCAACAGTGGTAAGGACCACTGGAAAATGATTTTAGCTGGATCCAGTTTTGTGAAGGATGCAGAATGTTGCTATAGAGGGAGAAGTTCTGACATTGATATACAGATTGGAGTCTTGTAGGATGTTCGTTTTGGGGTGTCCAGATTTATTGGTTACAGTGGACTGATAAAAATATTTTCAGATCAGCTCCTGGAAAACATAAAGGATCTTTGTTTGTTTTCTTTCAAAGAATGGTCATTAATGTACAGGTTCTGTATTAAGCACATTCCTGGAAAACTTAATGCTGCACCGGACTGCATCTGCTAATACCCATCAAGACATAGCAGATTAAAGATTACTATTCCTACTCAGCAGATCGAGGGAGCCATGCAAGCATCAATCACAGCTGCATATGTGCTGTGCATGACCCCAAATTTCAAGCTATAATCTGGGATTGAATCGTGGTAGCTGCAGCCACTGACGAGAAATGCCGAACGTTAGCGACATATATACGAGACAGGTTTCTGAAGTCACAATATGAACTGCCACCGAAAGTCTAGTAATTCTGACTGATGGCAGACCAACTATATAGCCTGGAAGGAGTACCCATAAAAGAGGATAAAGTTCTAATACCAAAGCAGCTTAAAGCTGAAATACTAGAGGCTCTTCCCTCTGCTCATCAAGGGGTGAATGGGATGTTAGCTAATGCTAGACAACGATTATTTTGGCCAGATCTATACGCTAGTATTCGACAAATAAGGGCATAATGCTGAAAATGCAATTTGATCGCCTCATCCCAACTGATGGAACCACTAATACCACCTTCAAACCCAGAATTCCCATTCCAAAAGACTTTCACGGACCTACTGGATATGCCTGGGAAGAGTTACATGGTATATGCAGACTGATACACCAGCTGAATTGAGGTTGCCCCGCTAACATCAGTGAAGGCTGCAGCAGTATGAATTGATTATATAATGTTAAATTGAATCTAAAAAAATTCTTAATGCTGCAATATTTTAAGTTATAAATTTATTATATTTTTTACTAGAATATCTTGTCCTTTTCTTTTCCAGTTTTAACAACTAGTCCTTATACTTTTATAAGTTTAATCTTAACCATATTACTTTTCATGCCCGCATTTTTCTATGCAATCCATGATTTTTCGAGGCTTTGCTTTAAAATAATAGTCTTTTTTGTGTTCAATATCATGTGCATTTCCAACAATCCATAAAAAATTATTACCAACTTCTTAAATTGATTAAATAAAAAACTCAAATAAAAGACGTGATTAAGTAAATAAACAGAAAGAAGGGACAAAAAAGAGAGAAACAGAATTAACGGGTGATGTTATAAGCAAAAGATTATCCGCCCCAGTACGACAAAGAGCATAACTTTTGTTAACTCTTTCGATAAAACCCAAATAAGATGGCATGCGCGCGACATTCCTGCTATAATTTATGAAGGTTTCCTTTTCTTCTATCTTCTTCTTTTTTTTGATATTAATTTTATTTTCAAATATCACGTGACTAATAATAATATGTGCTGTGAATGTTTTGCAATTTTCATTATGAACTCTATTTTGTATAAACAGCATGGGCTGCAGAGGTCTCTAGTTACTTGTAAATGGCTGACCAAAAAATGCTCATGAAGGTGTAGTGACATATCAGGCCTATGTAAAACAAATAAAAAGTATATTTTGCTTTACTTCTGCATTGAGCACTCTTATCTAAACCGCATTACAAACTCAGTGGTTGCTTCACCTCTAGAAAATAGAAACCTACAATAATATATATATATATATATATATATATATATATATATATATATATATATAAAGATTTGTTGTTGTTTTTTTCAAACGATAAATATGGTTAAATAGTGGCTTTGCCTCAAAGCTCATTTTTTATTTACTTAGAAAGTCGCCCATAATTTGTTTGGACATATACAACATTTTATTTATTTATTATTTTTATAACAGTAATCTACATACACATGTGTTATTCAGCCACTCTGATGAGTCGTAAATGTTGAAACACATGTTAATGGATAATTATATTTTAAAAAATATATATATATATATATATATATATATATATATATATATATATATATATATACCCAAAAACCTTTGACCTTGATGGAGGGGAAGACTAAAACTTGCTGCTATGGTTTCAAATGGTCTGAAATAACAGCAGGGGGAGGGTTGAGCAAATAGAGTACGATTAGATCATTCGTTGATATTTATGCTGATGACGCTACCATCTATGGCAGTACATCACAGACCATAAACGACCAAGTTCCCTCCGATTTTCTCTCTTCTGATCTTGAACATGTGGTATAATGGGGAAAGGATTGGCTGGTTACTTTTAATGCATCTAAAACCAAGCTTCTCTCTTTACATCATCAACATTCTGATCCACATCTGGCATCAATTGAAATGAATGGCTCTTATCTTCAGGAGGCCTCAAGTTTTGACAAGCTCCTGGGCTTGACCTTTACTCCTGATATGAAATGAAAGATGTACATCAAATCTGTTGCCAAAGTCGCTGGGAAAATGGTGGGATCCTTCTATCGATCCAATAGATATCTCACTGCTGATGCAGTTCTCTGCCTATATAAGAGCCAGGTACATCCAAGGATAGATTACTGTTGCCACATCAGGGCAGGAGCTGCTAGAAAGACCTTATCCTGTCTTAACAGAGTTCAAAATAGACTTTGTAGCCTAGTGGAGGATGCCCTTTTCTCTTCCCTGCAAATCTTTCTCACAGAATAGATGTTGTAAGCCTGTCTTTGCTGTATCGTTATTTTCATGGTAAGTGCTCGTCTGAGCTTTAATCTATGGTCCCCCCCTTGCCAAACTTTCACAAGAAACACTCGTCTAGCTGAAAACACTATCAATAATTTCCCCCACTCTTTATCCGTGCCTAAGCCTAAACGTAGATTCCATGAACAAAGCTTTTTCTTAGAACTGCACACCTGTGGAACTCTCTTCCATTTGCCTGCTTTCTGGCTGACTATAATATAGTCGTCTTCAAGTCTAATGTAAACAAGTTCTTGATGAGTAGTTCCCCTTAAGTAATCCAATTTACCAAATTTCCACTACTAACAGTTACGTCACTGTTCTATTTACCACTGTACACTTATTAATCTTTATCCTTGAGTGGTTTCTGGGCCTTGATAAGTGGTGACTCCTTTGTAAAAAAAAAAAAAAATACACTGTAAAATTTACTTTAATATGGATACTGGTGTCATGAGTTTGATCCTAACCTATGCTGACAACGGCTAAAAGCTAGAAACATGCATGTCCATAGGAATACTTTTATGCACGTAAAAATAATTAATAAAAATATATAAGTACGTCCCCCAAAAATAAGGGCGCTTCATTCATATATATATGTTTTGTTTTTATATTAATTTTTTACATATCCATTATTTCTTCCTTTTTTTTTTTATTTGGCAATTTATAACTACAATAAATTGCGGTTTCACTTAATACCTTAACTAGCACATTCTATCATTGCTACAAATATAATTTAACTAGCATTGCTACAAATATAATTTGCTGATTTCTTCATGTCCTCTGATAAAAAGAATAATAAGAATAGCATTCTTTGAAACTCCGCGGAATAAGGACTTTGTAAATTGTTTTTTGGAGTATTGTCGAACAATAAATTTTGATTGTAAAGTTCAACTTACAGTTGTAATTTTCTTTCGCTTATATATATATAAATATATGAATAACAAGAAGAGCTTATAGCTCTTTAAAAAAAAAGCTAAGGTAGCAGAAAAAATAAAAATAACAGCATTTCGAAGTTGTTAATATCGCGAAAAAAAAACAGTAACAACAAATCATATGCATATATTTATATATATATATATAAGAGAGAGAGAGAGAGAGAGAGAGAGAGAGAGAGAGAGAGAGACTCCAATGGATGTTTTTTATATCTTATTTGATCGCATTTAAAGCATTTGTAAGAACAATCTCTGTAGCAATGCATCTGTCCACAACCAAAACACGGTTTGGATCGAAGATTACTTCTCTTTGACTATCAAATTTTACTGGTGAAATAATCTATTGTTGTGGATTTTTCGGATGCAAGACACTCCAGAGTGTTCGATATCCTTTGAGTCCTGATGCATGCTGATAAACCATTGGCAGTCTTCAGCTATTTGCTGGAGTGTTAAAATGGGCTTTATATTCCTGTGTGTTTAGGACTCTTCTTCTAATTTCCACATCTGTGTTCAACACCAAATCCTTGCGCAAATCTGATACATTTGAAGTTAAAATCTGAAAATGTCACAATACCTATTTGCAAACATCATAGTCTTTTGTGGTACAGGGTGTCCAAAAAGTCACTGAAGGGTTTTGAACTTAAATAGATTTTTTATTTTTGATGATATATTTCCGTAATTTTAACACAATCTGACTAAGACATTGGCAAAGTATTTTTTTAAAAATTGCAAAATTCAAACAAATTTTATTTATGAAAAATAATGTTATTTAAATGTTGCCCATTTTCAGCTTCGCATATCTGGGTTCTTTCCAAAACATTATTCATGAAAGATTGCATAATCTCTGAATTGCGATTTAACTCCCGTATTTTCTTCCTGATGTTTTCCTTTAATTCTTGCAGGGTTTGAGGTTTGATGTTTCGAGGTCTGTCAGCTCGCGGAACAAAATAGGAGAGTTAAACCGCAACCCAGAGATTCTGCAATCTGTCATGAATAATATTTTGGAAAGAGAACAAATATGCAAAGCTGAAAATGGGCAACATTTTAAAAGACATTATTTTTCATAAATAAAGATTGTTTGAATTTTGCATTTTTTTTAAATTTCCAATGTTTTAGTCATATTGTGTTAAAATTACAGAAAGATATCTACCGCTCCAGAAGATATCTCACTGCTGATGAAATTCTCTATCTATATAAAAGCCAAGTATGTTCAAGAATGGAGTACTGCTGCCACATCTGGACAGGAGCTGCTAAAAACAGCCTATCCTGCTTTGACAGAGTACAAAATAGACTTTGTGGCTTAGTGGGGGATGCACTTTTCTCTTCCCTGCAACCTCTCTCCCACAGAAGAGACGTTGCGAGCCTGTCTTTGTTTCATCGTTATTTCCATGGCAACTGCTCGGCTGAGCTCCAATCTATGGTCCCCATCGCCAATATTTCACGATAAAACACCCGTCTAGCTGAAACCATTGTCAATAATTTTCCCCACTCTTTATCTGTGCCTAAAACAAAACGTAGATTCCATGAGCAGAGCTTCGTTTTTAGAAGTACATGTCTGTGGGACTCTCTTCCGTTTGCCTGTTTCCCACCTGACTACAACTTGGAACATAAACAAATTCCTGATGAACCGCCCCCTTAAGTAAGACACTTTATCAAATCGCCAATACTAACGATTACTATGATACTATCCCATTGACTACTGTACACGCAATAACCCTTATCCCCAAGTGACCTCCGGGCCTTGATAAGTGGTGACCACCATGTCAAAAAAAAAAAAAAAAAAATCATCAAAAATAAAGAATCTATTTAACTTTAAAACCCTTCAGTGACTTTTTGAACACCCTGTACAAATGTTATAAATGTATATGATTTGAATTTCACAAATTTACAAATGGACATTCCATCAGTTGGATTTACAAATAACACCATCAGATCTACACTTACCATTCAAGTTCCAACTATCCCCACTGTTTTGGGGTTTGTTACAATTTTATTTATCCTCTTCTTACGTGAACTCAAGGTTGAATATCCTTTTTGATTTATATTATCTTTAATAACATTATATCTCTCATACCCTTAAATTTTCAAACTATGTGCTAACCAGCAAAATTATAGCTAATCTATATACATAGTATTTTGTTAACTATTTTCCTCTGAGCATAACTCATTCTCTGAAACTCCATACAATGAGGAAATTTACATTTTTAACTTGTATTCCTTGTGTTGTTGAACAATAAATGTTATAACTCCTAATTTGCAAAATTTTAACTTCCTTCTTATATCGATGCTCTATCTATATCTATATTGAGCACTTTCATGTAATTAGGATTGTCTCCAAAAATATTAGTATTAATATTTATGCACTCTATAAGTTTCCAAAATTCTTTAGTTTTGTAAACTTTAATTTCTGAACTAATAGAGTTACTGGATTTGATCTCTGGAACTGTTGCTATGTCCTAGCATCGCAATGAGCTTTCCAGGTGTTAGACACAATGAAATGATAGGTACATTTCCTTTTAACTAAGGAGTTGATATGAACGTTCGTTGCTGTAACATCAAGGATGGCTCACTAGGGTTGATTTGATGTCGGCTCTATCTGCTGATGGATCTCTTCTATGAGACTCGGTTGACGTCATTAGTGACAGCATGTTTATCGTCATTAATAGCAGCAGGAACCATTGGGCTGAAATTGAACGCTTGTATAAAACAGTGAACAAAGCCATTCTTTTTTATATAAAAAAAAAGAATTTTCTTAAAACTAAGTAGCATTTCAAATTTGGTGATTCTAGAACATGTCTGTTGTGGATGGCCCAAACTGCTATATGTAATCCTGTGAATGTTGGTTCTTTTCCTAATTTCAGAAACGAGAATATCACAGTTGTGGAACAATTAGGTGCCTCTTCTAATTTCAGGTACTATCGTCTGCCTGGAAAAGTTCCTTGGTTTATCTGTTTTATGAGAACTTCTATAGAATGGTTGTTAGGTCATTGGCATCGCAATCAGCTCCCTGAGTATTAAACACAGTGGAACGATGGCACATTCCTTTTTAACTAAGGAGTTGATGTAATGTTTGTTGCTGTTACATCAAGGATGGATCAATAGGCTTGATTTGATGTCGGTATATATCTCTTTTCTGAGTCTTCGGTTGACGTCATTAGTGGCAGCATGTTTATTGTCGTTAATGGCAGCAGGAACTGTAGGGCTGAAATTGAACGCTCGTATAAAACAGTGAATAAAATGAGAATATTTTTTAACACTTAAGTAGCATTTCAAATTTGGTAATTGTAGACTCACGTCTGTCTTGGACAGCTCTCACCGAAAACTACATGCCTGTGTTCGACGATGCTCACAGCAAAACTGTTTAATATAATTATCTCTCTTTGCAAGAAAGAGAAAAAGTGGTAGAAAGAGGGAAGAAGAGAGAAGAAGAAGAGAGAAAGATGTATACATTTTAAAAAACAAAGACACTAAAATATTGTCATTGTTTAACAAATTCTGATGACAGCAACCAGGTTTGACCTTTGTACTTGCCACCTATTAATCTCTAAAGTTGGCAGGCCTGACATTTAGAAATGTGCACCCGTGTGATTGTGCTTGCCTCCCAGCGAGTACAAGTCTGGTATAATGATTTATTAATGTGAGAAGCCCCACCTCCCCAAAAAGGGTGTTTATTATTGTGCCACACATTATATATACATACTAGCAAAAGTACCCATCATTGACTGAGTTCAAAAACAGCCTACAGAAAATGGACTCTGATTTATGAAAGTATGATAGGTTATGAAAAGGAAGGGTTTTAAAGAGATGGCTTCGAATTTGGGGGTATCAAATCCAAAGCAAAATATTATGAAAGTAAAAATAAAATAGATAAACCCCATTATTTATTATACCATACCTGTTCACACTGAAACACTTATCACAATATTCTGTGAATCTATATTAAAAAACCTTGTTAAACTTTGTGACATATTTCCATTCTATGGAGGTCAGGCGTGAACGAACACCCCATAATTTTATTATACTGTATTTCTTCAAACTGAAACATAATTATCAAAGTATACTTACGCAGATAGATATGAAAAGTCTTTATTAAAGTTTGTGTCTATTTCCATTCTATGGAAGCCAGGCGCGAACGCAGACTCCACAATTTTATTATACCATCCCTATTCAAGTTAAACATACTTATCAAAGTATTCTTATGTACATCTATATCAAAAACACTTGTAAACGTTTTTTTTTAATTTTAAAATTTTTTATTTCCATACTTTGTGGATGAGGCGCAAACGTAGACCCCACAATTTTAATGAACCACCATTCTGCAAGATCAAACATACCCATTCCTGTGTCTCGATACATCTTCTATCATTATATGTAATCAGTTTTTTAAAATAGTCAACCATATAGGAGCCTATTCGTGACCAGACACATACACATTCAGCTTTATATTATAGATTAGTGTTGGGGTGATTAATTAGAATTGGTAATAGGGAAAATCAGAACTTTTGAGTGTATTAGAAAAATTTGAGCCTATTTTCCGATTCCAAAAACAATTCTTTTACTTAAGTTTTAAACAACAAAAAAATAACTTTCTATTCTTTCCAAACTATGTACTAATCAGCACAATTATAGCAAATCTATATAGATGATATTTTGCTAACTATTTTCCAAGTATAAGAGCTTTTTGAAACTCCAGAGAACAAGGAAATTTGAATTTTTAACTTGTATTCCTTGTGTTGAACATGTTATAAATTCTAATTTGCAAAATTTTAACTTTCTTACATCGATGTTCTATCTCAAATATTGAGTATTTTCATCTGGTTAGGATTGTCATATATTAATATTTATATATACCCTCTTTCAGTTTCCAACATTCTTCAGTTTTATAAATTTGAATCTCTTTACTACTGTATATATTACGTAGAAAAATGCGAGCATTAAAAGTAATATGATTAAGATTAAACTTAGAAAAGTAAAAAAGATTAAGCTTAGAAAATGAGTTTATCAAAATCTTGGATGTGATACGTAAAAGGGAAAATATTAAAGAGCTTGTCAAAATTAAAAAGAAAATTTAACCTAGATTCAAACTTAGACTTCGCCAAATCCTCACCTTTAAAAAAAATTCTAATTTGTTTTAGGCACTTTTAGAATTGGAAACTGTGTTGAAATTGGAATTTAGAACAAAATCAGTAATTGTATTGAAATCAAAGAAAGATATTGGAATTGCCCTACCACTAACACACATACACACACATTAGCGGAGGAGGAGTGTCGCCTGGATTTGCCCGTTGTAAAATACGTTTAAATATATTTTAATTTGTCCAGATTTCGTATATATTATTATAGAGTCGTGATTTTAAAAGTAAAAAGAAAAGTATTTTGGTGCCATCAGCTAGAATTGAAACCAAAAGCAACATTGTAGCATTCAAAGCTGGTGACTTTACCAGTGCACCAACGAACTGATTAAAAATAAACTAACATGAATGTACAAAATGTATAATTTTTTAAATTTTGACCGCTTTTTGACCCCTTAAAAGAACGGTCCATAAAAAATCTAATCATTTGAGGCTCCTAGCGCCATTCTGCGACTTTTAGTTTCAGAAGAGATAGAGTTTGAAAATATGGAAACAGACAGACAGACATAGTGCTTTTTATATATTAGAGATATAATTCCAGGTTAATATTTTTCAGAGGTTAAGCAACCAGTGAAGCTTTAATGCAGTTAATACAAGAGTGCTAAATATTAAACTCGGGCAAGATATACTTTTTATTTGTTTTACATAAGCATTAATATGTTGCAGCACATTCATGAGCATGTTTTGGTTAGCCAGTTACTAGCAACTAGAGACCTCTTCAGGCGATACTGCTTATACAAAGTTTAGTGAGACTGATCAGCCAGTTACAAGTTACTAGAAAACTTTTCGGGTGATATTGCATATACAAAAGTTCAGTCAGTCTGATTTAACTTTTGTATAAGCAATATTGCTTGAAAAGGTCTCAAGTTACTTGTAACTGGCTGATTGAAACCTTTTCATGACTGTGTAGTGACATATTAATGCCTATGTAAAACAAAAAGTATATGCGTTAATTCACACAGTATTTTTTTTTCTTTCTGTTCTGTCTCCTCTTGGATCTTCTGACCACTCTGTTGTATCAATTAAGATAAAAATTAAATATAATAAGTCCCCAGACGTACCTCTCCATCGTACAGTATATCGATAGAGTATGGCTGACCGAGATAGCTTCCGTACATTTATATCGGATCTACCTCTACATTCCATGCTTAAAAAGGAGGTGTCCTCCACAGTATAAGACCTTACAGAATGGTTAATTGTAGGTATAGACCGTTTCATACCCTTGAAAAAGTTCCAACAAAAACCTAACAGCCAGCCATGGTTCTCACCAGAATGTGCTGCTGCCATTGCACACAGAAATCACTTTTTCCACTGCTTCCAACATAATAGATATATGGAAACTAAAGCCGCTTTCAAGACTGTCAGCAACCATTGTAAGAAAGTAATAAAGAACACAAGAGAGTTGTATTCTCAGTCCATGTCCAAAGTAGCTAAGCAGCGACTTGGTTCCCACCAGTTTTGGCAAATAGCAAACAGAATCCTGAACAGAAGCATGTGCTCTATCCCAACTATTATCAATGGACCTGAGGTAGTCTCGGCAACATCAGACAAAGCCAAACTCTTTGTCAAGAACTTTGCAGCTAATTCTACCCTTTGCGACCAAGGCCGCCAACCCCCAATATTTCCTCCTGTATCAGAAAACACACTATGTGATATACATATATCTGTAGTTGATGTTGCCAAGCTAATCAAAAACCTTGATTCCAGTAAAGCAACCGGCCCTGACGATATTCCGATTATAGTACTCAAAAAAATTCAACCAGAACTAGCGCCCATACTTAAAAAACTGTTTAAACGTTGTCTTAAGGAGAATTGCTTCCCATCACCCTGGAAAATCTCATCAGTATGCCCTGTATTTAAGAATTCAGGTGATCGCTCATCCCTCTCTCAGTACAGGCCAATAAGTCTCCTGTGCGTCATGAGTAATTGCTGGAATCTGTTAAATACAGAAGTAATCAACCATCTCAGCAAAAATAACCTTAGTGACACACAATATGGGTTCCATTCTGCTAGATCTACAGCAGATGTGCTTACAGTTATATCTCATAGGATTAGCAAATCTCTCGATGGAGGCAACCTTTCTAGGGCAATTGCTCTTGACATATCAAAGGCCTTTGATAGGGTATGACATAAAGGTTTACTTCACAAGATTGCTAGCTATGGTATAGCTGGAAATAACTTCTCAATTATTAAATCATTTCTTTCTGATAGGTTCATAAGAGTAGTGGTTGATGGGCAAAAATCAGAAGCTCACAGTATTACTGCTGGAGTCCCTCAGGGGTCCATCCTGGGCCCAACTCTTTTCCTGATCTACATTCATGATCTTCCAAATCACATCCTTACATCATTCATAGACATTTATGCTGATGACACTACCATCTATGGTAGCACATCTAAGACAGTAAACGATCAAGTTCTCTCCAATTCTCTCTCCTCTGATCTTGAGCACATGGTACAATGGGGAAAGGAGTAGTTGGTTACTTTAATGCATCTAAAACCAAGCTTCTCTCTTTACATCATCAACATTCTGATCCCCATCTGGCATCAACTGAAATGAATGGCTCTCGTCTTGAGGAGGCCTCAAGTTTTGACAAGCTTCTGGGCTTGACCTTTACTCCTGATCTTAAATGGAACTCTTACATCAAATCTGTTGCCAAGGCCGCTGGAAAAATGGTGGAATCCTTCTATCGATCCAGTAGATATCTCACTGCTGATGCAATTCTCTATCTATATAAGAGCCAGGTACGTCCAAGGATGGAATACTGTTGCCACATCTGGGCAGGAGCTGCTAGAAAGGACTTGTCCTGCCTTGATAGAGTTCAAAATAGACTTCGTAGCCTCATAGGAGATGTCCTTTTCTCTTCCCTGCTACCTCTATCTCACAGAAGAGATGTTGCGAGTTTGTCTCTGCTTTATCGTTATTTTCATGGAAAGTGTTCGACTGAGCTTCAATCTATGGTCCTCTCTTGCCAAACTTTCACAAGAAACACTCGTCTAGCTGTAAACACTATCAATAATTCCCCCCACTCTTTATCTGTGCCTAAACCTAAACACAGATTCCATGAACAAAGCTTTTTCTTAGAACTGCACGCCTGTGGAATTGTCTTCCTTTTTTCTGCTTTCCAGCTGACTACAATATGATTGTCTTCAAGTCTAACGTAAACAAGTTCTTGATGAGCCGTTCCACTTGTTAACAAATTTACCGAATTTCAATTACTAATGATTACTATATTGTCCAATTTCTACTGCACACCCTTAACCCTTATCCTCGAGTGGCCTCTTGGCCTTGATAAGTGGTGATGCCTATGTAAAAAAAAAAAAAAAAAAAAAAAAAAAAGAAAAGTTCATAATTTCTGAGTGGAAAGAATAAAAAAGGTCATACAAAACTTACGCTGTTTCTGATTAATAAAAGAATTTCTGTTGGTTTTATATTTCATGGCTGAACGACTTGACTTTGAAAACTTTGTTTTAAAACTTTTGTTTGACTTAGAAAAGAACTTTTTCTTTTCATTCTTTTTCGCCACGTTGGAGTATCTTTTTTTATTTATGTTTTTTATTCAGAGTTTACAACAAAACAAACATTTCTATAGATAAACATTTAAAGATTTCAAAAGAATCGTAATCAGGGATTTAAAACAGAATCAGTAATTATTATATACTAGCGGGGGGTACCTGGCGTTGCCCGGGTGTTTGGAGGTGTGTGGGGTTTTGGATAAATCAAAACTCGGGGGGGGGGGGGGTAAAATTAAAAAAAGTTTTAGTAGGTGAGTATGAGGATCGAACCGAACCCTTGAGGCAAAGTTGGAAATTAAAGTGTGAAAAAAAAAAAAAAAAAAAAAAAACCCCGAAAAACGGGCGACGTTAACCACTGGAACACCGCGACATACAACGAAAACAAGTTTGAATTTATTCATTTAAGTATTAAAAACAGAATTGACACGTAGCCATTTCCAGGCGCGATGCCGAGAACATACCGTTTGAATTTAGTTTCACTTTATTTATACTAAAAAGCAGGACAAACAGGCAACAGAGCAGAATAACGCAAATCTCATAAAAGTCGACGTAAATAAATCTAGAGGCGGCCCACGTTCCTAAACTTCTAAGCTACCCCAACGTTGTGTGTCAAGAATTTTTTTTTCATCTTCTCTTCTGGCTGTGTCATTGTCTATCACATTAGCAGCTGCTGAAAAGTGTGCAGTGGATTACAAATACAAGAATAGAACACAAACATCCTACAAACATCAGTTGCACTTCAGGTGTGTCTGTGTGACACCATCGATCCTTTACATGCTAAGGTCCACATCTTAGTAGTTGTCTACCGAAGTCCTTGTCATCAGTTAATCAATTCATTTCCCCATCTGCTTCATGCTATGACCTGTGTTCGGTGTCAAACTTGCAACTCGCCTCCACTGTAACTGTTGTCAACTGTCAAAATCCCAAGACCTTCCATAAAATGTTCCCAACCATCATAAACTGTCGTAAAACTCAATACTACCCCTAGAAATTTAACTCTAAAATATATTAATTGATCTTGTTCCTGTTCACTACCACACCAGGATCAACAATCCCATGTTAGCTTCCTTTTGTGTGCCTTTGTGAACAACTTCCTATCCATTGTTCTACTGATAAACGTATTTTCCATTTTTTCTGTAATACCTTTTAACTTTCTACCGTACTTCAAGATTTATTTTGGGGGGAAACATCAAAATTACCACACATGAAAAACCTAGTTGCCATTCTTTTCTTCTTAGATAAAAAATGAATGAGGGAGAGAGATCTGCAGAGTTGATCCTGTCAGTTGGCATAGAGTTATTCCGCCATCCAAAAAAGAATTTAAAACCCTTTTCAGACATCCATCAAATGTGGGGAAACACCATTGAAGATCCCACCATCTTCCTAAATGCCCCCTTCATAGTAATTTTTATGAGGTTTCCGATTGTAATAATAGAACGCCTGGAAAGAGTCATACCAGGAACAGAACTGAAGGTTAAGTAAAAACCTTTATCTGCATGAAATGGGAAGGAATCCAATTTTTGTACACCCCTCTTTATATGAGGCAATTAAATTAACTTTCTTCCTAGGTGTTGGTGGAATTTCTTTCCCTGAAGCATTCTTTTGAGGTTTGCAAACAGTCAATAGTCCCTGGAGGATAGACCTGGAGAATAAGGCAGATGTTGAAACAAATAAGTGCAATTCACATAATTTTACTATTGTTGTGATTGACTTTCTCCATTTTTGGATGTCTTTATTTCTCTCTTCAAAAATATCAATAATGCCATATAAGATTCAATATTGATAGTTTTTCATTTTTCAATGTAATTGAGGAATAAAATAGTGCTGGGACAATTAATTTAATTGAAAATCAGATCATTTTTGGGGTATTAGAATAAAAAAAAATTTGAGCCTAATTTCCAATTCCAAAAACGATTCTTTTAATTGATTTTGTTTATTTTTATTTAAAACTTAATTTTCAATTGCTGGCATTAAAGATAAAATGACAAACAGATTTTCAACTATAATCTGTAGAACACAATTTCATGAGTTTATTTCTTATGCTTGCAAAAATATATGCACATATCACATGGAGTTTAATGGTTATCTGAAAAAAAAAAAAAAAAAAAAAAAAAAAAAAAAAAAAAAAGAATCTCTATAGATAAACATCTTTCTGGATTTATTAAAGGATGTGTTCATCTAAATCCTAAGTTAGTCTGAAAGTGAAGTGTATGAAGTTTCAAAATTGCTATTTGTATTCAGAATGTCCAGTCAAGTGAATTTAGCTACAACTACAATTACCAACAGATGCAGAAGGCAGGCTGGTTGTGGCCAATGTTGCTGTAAAAGATTGAGTTTTGGGTTCTCAAAGTGTGATCATATTGAAGTGTTAGGAATTAAAAAGAAAAAAAAAGGAAATAAGTTTATCAGTAGAACGAAAGTATAGAAAATTGTTCACCAATGCACACAAAAGAAAGCTGACATGTTGATCATGGTGTGGAAGTGGAAGAGAAGAGGAAATGAATTGATATATCGATTGACAAATAAGACTCCGGCAAACGATTTTATATATATATAAATATATATTCCTTTATTCTGTTTTTTATTTTACCTATTGACACAAAATCCTGGGCTTTTTTTTTGTCGGGGGAGATTACCTGTGGCTTTATGAGATGGCCACTGATTTTGGGTTACTGATGAAAGATTTCATGACTGTTCCAAACAACTAGATTGACCAGAAAATGTGTTAGATATTGGGCTCCCGGGATAGTGCCGATGACCCGATGGAACGATAATATAAGGAGTAACGTGATATGATCAAATGTTTGAATAGGAAATATTTAATAGATAAAAGAGTGTATTGAAATGTGAAAATAGTTTTAGCTAAACATAAAATAATATTTATATGATCAAGATTGGAATTTAGTGAGGCGAGTTAAAATTTGTGTAATAAGAGAGATGGAAGGCTAGCAGAAAGCAAAAAAAATTGTTATCAAAATAATTATTGATCTGGATTGTTTGTCAGAGAATCGAACAAAGAAAAAGTTATGATATAATCACTAACACGGGGCAGTGGGGTGAGACAGTCAGAGTTAAGCACTCTTGCAGATGCAATAGTAATTATACCACTATGTTTGTCTTGCTTATTACTGACCCTTCAAGGTCACAGCAATGCCAATGAGAATTCAGGATCCACATCTCATGATGCTAGTGTTGAGGATTTATTTGAACACTAGCCTAGGTGCCTGGTATTGCCCGGGTGTTTGGAGGTGTGTGTTGAGCAAAAAAAAAAAAAAAAAAAAAAAAAAAAAAGTGATGAAAAGGCATAAAAGAAAGTGAAAGAAAATCTGACGTCTTAGCCAATGTCTCCATGACACAACTAGAAGCCAAAAGAGTTGAAATTAACTAAGGTCAATCCAAAGTTGACTTTCTAAAATGTTAGCGAAAAAAAAAAAAAAAAAAAAAAAAAAAAAAATCGACCTTTCCTTGTACAAAACGGCCGAGTTTAGAGGGAAGGAATTAATGTTTTTGGACAATTTTTTTATGTTTGTTGTCCAGGATGTGGAGCTTCAAAATGATACCAATCTTGTCCGGGTCCGTCGCCTCTGTCAAAAGTTTTTGCAAGATATACATACAGACATACATTTAAACAGACAGGGGAGATTTATATTATAGACTAGTGGGGCTACCCGGCGTTGCTCGGGACTGTATAAAGAATGAGAAAATTGAATTTGATTTTGAATATATTTGTTATTCTTACGAGAGAGGAATTTTTAATGTCTGTGTATCATTTGCTATTTCAAGCAAAAGAGTATTTTACCTACCTAGGACGGGTATTACATGTATGAAATAATTGTATCTTACCTAGGTTAGGTAATTTACAGCATGTATATGAAATAATTTTACCTTTGCAAGGACGGGTAATATACAACACATACTTAAAATAATTTTACCTACACTAAAACGGGTAATTTAAATACATATATGAAACAATCTCACATACTTTTTTTTTTTTTTTTTTTTTTTTTTTTTTACCTCAAAACGGACATTACTCTCTCCAACCCAACCACCAAAAGAAAACTCAAGAGCATATTTAAAATTAACATAATCATGCTTCTTCCTACCCACCACTACAACCATCACATCATTCCCGGATGATAACATAAATTTTTAAAAATATAGATTACCCACTAAAAAAACTGGCCTAGTAAACTTTCATAGAAAACCAACAATATAAATGTATTAATCTAATTTTGAGATCCTAAACTGTTTAAACCATATCCGGAATCAACTTCACAAATGAAGTAATTTGGTGATAGAAAATTGTTTAAGCCATTTACGGTACAAACTTTATATTCTGCCACCCTCATTTAATCCAGAGCAATGGTGATTATTCTGCTAGTATATATTTGCCCCTATCTCATTCAATCGCGAGCAACACTAGGAATTTTACTAATATATATCTCCTTCAATCCCAGGTGACGCCGGAGATATTGCTAGTAAATTTTCTCACCTATCTCATTCAATCTTGAGCAACACCGGGTATTCTGCTAGTGTATATGTGCAGCTATTTAATACAATCCCGAGCGATGCCAAGTATTCATCTATTCTGTATTTGTACCTATCTCATTCATCCCCAGGTGATGCCAGGTATTCTATTAATATTTATTTGCACCTGCATTATTAAATCCCGGACGATGCATGGTATTCTGCTTATATATATTTTCACCTATCTTATTCAATCCCAAGCGACACTGGGAATTTTGCTAGTATATATTCTCACCTACTTCATTCAATCCTAAGCAACACCAGGTATTCCGTTAGTATATCTCAATCAATCTCATTACAATACTAGGTATTCTGTTAGTATATATTTTCAATCAATCTCATTCAATCCAAGGCAACGCCAGGTATTCTACTAGTATATATTTGCATCTATCTCATTCCATCCTAGGCATCCGTGTATTCTGCTTGCATACATTTGCATGTATCTCATTCAATCCCGAGTGACTCCAGGTTATTTGCTAGTATATATTTGGACCTATCTCATTGAATCCCATAATTCTTGGATATGTTACTAATATCAAAAATCAGTTTTCATAATTTAACCCACATTATCGCCACCTTCTTACTAAAATTACTTTGATACATAGTCTTGGCTGTTTATTTCATTACAAACACACTAATCAAATAACTCACATTTAATCATTTTTCATAATTCTTGGATATGTTACTAATTTAGACAATCATTTTTCATGATTTAACCCACATTATCGCCCCACCCCACATTACTAAAATAAGAATTTGAAATATTGTCTGGGCTGTTTATTTCATTACAAACACAGCAATCAAATAACTCCCATTTCATCATTTTTCATAATTCTTGGATATGTTACTAATTTCGACAACTATTTGTCACGATTCAACCCACATTACCACCTCCGTCTTACTAAAATAATAACTTTGATACATTGTCTTGGCTGTTTATTTTATTAAAACCACACCAATAAAATAACTCACATTTCATCATTTTTCAAAATTATTGGATATGTTACTAATTTCGACTCATTTTAAATGATTTAACCATCATTATCGCCACACTCTTATTAAAATAATAACTTTGATACATTCTGCTAGTATATATTTCCAGCAACATCAGCAACCAGGCGATGGCGGGTACAAAGCTAGTATATATTTTCAGCAAGATTATTCAATCCCAGGACATGTCGGATATGCTTCTATTATATATTTCCACCTATTTAATGCATTCAAGGGCGATTCTGGGTATTCTGATAGTATATATTAACACCCGTCTCCTTCAATCTCGGGCTGGGTTAGGTATTCTGCTAATATATAATTCCACCTATCTCATTCAATTCTGGGCGACGCCGGGTATTCTGTTTGAATATATTTCCACCTGTGTAATTATATCATAGGTGATGCCATGTATTCAGTTAATATATATTTCCACCTATCTAATTCAAACCCAGACGACATCGGATATTCTGTTTGTAGATATTTCCACCTATCTCATCCAATCCCAGGCGATGCTGGGTATTCTGCTAGTACTTGCTTCCACCTATGTCATCAAATCCTGGGCAGCACTGCGTATTCTGCTAGTACATATATCCACCTATCTCCTACAATCCCGGGCAACGCTGTGTATTTTGCTCGTATATATATATCCACCCATCACATACAATCCCGGTGACACCGGATATTCTGCTAGTACAAATATCCACCTATCTTATCCGATCCCAGGTGACACCAGGTATTCTGCTAGAAAACATTCCACCTATTCCATCCAATCCCAAGCAACGCCAGGTATTCTGCTAGTACATACATCCACCTATTTCATCCAATCCCAGGTGACGCCAGGAATTCTGCTAGTAAACGAGCCATCCCTCCAGAAAGGGAGATATCAAGTCTGAAACCCAGCAGCATCCTGGTAACGAAAACTGCAACAGAGGCAGCCCCTGTAAGTGGTGGACCACAGCAGGTGACACCCAGGAGTCAACAACCCCCTCCCAGAAAGAAGAAGGAGACCCAGGAGGCAGGGACCGGCAGATTGGCAACACCTCATACCGATTGGCCGGCTCTCATCCCACTAGGCAAACCACCAACTCCAGGTCAGCAGAAGCAGCAACAGCAACATCCAAGCCAGACGACAGTATCCTGGACCCCCATTGCCAGTGAGGAAGACACAGAATGGGCTCCACAAACCCAAATGTCCCCTCAGGAATACCGAGACCTCTTAGAGTACATTACAAGGACCGCGTGGAAGGGAACATCATAAAACCCCTGCGCTGCAGAGGACCTTAAGAAGAGGATAATGTCTTTTGTCACCTCGGACACAAAGAAAAGAGGTCTCACAGGAGTAGATAAGGACAACATGGTAGACCTTCTCCTGGATCTGAAGATCCCAGCCAAATACATATGCAGGAAGAGCTACGCCATGTGGGACGTCTGCCTCCAAACCAAAAAGAGGCCGAAGGGACAGCCAAGAAGACGAATCTGCGCTGGAAAAACATCAAACTCCAGCCAGAATACCTCAGTCAAAAGGTCCCCTGTCTCCTAGGAGCAAAGGTCCTAGATATAAACTATATCCAGTGGTGAGGCCCCAGCTTGCAGGCTTTGGGGAGTGTGGAGCCACCCTTTAATTGCCATTGCTCCCAGGTCCACTCTGACCCGGACTAGTAGTACCTGTTAGGGTCCCAACTATGGGTTAAATAGAGACCGACTTGAAAAACAAATATACTCCATTAAAAATCGTTCCTCAAAATAACTAGATTCGGCATTAAATAACCTGAAAAGGTTGATATGCCGTAAAACAAACAACCAAACAACCTAGGAGCAAAACAACTAGAAGTGGTCTTCAGCCAGTATGGGGATGTGGTGTCTGTGGCCCCAACAAGCAAGAAGAGGGACATCCTGCCCGGGGACTACAGACTCCAGATGCGCCTCAACAGAGCTGGCTTCAAACTTTGTGATGCGAGGAGGGGACACTATCTATCATAATAGAGGGACGGAGACCGCACTTCTGGTACTGTCAGCAGCAGGGAGACATGGCCAAGGATTGCCCCCCAAAAAATCCGACCAAAGCCCCTGCAGCTGCCGACAAGCCTTGTGCCCCAGAGATGATAACCAGGCCAGCGGACCCATCCCCCAGCGTTGGATTGGTCACAGTCCCTCGATTCCGGCCAGCAAGCGGACGGAAAACAAGCGCCGCAGAAATAACAGCAGCTGCTGCAGCCGATACCGTCAAAACAACTGGAACAAAATGACCAGCAACCACTGTAGCAAAAGATGCCAAAACCCGAACAGCACCAGCATCATCATCAACAGCAAGAAGAACAGAACAGACCACTCCAAGAACAACGACCAGCCCCCGGACGAACTGGATCAGGGTCCAAGAGAAGGAAGGACTGCTCCTCGGAAGACAAATCCACCAACGAGAGGGAGGGAAACCCAATCCCCCCCACTCTGGTTCATTCGAGGAAAAGAGAAAGAAAAAGAAAATTAAAAAGATAGAAGGGGAAGAAAAGGTGGTCCCCACCCCCTGTGAGCATACACCATCCCAAACAACAACAAAACCCACCCCCACCTCAGACACCACACCAACACAGCACCAATACCAGACACCGCACCCACCCCACCAACACCACATCAACATCTGACACCACACCAACACCAATGCAAACCGAACCACCACCCCAAAGAAAAAAAGAAATAAATGAACCTGGGAGAGGGAGGGATTGCTCTGCCTCTCGCAGACCAACTAAAAGGAAAGAACTCAGTCAAATTAACCTTCAAACGTCAGAGAAAGACTTTAAAGCCACTGCTGGATTGCCAACAGATTGAGGGAAAAGATGTTAACATCCCTTCCAATATCCTGGACGCCCTGCTCCTAATAACTTTCGTTAAAACTCCAGAGGCTTGCAAGAGCAACTTGTGGTCACTTCTGGAGGCAGCTGAAGGGGCCTCTCCGGGAATGGAACGTTTTAAAAAAAGCGACTCTTCTTTAGAACTGTCAAAACAATGCAAGAGAAGGGTCCCAGTTTGGATCCATCCATCTCTCTACAGAGCCCTAAAATTGATTTTTCTCCTAGACATCGGCGGCATTGTTAGGGAAGGCCAGGACCTGAAAAACCTGACTACCTTGAGCATCGCGTACAATGTCGGCGTCCTTCTGCCAACCAACTTCAGAGCCAATTGCAACACACCTTAAGGTAGGTAGCATGTCTTTAAATTTGGCCAGTTTGAATGTGAGGGGCTTGAGATCATCGGGCCGGGCGGTTTGTCTCCAGCACGACCTCTTGTCACTGGGAGTGGATGTTGCTGCGACCCAGGAGATGCATTTCATTTCTTCTGTGGACTGTCAGGTGCTGAACCGGGATTTCAAAGTTTTCGGCATATGGCAGCCTACGGGGAAAGGGAGTCTCCTTGCTAGTGAAGCGAACTCTGTCTTTGTTCATAGAGATACGGTGGGCAGGCTGGTCATGGCCGATGTTGCCATAAAAGATTCTGTGTTTTGGGTGGTCGTGGTTCATGCGCCTAGCACCGCTCGTGAGAGGGTCTCATTCTTCGATCAGCTTGACGCGTTCGTAGACTGCTGAAGACCACTCCTAGTTGTTTTGCAGGTAGTGCTAATGGGGGATTGGAACGCCATCTTAGACCCAGAGTTAGATAAGGTAGGAGGTGAAGCTAGAGGGTCGGAAAGGTGCGAGCCCAGCCTGGCTTATCTGATGGCTAGATGTGATCTGGTTGACAGGTTTCAGGTCAAGCATGCAGGGTGGGAGATGTGGACATGGACCAATAGCGTTTCCTCCTATCTGAATACTTATTTGGACAGGATACTAGTTAGAAGAGCTGAAATAGATTTCCTATCTTGCCCCATGTTCACGTGATTAGGTCAGTCAGACTATAAACTAGTTATGGCCCAGCTGAAGCTAGGAAATAGGCCTGTTAGTGGGTTACTGGAAGTTAAACACCTCCCTTCTGGAGATGCAAGACTTCTGAGATCAGTTAAGAGAATTAATTAAAAAGATACTTGTGGAGGCGGCTCCCAGGAGTAAGTGGTGGTTAGGTCTAAAAGCCAACATTAGAAGCTTCTCCATCAAGTATGCCCAGCGCCTCGCACTAGATAAGGTCAAGATGAAGAAGCAGCTAGAGCATAAACTAGCCTGGGCTACGGAGGAGGCTGATAGGGTTATTCAGGAACTAGCTAAGCAGGACCTTCTGCGCAAGACTAGCGAGTGTTACGAAGGTCAAGTAGTTAGAGCTAGGCTTAGAAAGATAGGCAATGAAGCAGTCAACTGACGCTGTCTCGCGTTGCAAGATTTCTAGGCGCCGCTTGGACAAATACATTGCAAAATTAGACATCTGGATGGACGCACCCTTGAATTGACTTAGGAGATCTGCAAAGTGTTTTGAGAACATTTCGAAGAGAGTTTTACGCAGCAGCCCGATCTTCCAGTCTTTGAGTTTAGCGACTATTTGGCCTGACTCTCTCAGTCTTGACGTGGCTAGTTGCGAGGGCCGGCTGACAGAGCAGGAGGTTTTTACTGCGCTGAAGCAGGTTAGCTGTGACAGATCGCCGGGACTCGATGGTCTGCCATATGAACTCTATCAAGCGTAGTGAACAATGTGGGACCGGGAAAGACAAATGGTCTACATCGCAATCCTGGCCATGGCGAGAATGGTGATTTGGACGTCAAGACTGCAAGATGGCCGGGTGGTACTGCCTTTTTCTGATCACGATCTGATCGCTTTCTTTAAGCACCAACTATGGGTAAAGATCAGATGCGACAGAAGAAGGCTGCTTTGCATGGCTTTTGAAAGATGGAGACAGTTAGCAAGTCTGTGTGTACGAAGAGGGGCCAAATTTGAATATGTGTTCCCCGCCTAGGTGTGGAGTGTGCGGTTCTAGGGTTTCTGTCAGACACCCGCTCCCTTTCCAATTTTACTTCCTTCAGCCTCTCAGCCAGCTGCATAAATCTTGTTTCCCTTATTAGAAAACCTCCAAGACCCAACCTTCAAAAACAATTTTTATTTTTTGACCCTCCCGCTCTCAAAACTCAACCCATCTTGGAGGAAATCAAGTCTAATGCTAACAACCCACTCCTCTCACCACCAAATTTTTTCTTTTCTCCCCTGTCCAGGACACCTCTCCACCTCCATTTAGATGCTGCGCGCGAAACCCTGGTTCCTTTACAAACCAGAGTGAAACAGGTAGTCTAGCATTTCAGACAGGGTTGGGCGGGCCTTACTAACCCGGGTTAGTCCTCCCCCCCACCATGTCTCTCGACACAAAATTTTATTACATTGTTATCTTTTTTGTATTTTTTGATATAAATAAAAATGTTTTAAAATTGGGTTTAAGTAGTAACAACCCCCCTCCTCCCACACACATAAATACAAAGTTAAAAGGTTAACCATGATGAAAGATGCTGACTGAGAGGGAAATCTTTTAAAATTTCCAATAGAGACAAGATGGACCAACCAACCTCACCATCCCCCCTTTTTGAGTTGACCTTGCGCCTAAATTTTTTGTTCATTTTTCCAATTGTATTTTTTTCCCCCTGTGAATAAAAAATTTAATATCTGAAAGTGTAGTATCTGTTCTTAGAATTCAAGCTATCATATCTTTCACCTCCCCCCCGAACAGAATTAGGATATCATATTGTTACTAATACTAAAAAGAAAATGGCCGTTTGTTTTTGTTTTGTAAATATAGCGAGAGGTTCCTCTCATCACTAAATATTCAAGCGTAAATTTTTTTTCCCTTATCATTTTTTGTTATACTCTCGTATTTTACTATTTTTAACGCGATAATCACGTTGGTAACATTTTCATAACGTGTAAGTTAATATTTTAATTTGTACGATACTGACCCATAAAGAGTCTTATTTAAAGTATACAAATATCGCCATTAAAGCAATCACATGACATCACGTGACATGACTCGGCGTGTTTTCAAATATGTATAAATAACCTTAGAATCTATTTTAAATAAGAATTATGTAGTATTTAACGTTAAAATGTCACTTTTTTAGGGGGGCCCCCATGCAGAAAACCGGCTAGATGAACAACATAGAGTTGACCGTTGGGGCCAAAATTTCAATATTTTTCAACCGAAAGTTGGACCTTCAATATGATACTAAATTTGCCAATTTTGGTTGTGGCCGTCGAAAGTTTTTGGCAGACATACAAACACACATTTTCGCTTTTATATATTAGACTAGCGAGGGGTACCCGGCGTTGCCCGGGTGTTTTTCGGGTATGTGAAAAAACCCCGAAAATGTGAAAAAAAACAAAAAAAAAACAGGTGCCCGTGAAAAAAAAACGAAGCCTTCATGACGCGCAGTTGGAAAATAGTAAAGTGTTTAAAAAAAAACAAAAAAAACAGGTGCGCGTTTTTGATTGACGTGACGGCGGTAGGTATTCAGCAGTTAGCATTTTGTGCGAGACAGTTTTGAATGTGAATAAATCGGTTTGTTTGTTTTTAAACATCCGCTCCCTGTTATTAGGAGGAGCGAAATGAAAGCTACCGTCTGATATGACGAAGTCGACATTGAACAAACGTTACTTAGCTCTCGAGACAACTGGCTTTCAGCCTGTGATTAGAGTCGAGTTTCGCTTTTTTTTATACCGAAAACCGAATGTAACGCGTGCCGATGCGGGAAATGTTGAATAATTAACGTTTGAAAGTCAATAAAATTAAGTAGACAGGCGAGCTCCGTGGGTAACTCTGAGATATTACAATTTATAGATATAAAAAGTTTTAAGTTGTGAACCGAGCAAGCGCTTCTCTGAAAGAAGCCTTTTGTGGACAGAGGAAAAGCGTACATACATACATACATTTTCGCTTTTATATATATAGACTATCGGGGGGGGGGGGTTACCTGGCGTTGCCCGAGTGTTAATGAAAACCTAAGAACAAGCGAAGTAAAAAAAAGAAAACAGAAAAACGAACGTTAAAACTGCTTTAAAAAATCTGAAAAAACAAAAAAAAAAATCAAAACAAAAAAAAAAACATGTGAAAAATGGCTTAAATAAGCTGGTTTCGATATTAAAATTTAAAAAAATCGGTGGGTACCCAGATGTTTTTGGATATGTGTGGTCAGTCAGGGGTGGGGGTGTTAATGAAAACCTAAGAATAAGCGAAGTAAAAAAGAAACAAAAAAAAAACAGAAAAACGAACGTTACGTGAAAAATGGCTTAAATAACCCTGCTCCAATATTAAAATTTTGAAAAAAAAAAAAAAAAAAAAAAAAAATCTTACACCACGATTCGAACACAAAACGTTTAGATAATGACCCAACGCTCTTACCAACTGATCTAGCACAACATACATGAAATTGTGTCAGTTTTTCAAATATTTAAACTAAATCAGGTCATGACGTCGTCTGACGCATGCGTAGAACTGATCTCGTCATGAGAGGACGGTTTTTGCTACCCCCTCCCCTGTAGAAAATTGTTGATTTCAGGGTGAAAAAATTAACGTTTTTGGCCAATTTTTCGATATTTGTCGGGCGAAGGATGGGGCTTTCATAGGAGACCAAATTTGTGAATTTTTGTTCTGTCGAAAGTTTTTAGCAGACACACAAACATACACACATTTTCTCTTTTATATATATAGACTAGCGGGGGGTACCCGGCGTTGCCCGGGTGTTTGGAGGTGTGTGTGGTTTCGGGTAAATCAAAACTCCGGGGGGGGGGGGGTTAAAATAAAAAAAAAGTTTTGGTAGGTGAGTATGAGGATCGAACCCGAACCCTTGAGGCAAAGTTGGAAATTAAAGTGTGAAAAAAAACAAAAAAAAAACATGGGATGTTAACCACTGGGCCACCATTAACGGAGACATGTTTGAATTTAAGTAATAAAAACAGAATTGACAATAAAAGTTAACTCTACTGCTTCTATTTGACCTCATTAATGAGGTCATAGAAGTAGCTGACTTAACTTTTGCTCTGCTTCTATTTGACCTTATTAATGAGGTCAAATAGAAGGAGCAGACTTAACTTTTGCTGCTGGGTAGCTTTTGGGTTTGTTTACCCAACCTTTTTTTTTTTTTTTTTTTTTTTTTTTTTTACGTGGGGGTCACCACTTATCAAGGCCCGAAGGCCACTCAGAGATAAGGGTTATTGCGTGTACAGTAATCAATGAGATAGTATTGTAGTAATCATTAGTATTGGGGGTTTTGATAGAGTGTCTTAAGGGGGCGGTTTGTCAGGAGTTTGTTTATGTTGGACTTGAAGACGTCCAAGTTGTAGTCAGGTGGGAAACAGACAAGCAGCAGAGAGTTCCACTGGCATGCAGTTCTAAGAAAGGAGCTTTGCTCAAGGAATCTACGTTTTGATTTAGGCACAGATAAAGAGTGGTGAAAATTATTGACAGTGGATTCAGCTAGACGGGTGTTTTTTGTGAAAGATTGACGAGGGGGACCATAGATTGGAGACAAGCAGTTGCCATGGAAATAACGATAAAACAAAGACAGGCTCACAACGTCTCTTCTGTGGGAGAGAGGCTGCAGCGTAGAGAAAGGGGCATTCCCCACTAAACCACAAAGTCTATTTTGTACTCTGTCAAGGCAGGATAGGCTGTTTTTAGCAGCTCCTGCCCAGATGTGGCAGCAGTACTCTATCCTTGGACGTACTTGGCTTTTATACAGATAGAGAATTTCATCAGTAGTGAGATATCTTCTGGAGCGGTAGAAGGATCCCACCATTTTCCCAGCATCCCTGGCAACAGATTTGATGTACGTGTTCCATTTCAGATCAGGAGTAAAGGTCAAACCCAGAAGCTTGTCAAAACATGGAGCCTCCCCAAGATGAGAGCCATCCATTTCAATTCATGTCAGATAGGGATCAGAGCGTTGATGATGTAAAGATAGAAGCTTGGTTTTAGATGCATTTAAAGTGACCAGCCACCTCTTCCCCCATTGTATCACGCACTCAAAATCAGAGGAGAGAGAATTACAGAGAACTTTGTCATTTACGGCCTTTGATGTGTTGCCATAGATGATCGTGTCATCAGCATAGATGTCAACAAATGGTTTAAGTATATGTTTTGGGAGATCATTGATGTAGATCAGGAATAGAGTTGGGCCCAGGATGGACCCCTGGGGGACTCCAGCAGTAATACTGTGGGCCTCTAATTTCTGCCCATCAACCACTACTCTTATGAACCTATCAGAGAGAAATGATTTAATGATTGAGAAAACATTTCCAGTAATACCGTAGGTGGAAATCTTGTGAAGTAGGCCCTTATGCCATACCTTATCGAAGGCCTTCGATATGTCAAGAGCAATTGCCCTGGAAAGGAAACCTTTGTCAAGAGATTCACTAATCCTATGTGATATAACCGTTAGCACATCTGCGGTAGATCTTGCAGAGCGGAAACCATATTGCATGTCACTAAGTTGTTTCTGTTGAGGTGGTTGACTACTTCTTTATTTAATATGGATTCCAGCAACTTACTCATGACACACAGGAGACTTATTGGTCTGTACTGAGAGGGAGATGACTTATCACCTGAATTCTTAAATACAGGGCATACTGATGAGGTTTTCCAGGGTGTTGGAAAACACTCCTTAAGGTAATGCTTAAACAGTTTTGTAAGTATGGGGGCAAGTTCTGGTTGGAGCTTTTTCAGCACTATAACTGGAATGCCATCAGGGCTAGTTGCTTTACTGGAATCAAGGTTTTTGATTAGCTTGGCGACCTCACACACATATTTGTATGTTGCATAGCATGTTGTCTGTTATAGGAGGAAATACAGGGAGTTGATGGGCATTGTTGCATAGGGTAGAATTAGCTGCAAAGTTCTTGGCAAATAGTCTGGCTTTGTTTGATGCTGACGAGATGACCTCAGGTCCATTGATGATAGTTGGGATAGAACGCACGCTTCTGTTCAAGATCCTGTTTGCTATTTGCCAGAACTGGTGGGAACCAAGCCGCTGCTCAGCTACTTTGGATTTAACAGACTGTGCATATAGCTCTCTTGCATGTTTTATTACTCTTTTACAGTGGTTGCTGGCAGTCCTGAAAGCAGCTTTTAGACTTTGACTGGTTTTTTCCCCAAGATGTTGAGGAGGAGGAAACCAGCGCCCCATTGTCCAGATTGAATAGCAATTGTCTGATATATGGAGTTTGGCCCCACATTGATCAAAGCTGATTGTTGCTGGACGTTTCCCGGTGCAATTGCCAGGAACACTGCCTTAGCTTTGAATTAGTTTTGCTTTTTATACGATAAAGCTGAACGAACACAAGACGGGCTGAAATAGCAATAATTTTGTAAAAATCGCTGTAAGTAAATCTAGACGCTACACGCGTTCCCAAATCATAGATATTATTATCTAGGGGCTATATAAACAGTTGTAAGTGATCGTAACGACCCCGGGAGCATGTACGAAAGAAGCCTTTGCGAGACATACACAAAATGGTCACACACATTTTGCCTTTTATATATATAGACTAGCGGGTGTTTTGAGGTGTATGTGGTTTTGGGTAAATCCAAAATCTGGGGGGGGGGGGATGTTTTTGTAAGTTGGTAGGATCGAACCCGAAGCCCTGAGGCGGAGTTGGAAAATAAAATGTGAAAAAGAACAAAAAACATGACACGTTAACCGCTCAGCCAGCCAGAATGAGTTAAGAGAATTGACAGGTGCGCGCACTTAATGACGTCAAGTGGAAGTCGTAGAGTTAACATTTTCTGTGAGCGTTACGACGTAAGCAATAGCTATTCAGCAGTTAACATTTTCCGCGGGACAGTTTTTAATGAGGTCAATAACCCGGTTTGTTTTTACCTACCTTTGGGGAAAACCAGCTTCCCCGTTTATTAGGGGAGTATCTCGCCTCGAAATGAAAGCAACCGTCTGATATGACGACGGTAAGCCGACATTGACCAAACGTTAGATCGCTTTCTAGAGACTACTGGCCGTGGGCCAGGGATTCGAATGGAGTTTCGCTTTTTTTATACAGAAAAACGAAAGCAATATGTGGCAATCCCAAAATGTTGAATATTTAACGTTTCAAAGTCGGGCAAATTAAATAGACGGGCGACCCCCGTTCGTAACTCGTAGATATGATTTTGATGTGATATAAAAAGTTATAAAAATGAGCAACGGCCTCGAGAAGCCGCCGAAAAAATCCTTTTGCGGACATACACAAAATGCAAACATACATACACACATTTTCGCTTTCATATATATATATAGATTACCAAAACCTGTGTTACACAATGCCAGAAACAAGGATTTGAAATCTATATCTCACAACACTGAAGACAAGATACTTAAACTTATTCGATCCAACATTTTTCAAACATGTCACACAACTTTAACAACAAAAAAATCCTCAGATTTATGTCTACAATTGAAATGTTGAAAAAAAAAAAAGTTTGTAACTGCAGGGGAGTGAAATAAAGCTATATAAAAATATAAATTGGCTTTATGAATTTCTTCAGAGGAAGATTTATTCATTTGCAGCGTAGCAACCATAGAAGAGAAGAAATGAAATAAGGTAGGTCTGCCTTTGTCTTGTGGGCTCTAGACTAGGATTAATATACATTGTAAAGAACTGTCCCGTGTTAATAAACTGTATTTTATGTGTAAAACACCTGCCAATGGACATTATATATGCAACTCGTTATATAGATAGTACACATGAGTACACTGCCAGATGACACACAGACACATATAGATACATATTATAAAACATTTGATAACACCGAATGTAGTGCCATTATTAAACTGTTGAGGGTTTATTTTTTCTTCCCCCCCCCCACTAGTTTAAAGATAAACCATTAAAGAAGAAAATTTCAAAAAGAAAACCAAAATGCACTTCTAAAGTATATTTCTCCTAAGCTCTAATTGTATGTTTAACAAACATGAATTAGATAAAAGGGGTAAATAAGGGGTGGGACAGAAAAAAACCTATTGAGACGTCTTTCAGCCAACCCTTTTCAAGATTAATGTTGGCAACGGGGGGAGAAAACATTGTTAAAAAAGGTGGTCAAAAGACCATAAATTATTAGCGAGGGTAAAAAAAAAAAAAAAATTGTATGAGGAATAGGAGAATAGGAAACAATCTCAACGAATGCCCATAAGTTCCAAATTATGAGTATACTCTCTGTTTACACGGAGATAGTTAGCGTAAATTAATGGATACTGCCTCAAGAATTTTTAATTGAATTCTCGAAAGCGCTCTGTGTAAAACCAAGAAAGTTTCAGTGTATCCGTCAATGCAGATCTAGCACTGTAATAAATGTTCACCAATGGCTGACTTTTAAGCTTGTAAAAGCCCTGATGTGGCCATTTTTTGTGCCTACGTACCATAGGGAGGACATGTTGGGAAATTCTAACCTCCAAACGTTGAATGGTATGGCCCACGTAGTCAGCTTCACACTGACCGTTAAATGAGAGCAGATCAACAAAGCCCGATACACTAAACTTTTAATCAGATTTAATTTTCTGATTTTAGGGGAGAACGAAACCCAACTAATGTATTGTCCTGCAAATGTAGGTTTTCTACATATGCTGGTAGTAAAACTCATACCAGATCTTTCGATGAGAACATCCAAGAACAGTAATGAGTCATTAACTTCACCCTCCATAGTAAACGCCAATGCAGGGTGAAGTAAGTTTAATTATTCTAACAACCCCTCAGCTTCTGTACAAGAACACATGACATACATCTACATATTATATATATACACACATGAGTACAACATGGTCCATATGAATGCTTATGTGCACACATATAAAGACAGCTATGTATACACATCAAAAGACGTGTATACAGACTCGTTACATGTATGCAGTGTACAACAAACAGAGGATCATTTTACATATTTTGTATACGAAAATTTTCTCACTGTACATCTATAATATAAATCTCACCTGTCTGTTTAAATGTATGTATGTATGCTTGTATGTCTGCCTAAAACTTTCGACAGAGGCGACGGATTTTCAGGTTTTGAAGTCGACCCTTCGGCCGACAAATACAAATATTGAAAAATTGGCTAAAACATTAATTCCTTCACATTCAACTTGCGACTTCTCTACAGGAAGGGGTCGCTTTTTTCACCAATATTTTCGAAAGTCATCCCCTCTTTTTGATTGTCTAGCCTTAATTTAAACCTACATCATTTCTGGCAACAGCTAACACGTCACTTTTTTTTTTCACTTTATTTTCCTTCTTCGCGGTATGGGTTCAAACCTACCTGCCTGCCCACTACAACTTTATTTTTTTTTTTGCCCAACACACACCTACAAACACCCGGGCAACATTAGGCACCCAGACTAGTTCTATAATAACTGTTTTTTTGGAGTTTTTCAAGGCAATTAACCAATTTTTAAAAAGTTGATATTTGTAGTTTTGTTTTTGGAACTTTTTTGTTTCGGTAGAAAGTTAAATCATGTGCAATTTCTTTTTTATTAGGAGTGATAACATACTTTTTTATGCCATTGACCAAGCCCAAGTACAAGTTGCAAAGATTTAATTTTGAACCTATTTTGAAAGTTTCAATGCTTTTAATTGCTGCTGAGATATAAAAATAAGTGTTACAGTTACACTGATCTCCGACTATCATCTACACTCCTTTCCCTGGCAACTAGTCTATGTAATATTTTATAAAAATTATATAGTCTTTTTAAAGTTTTCTCATATTGACAACCTTGTTCATCTAAGAAATACTACCGCCACCCCATCCTGTTTTTAGTTAAAAATGAATTTTGAAAACTCAAAATCTGTCTTCAATTATAGAAATTGATCAATTACGTCATTCTAGCTCTTCTAAAAAACAAACTTATCTCACAGGGGAATTTTGTTTTTAATGTAATTCACATTTCCTCCAATAAAAGATCCCAGTTGCATGACAGCCTGGTCTGTAATAAGGATAGTCTTTGACTAAACCAATTGTGTTCTACTAAAATTATTGATGTAAGTTTAAGCTGAAAAATAAAACAAAAAAGAAAAATGTTGAATTGCATCAAGTTAATGTTTATTATTTGCAAAACTTTTGACAACATAAATTAATTAAAAAGAGCAGAAAATTTTCAAATTTAGTTTGTTGGAATTTTTTTTTTTTTTCTTTCATTTTGAAACTTGTTAACAGATAGAAAATTGGTCCTACCACCTCCATTCTTGAATATGTTTACAGATGGATCAATATTTCAACAGATGGTAAAAAATATTATTGTAAATGGATTTGTAGGAGGGTGGGGCACACTCGAAATGATTATAAAAAAAAAAAAAAAGGATAAAAAAAAAAAAAAAGGATAAAAAGACAAAAATTGAGAAAAAAAAGGAATAAAACAAAAGCTTTTGCAATTTTTTTTTTGGAATGGACAAGTAAATGATTGTGAAATGAAGACAAGCAAAAATGGAGATGATGTTTGTTTTGGTTTTTTTTTTTCAAGTCAGAATTATTCCCATTGGGGGAAGGGGGTGTTGTGTCCAAAAAAAAAAAAAAAAAATATGGAGGGTTTATCAAATATTCATTAACATGTCACAACCATCCATCAGAGAATTCATCACCACCTCTGGACCCTCCCCAGCAGCAGCAAAACTTGCAAAGTTTGCAATATTTTTTTATTTATTTATTGTATTTTTATGCAAGAATAGTTCTGTAGACAAACGAGTTAGTTTCACTGCGCTGTTGTTACTGAACCTTCTGTCGCATTTGTTGTGTCGTTCGTTCTTTGTTCAGTTAAGGAAAGATAGTCGTTCACCACAGTTTTTATCTTTGTGTACCTAAAAAAGAAATTGTAAACTTTTAGAATTTGGCTTAAAAATCATTAGCATGAAACAGCTGAAGTTTAGAAGTTAAGTTCAAAGTAAGAAACATTGTTTGGTTCTTGTACAAAATTCTCCCTGCATTAAAAAGCAAAAATAAAGAAATCTCTGTATTATTACACAGAGATTTCTTTATTTTTGCTTTTTAATACATACCCATGATGAAAGGAAAATATCATATCCCAAAAATTACATAAATTGTTCAAGTGGTTTTATTTTTATGAAGAAAACCATTCTTAAGCAGTTAATGGGAATTTGTAAGGCATTATAGCATAAATCTTGCAAATTTTGAATTGTTGGGTTATCTCCCTTGTTTGAAATTTTTTTTTTTTTTTTTTTCAAAATGGTGAGCGAGACAGTCACTCCCCCAATACTCATAAATTTAGATTTTCTTAGTTCTATATATGATAATTTGATTGCAGAAATTCCTCTCTGGACTGCCAGATTAGTACGCACGAGCCAAACGACACTGTAACCATCAAATTTTGTTGTTCATTCATAGTATTTGCATGTGGGAATCCTGACAGCAATTATCAAAATTACATTTCGGGTAAATTTTGTGACAACCCCACCACCACTCACAAAATGGCATGTATTCTGAAAGCCATTCTAAACATAGGGAGGTTGGGTGTGTGCATTCCGAAAATCATTCTTAACATGAGGTCGGGGGTTGGGCAACAGCAACAGCCATACTTTAATTTTTTATGCAGGAGTAGTGGGATAGTTGGGAGTGTAAAGGAACGATACCACCAGGCAACGCCGGTTAATGGGTCCTGCTAGTTTAAAAATAACATTTAAAGTGATTTTTGGAATATATCTTCGTTTCATCAAGAATACATGTATCATACACATTTCTCTTAGTTTTATTTTTTAAATATAGGGAAAATTCTGGACAAGAACCAATTGTCTAAAACTAAAAGCAGAAAACCACAAAATTTTTATAGAATTGAAATGGAGTAAATATTCTCAGAAATCATATAAAGAATTCTTCATCACTTTCTGTGCTAAAGCCATCATCATCACATTCCGTTTAACGTTTTACATGCTGACATGTGGACTGCATTTAGAAATCAACTTTTAAACTAACCTATTTCTGATTAGGTCTTTATTCTTCTTTCTCTCAAATTTACCATTATCACTTCCTCACATATTTTCATTGAGCTTCTCTTGATATCTCAACTCTTCTACCTTTACTAATCCAAGCACTCTCACCAGTTCTAGAGAGAGAGAGAGAGAGAGAGAGAGAGAGAGAGAGTTCATCCACTGGAACAACGAAGACCATCTGATCACCCTTGATATGATGAATGGCACATGCTAGGAGTTTATTTAGAGTGAAGCTGGTTTGTGCAGAGTCAGCTCACTCTCTCCTCCAAACCATCCTGATCAAGCAGCAGGACAAGGTTGAGATCGCTGAAGGCCAAGGGGGATGCCAGAGTTGCTGGAAATGTCAACATCTTCCTACACACAGTGCCTGGTATTCACAAATGGTCACCCATCTGGTACATTTAAAAAAAAATTTTTTTTTATTACATTTTCACTCCAAACAAGGCACATTGCCACTTTGATGTAGGGGGCTATTATTAGGGGCACAGGCTACAGGGGTACTAGGTGGGGAGTTGGGCAGCAAGATGTCGGTTCACGTTACACTTGAACTTCTGCAGGTCAGTACAGTTGGGGAAGCATAACCTGGCAGGGAGTTCCAAAGTCTAGCAGTTCTGGGGAAGAAACTACTGAAGTAGAAGGCTCTCTTACATCTAGGGATCTCTACTGTGAAGGGGTGGGATTGTACTGCTTGTCGGGTTTGTCGGGGGTATTTACGTAGAGGGGCTAAAAGTGCTTGCAGTTTGTCAGAACATTCACCGTTAAAGTACTTGTAGAACAGGTAGAGAGATGCTACATTGCGTCGATGGGACAAAGGCTGAAGCTTGGATGATGGTTCAGAACCTATTAGGTTGGTGACTCTCTTTTGAACCTTGTCTAGGAGTGAGAGACTAGTAGCAGATGCACCGGCCCAAATATGACAACAAAACTCCATACATGGGCGAATGGTGGCCTTATAGAGGTACAGGATACTTTCAGGCGTTAGTAGCTTTCTAGCACGGTAGAGAGAACCTACCTTTTTTGCAGCAGTCTTGACAATGCTCTCAATATGATTGTTCAAACTCATGTTTCCTGTGAACGTTAGGCCGAAGATTTTAAAAGATGTGCTTTCAGATAAAGAGTCTTTGGCCATTGCTATTGGTGGTAGAGAAGGTTTTCTTGTAGTTATTGAAGGAAGCAAGTTTAGTCTTGGCAGCATTGAATGTGACCATCCATTTTTGTTCTCATTCCACTACAGATTGGAGGTCATCCTCTAGTGTTTCTGCCATTTCTTTAGATATGTGTTCATTTGTTTTCCTGTCGTGTCTGTTATAGGGCGTGGTATCATCAGCATATATACCCATCTCACAGACAATTTTGTCAGGGAGGTCATTTATGAATATTAGGAATAATACAGGTCCAAGGATAGACCCCTGAGGCACTCCCGCATTTATATCATATTGTTTGGATGTACAGCCATCGAGGACAACCTGGATTTTTCTCTTATCTAAGAAGGATTTAATTATGTTAAAGATTCTTCCAGTGATACAGTATGCTCTGATTTTTCTAAGAAGACCTTCATGTCATACCCTGTCAAAAGCTTTAGATATATCTAGAGCTACTGCTCTACCTTCCCCTGCTTTGTCAAATGAATGGTATATACGCTTGGAGATTACAGTTAGAATGTCTGCTGTGGAATGGGCTTGCCTAAATCCATATTGTTGGTCGGTCAGAAGTTTAGCATCTGTAAGGTGATGGACTAGAGCTTGGTTAATTATGGACTCAAGTATTTTGGCTAAAAGTGGGAGGCTAATGGGGCGGTAATTTACTGTGTCAATTCTTTCGCCAAAATTCTTAAGAACTTGTACCACAGAAGCAGTTTTCCAGCAGGCAGGAAAGCAAGATTTATTAAGGCATTTGTTGTAAAGTTTGGAGAGGATTGGAGCTACTTCGGCAGAACACTCTTAATAGCACAGATGGGATGAGATCAGGTCCACATGCTTTTGCAGTGTCAAGATTTTTTATGATAGCATGCACCTGAGAAGGGGTGATTTTCAGACTATTAAGTGTGGCATCTGTCCGCAAAGGAAAGTCTGGGATAGGGTGGTTAGCAGGGTCTAGTGTGGAGTTGGAGGCAAACCGACTGGCAAGCATGTTAGCCTTCTTGGTTGCTGCACAGACTAAATATTGCTCAACTTTGGTGATCTAATGAGAACCGGTGTGTCAACGTGATTATGCAATATTAATGACTGAACAACCTGCAAACATCTAACAATCTTGTCAAGATTTTATCTTCTGTTACGGTCAACCTGTTTGTAAGGCCTCCCATTTATTTTTTTTAATTAAAAAACTAAAATGTTCAAGAGCTACAAATGAGTGATCCGTTGTGCTCAGTTTTTTAAATTTATTTTTGTTAACATAGTCACTACCATTCTCAATGTACTTTAGCCAGCAATGCTTAATGTTTTGGTTGTAAAAGGCCAGCACACACTTTGTCAATCACATCTGTTGCCATTCTAAAATTGACAAACCTATTTAACTGTGGACATTAATTGCATCAGTTTCATGAACAGGTGCCAGTGAATGTTGATCGGTTCAATTTTTTCTGCATGGAGAAATTCAATTATACATCTCTGCTTCTAATGCACATCCATGACAGAAGTTGTTTTCTTAGAGTCTCACACCATTAATATCTGCAACAGAGGGATGAAACTTTCAAGTCATGAATGCATAAGTTTAGTCATTATCATAATGATGTAATTTGCATTATTACCTTCTGATCCATTCAGGCAGAATAAAAAATAGGAGCCATTATTCACATCTCTCATATATATCTTCAACTTTGATTGGACAAGTTTGATTTCTATACACAAATTATCTTTTAAGCACAAGAGTTTACAACAAGTACAACAAAAACTGATCATTATAATACAATTAAATGCTAAATAGACAATATTTTATGCAACATTGTTTGAAAGACTCAAATTTATAGGTAGTTTTATAGCTGTTCATAATTACATAAGTAAACAATTGGTTTATTTTTGCCTATAAAAAAACTTACAATTTTCAATATTATCTATTATATTAAATGCGAGTTAATCAATGTTTGTTTCCCCTAAGGTTTTGTCCCTATATACTTTAAGATATATTTTAGTATCTATTTTACGTTATTAGTTCTGAGATAGTTATGTTAGCAAAAAAATTTTTTTAATTAGTCATAATTTATAATTAACTAGTGGGGGGTACCCGGCGTTACCCAGGTGTTTCGAGGTGTGTGTGCTCTTAAATAAAAAAGAAACCGGGGGGGGGGGGTAAGTTGGTAGGATCAAACCCAAAGCCCTGAGGCGAAGTTTGAAATTAAAATGTAAAAAAAAACATGAATCGTTCGGCCAGCCAGAATGAGTTACTGAAAGATGTTTAAATTTATTTAAATACGAACAAAAATGACAGGTGCCCACACAGAAGTTGTAGAGTTAAGATTTTGTGCGAGCGTTACGACGTAAGCAATAGCTGTTTCTGCGTGAACGTTTTTAATGAGGTCAATGACCAGGTTTGTTTGTTATAAGCGAAGTAAAAAAAGAAAACAGAAAAACGAACGTTAAAACTTACCTGAAACATAAAGTGGGGGGGGGGAGTATAATCAAAACATTGAAAAAGAAAACACAAAAAACTAATGTAAGGCAAACAAATGATGTTAAATGTAAAAATCGAAAAACAAAAAAGAAAACAGAAAAACGAACGTTTAAAAAAAAAAAAAAAAAAAAAAAAAAAAACCATGTGAAAAACGGCTTAAATAAGCCGGTTTCGATATTAAAATTTTAAAAATCAGTAGGTACCCGGGTGTTTTTGGGTGTGTGGTCGGGGGTGGGGGTGTTAATGAAAACCTAAGAATAAGCAAAGTAAAAAAAAAAAACCCCAGAAAAACGAATGTTACGTGAAAAATGGCTTAATAACACTGGTTCAATAATTAAATTTAAAAAAAAATCAAGAAAAAAAAAAAAGACATCTCACACCACGATTCAAACCCAAAATGTTTAGATAACGACCCAACACACTAACCAACTGAGCTAACACGACGTACATGAAATTTAATCAGTTCTTCAACTATTTAAAGTAAATCAGGTCATGACGTCATCTGACGCATGCGTAAAACCGTAATAATACTTCCATATAATAATCATAATACGGAAGTAAAAGGACTTGATATTTTTAGTTATTCAAGAAAAATGTTTTTTTTTTTTTAAATTTTATCATTTTGTTCAATCCAAGTAGAATAAATAACAGTAGTAGTTGCAACCCAATGAATCATGGACACACATAATTTGGTAGCTTATAAAAACAATGTTAACTATTGAGCTTATTTTTATCGGCAATATTTCAATATATTCTGAGATTAAAGAGATTTAATTTGTTAATAAATGAATTTTGTATTATTTAATCTGCTGCAAATATCTTTAATTGTTTTGGTTCTATAACTTAAACTTTTCCTTTATAAGTTAAGATACAGAATAAAGTTACATAGAAACTTTATTACATTATCAAGTCAATAAGGATTACAGAAAAAGGAATAAGGGAAAAACCTCTTTCTGTAACCGTTATTGACTTGATAATGTAATGAAGTTCCTATGTAACTTTATTTCTATCTGCTTATTCTACTCTTTGCTCCTCTTAAATGGGTTGAACTTTTCTTTTTTTTTTTTTTTTATCTAGATAGGCTTACCTTACCAGTGAAAATTTATTTCTTTAGCTTAATTTTATTGTATGTATGTGTATACACATTTCATAATTGCCAAGTAAAATTTGAAATTTTTAATATTTTTTTTCTGTTTTATTGAAAAGCCATGTTCAGTTCATCTACTCCAAGTATAAATTCATATGCAAGTTAGGAATTACATTTTATTGTGTCAAAATATAAATTGAGGCCAAATTATTACCATTTGAAATAAGGCTTACCATTAAAACAAGATAATTTCAAATAATGTTACATTTAGCACCAAAAATTCATCTCACGTTATATACTTTGCTGATAAAAGGATGGAACATAATACAAAAAATAAAATGTTTAGTTTATAACACTGCTATTTAGCCCTTCCCCTCCATTTCCGACAACACTTACCCACTCCCCCACCTATCAATCCCTCTTTCCTCTTCTATGCCAATAATCTGCCATGTTGATGAACGCAAAAGAAAAAAAATTAAATGTTGAGGGGGAGGGGGGGGAATCAATATGCGTTAAGTTCTCAAATTATATTTATCAAAAATATATTTGTTATTCTTTCATTTTAAGGGTGGTGTTTATTGTGGCTTGGTAGACCAACACAAAACTTCCCTTAAAATCTTGTTTACCATATGTGCTGCAAACGAATATTGCATAAAAATTATTTGCAAATAAGTATTTTTCCAGGTATTAAGCAAAAATATGTACACGCAATATAGGTTACACCTGATAACCTATAGAAAACAAGTTTTTAAAAAGGTAGGTTTTGTGTTGGTCTACCAAGCCACAATTACCAAATAAACACCCCCCCCCAAACAAAAACAACCCCCCCTCCAAAAAAACAAAAACAAAAAAAACAGACGCCCCTTCCTCCAAAGGTGGCTATAAAGTGGGTGTTCATTTTACATTAATGTAGAAAAGTGATCCCATACTTTTTGAAACTTTAATTCTTCATATCTTGGAAACTACTCGTTTTCTGGGATTTTAACTTTTTATTTTCAGCACCTTCAAAAACCTATAATAGAGGTAATTTTAAAGGATTTTTTGTGGGTGGAATGATACTGTACCTTGACCAAAATATTTCAATCATTGTTGTTTGTTTTCCTAGTTTTGCATATGAATTACAAAATATCTGATATTTCCCCAAAACCTCGGACCTTGATGGAGAGGAGATTAAAACTTGCTATGGTTTCAAATGATCTAAAATAACAGCAGTGGGAGACTTGATTCCAAATATTTCTCATGTGTTATATCTCCCCTCATACGGAAATATAATATACTGTGAAATTTACTTTATGTATGAAAACCAAAGACGGGAGATATAACATATGAGAAATATTTGGAATCAAGTCTCCTCTTGCTGTTATTTCAAATCATTTGAAACCATAGCAGCAAGTTTTAGTCTCCCCTACATCAAAGCCAGAGGTTTATATATATATATATATATATATATATATATACACACACACACACACACATTCTAAAAGTTGGGTGCTTGTCCAGAAGTCCTCTTATATTACAAAAATAGAGAAAAATCTGTATGATATATGTATCTGAGTGATGAAACAAAATTAAAAAAAAAAAATCATGTAAATTAATCAAGTAGTTTTTTTTTTTTTTTTTTAACTAGTTGGAGTGTTCAGCCTTGCTGAGTCTTAAAATATGTTTAAATATATTTTAATTCATGCAGATTTCATATTTATTACTATAGAGCCAATATATATTATAGTGTAACCAATAGTAGCAAAAAAAAAAAAAAAAAAAAAAAAAATGAAATCAGCTAGAATCGAAAGCAAAATGTCTACGGACGTAGCTATCAAGAGATAGATAAGATTTAATATTAAACGACTTGAAGAAATTAATTCAATTTGGGCATTTGCAGAAAGTAAAAATAAGTTAGCAAGTTAAAAACATTTTGCATTTCAACTTGCGATTTTTGTATCCATCCAAACAAAGATTTTACTCATATGAGTATGATTACTATTTCCTGTTAATTTCTGTGCTATGTTAGCAGTAGTTTAAAATTTTATCGGTTAAATATTTGCACGCAGACACACACAGCTGTTATTTTTATAAATAAGAAATTTTAATTTTATGAGTATCCAAGGAGTGACCGTCTTGTCCATCATTTTGAAAAAAAAAAAAAAAAAAAAAACATGGTAAGAAACAAAGGGAGATAATTTATATATACTAGATTTATGCTGTAATGCCTATTAATCGCTTAAAAATGATTTTTTCTTCTAAAAAACTACTTGATCAATTTGCATTGATTTTTGGATATATTTTCATTTTGTCACGGGAATGTACATTATGCAAATTTTTCTTTTTGTTTTCTAACGTGGGGGGAATTCTGGACAAGAACCAAAAGTTATATTACTTACTAGAATAAAAGATGCCCAAAAAGTCATACAACATACTTTATGAACTAATCAGATTCAAGAAATATTTTTAATTTCACTTCTAGTAATTTCAAAAAAGAAAACATTTTCAAAATAGAGAACAAATTAAAGTAAAATAATTATTTATAGAATTTCAAATGAATGGAACAGATACTTACTTTTCTCTGATTTTTTGTACATCCTTCTCTTCATCATCCATGAATTTTTGAAGTAAACCTTTGAGTACACCATCAGGAAGTGCCATCAATTGTTCCACCTGAAGATTTTAAATATTACAACAATGAAAGATTATAGTCATTCATTTATAGAAAGCAACACAATGAAAGGGAAAGAAAAAGTTGTATGGAAAAATTTCATTTGGACAGTTATTTCAATAATTTATATATTAATGCAAAAAAAAAAAAAAAAAAAAAAATTTTTTTTTTTTTTTTTTAACTTCTAATTGCATAAAAATTAAAATTTTGTTGATTTCTAATATTAAAATTAAAAAAAAAAAACAATCCAAATGCCACTGCGCCTTGTTTGAGGTGAAAAGACAAAAAAAGAAATACAATTTTATGCCAATCAATTTTATTGCATATAATTAAAAGATGCTAGCAAAAAAAACAAAAACAAAAAAAAAATAAAAAAATAAAAATAAAATTTGTCATCTTATATATGAAATATTAAAGAAGGTATTTACTTCCTTCCCTTCACAGGAAGATGTTACACAAAGTCGAAAGGTGTTGAGAGTCAAATCAATACCCTTAAGAGATTTTGATCCTAGCTGCTACCTATCATTACTTTTTTTAATATAAACTTCAGAGATTAAGTTGGATTAAGTTATGGTGATCCCCTCCCAAACCAGAACTTGCAGAGCAAATTATTTTCCTTTTTTCATATTAAAACTTTTTAAAGACCTCACTCCCTTGCATACCTAATTCTTTTCATTTTTATGGTTAGTGAAGGAGCACTCTGGTCTTTTAAAAATTGCCTGGACAATCACATCTGCATTCCCCAATAGGGGCGTGTCAGGTAGTAAGCAATAAACTTACACCTCAGCCTGACAGACGCAAGGTTATTCCTTACTCAAAAATGGCCAAAACTCAGACTATTTCAAGGACACTTTTTTTTTTTTTTTTTTTTTTTTTTACAAGTGAGTTATCACTTATCAAGGGCTGGTGGACACTAGAGGATAACAGTTAATGAATGTACAGAGGTGACTGAGACAACAGTGTAATAATCGTGGAAATTGAGTATAATTTCATTATTTAAGGGGATGGCTCACAAGAACTTATTTATATTGGAATTGAAGACGAATATATTGAATTCCACAGGCTGGCAGTTCTAGGAAAGAAGCTTGGTTCATGGAATTTGTGTTTAGATTTAGGCACAGATAGGGAGTGAGGGAAATTGTTGATGGTTGTAGTAGCTAAACAAGTTTTTTGGGGGTTTTTTTTAATGAAAGTTTGGTTAGGGGGGATCATAAATTGGAGCTCAGACGAGCACTTGCCATTAAAATAATGAGGGAGCAGAGACAGACTCACAAGGTCTCTTCTGTGGGAAAGAGGTTGCACAGAAGAGAAAAGGGCATCACCTACTAGGTTTTGAAGCTGGTTTTTAAGTCTTTCAAGGCAGCTCCTGCCCAGATGTGGCATCAGTACACCATTCTAGGACATACTTGGATCTTATACAGGTAGAGACTTGCATCAGCAATGATATCTACCAGAGCAGTAGAAGGATCCAACCATTTTTCCAGCGAAATTTATATATAAAGTAAAGCAAGATTTTCCTTTATTTCAATGACCAGAATACCTTAAATGAAAACTACATGAAATTATATTTCATCATTCATTTTTATTATCTATAGGTTTGTGTTTTGATCAATTGAAAAATTTAAATATTTAATTCTGTTTGATATTTTGGTTTTCATTAGTCAAATTTACAGAAAAGGAGAGAAGAGCACCCTCTCACCAAAAGCGTCCCTACCCCTCCCTTCATTTTCAAATTAAATAAGCCACAATGCGATATGTACCAATACTTAGTTTTACTATAGAATTTTGTATAATATGGAATATTTAAATCAACAAAATAGTTCACCTATAACTTACCTCTACCACCAAACAAAAAAATGAATACAGTAATTGACAACATGTAAACATGTACCATTTCATTAAGCTCTTCATCTTAAATCACTATCCTCAAATAGCAAATATTCAAAATGTCCATAGCATTTTTGTAAAAACATTGCATAGCTAATTCATTTGATTTTTTATGGTTAGTGAAAGGGCAAGAGTATCTTCCCATAGCCACCTGTCTAATTTGTGGTCCTTAGGAGAAAAACCCTCTAACTTAACATGCGATTTTGTTTGATCAATCACAGCTTCATAGCTCTCACCCCCACTCCATCTAAAACATTCACATAGTTTAAATAAACAATATATTAAAATTATAACGAATATCTTGTATATGCTAAAAGAAACAAAAACATATAATGTAAGCAAATCATTTAAGTGTAAAAAGAAAATAAAACAAAAAAGCAAACAAAATGGATTTAAAAAATGAAGAAACAAAAACAAATATTAAAAACAAAGTGTTATTGTTAAAGAAAATATAAAAAAAGAAATTGAATTGTGTTAAAAGAAAATGTTGAAAACCAAAGCAGCATGCAGAAATGAAAAAAGTAATACTCGCAAAAAAATGTATTTATACTGCTGAACCAAAAATCCGACTGATTACAAATGAGATGTCGAGAAGATAATGCTTTAATATTTCTATATTTCCAATCACTGTCTTAACGAAATTTCTTGCTATAAAATAAATTCTAAGATTTCCTAGAGAATTTTATACATTTCTCAAAGTGTAACCCAAAACCTTCGGAGATATATAGATAAATATAGATGAATATATACAGTTATACTAACAGTTAGATAAAGTTAAGAAATGAAAAAAGAAAAACCAAAACTATCAACATTTTTTCCTTATTTCAAGATTGATTTGAAGCCATTAAATACAAGTACAATCATCTTGAGAAAGTCTAGAAACAAAGATAAAACATTGATAATATAAATAATTTTGTTTATTTCTATTTCATTTTTCATCATGTTGGAATAATATTTCCATAATTTGCATCATATATTTCTAGAGATAGATAGATAATCAAGTAAAAATTAAGTTTACAAACCAAAAACCTTTGTAAACTTAAAGAGAATTATATATAAATTTATATAGTAATCCCAACCAAATAAAGCTCAATACTACCAAAATAGGAAATGGAGCTTGTCATAAAAGAACGCAAAGACTAAATTATAATTTGCAAGAATTTATCGTTCAACAGAATACTCAAAAAGAAATTAAGATTTCCTTAATCTGCAGAGTTTCAAGGAATTACTTTTTTTCAGAGGAAATATAACAAAGATATAGCAAATCGGACTACTTCTTATGAAAAGATTGAATCTTATGACCGTTTCGCCTTTTGGAACAATCTAACCACTGCATATCCTTTCATTTCATTTTTCTCCATTTTCTTTACACTAACTTTTTTGCATATATGATTAATTTTCATATAATGCAGTTTCAATTTATGCCAGTAAAAGCAAATTCACAGCTTTGCTATAATTATTTTCTAATATCTTTCCAATGATAAAAAGGATGTATTATTTGAAACTCTGCAGATTAAGGCAATCTTAATTTTTTTGTTTGAGTATCCTATCAAACAAATTCTTGTAAATCAAAATTTACAGCCTTTAATTATATACTATATATATATATATATTATATATATGGGAGAGAGAGAGATAATAAATGTGGCTGATCTTACACGGATTATCTATCCACCAGAATTGCAGTAATAAACACCTAAGTTTTTGTACTTTGGTTAGCTTGTAACAACTATCACCCTGGTTAGGTTGAACTAGCTTCCCAAGTAAGAAGAGTGTCTCTGACAATCGCAATCCACTTTCATCAATCTTGAACAAGATCACATAATTTGTCTCACCAGTCTCAATTCCACAGTTGAAAACTAACTACTTGTGGGCTTGATTGTCGCCATCCAAGTTTTTAATTGTCCAACAGCACATTCGCACTAACAAGAAAGTAAAAATGAATGAGCTTTCCACCTGTAAACCAAACTGCATGCCCAAACTTTTTTTAGATGGCATTGGAGAAAGAAAAACAGCAAGTGTCTGATATTCAGTCAAGTTGGAGAGCTTGTGTCAATACTATCCACATGGCGACAGTGCAGAATGCAGCAAAGCCATTCATTATCTAAGACCAAGTTAATCAACAAAATTTTATACATTTATGTACAGATTAATTGAAATGTATAAAATATATTCTTTCTTGTTGAATTTCTTTATATAGTAATATACTGTTACAGTGGGTCATTAGGTATTATTGACAGTATGATATTTGAGATTAGCTGTGGCTTTACATACAAAGTAGATAGCTGATTGTTTGGTATATTACATAGGAAAGATTTGAAGTTCCTACTCGGTTGCAGCAAAGATCTTAGTAAACAAACATGTTATGTAAGATCATAACAGATAATGCCTTTTAGATAATTTGTTCTTTCTCTTCCAAAAGAAAACGAGTTAAATTAGATTTTTTTCTAGGATAAGAATAGCTCACTTCTGCACATTTTTTTTAAACATAAGACAGTCATGTTGAATAAAATATTCAATAAAAAAAAAGGTGAAACATCGCATAATTCTAGCAATATTGATTAAGAAAAAGTAAAAGTAAATGATATTTTCTTTTTACAACAAATTAAAATTAATGAACAAGGAATAAATGTTCCAATTAGCATATGAAATATCAACAAGAAAAAATAAGTTAACAAAAATCTGATTAAGAAAAACGAACTTAATTTAAACTTTAAATAGTCACTAAAATAAAGAGGTCAACAACTTCTATTCGAAAATCTAATATCACTATTATACTTTCAGATCATTATTAAATACAACTTAGTGTATTTCTGGGCTTGACTCAAACTTCAAGAAAAGGCCAATAAGTCTCCTGTGCGTCATGAGTAAGTTGCTGGAATCTGTGTTAAATAGAGAAGTAATCAACCATCTCAGCAAAAATAACCTTCTTAGTGACACACAATATGGTTTCCGTTCTGCTAGATCTACAGCAGATGTGCTTACATAGATGTGCTTCATAGGATTAGCGAATCTCTCGACAGAGGCAACCTTTCTAGGGCAATTACTCTTGACATATAAAAGGCCTTTGATAGGGTATGGCATAAAGGTTTACTTCACAAGATCTCCAGCTATGGTATAGCTGGAAATGTCTTCTCAATTATTAAATCATTTCTCTCTGATAGGTTCATAAGAGTAGTAGTTGATGGGCAAAAACCAGAAGCTCACAGTATAAATGCTGGAGTCCCTCAGGGGTCCATCCTGGACCCAACTCTTTTCCTGATCTACATTAATGATCTTCCAAATCACATCCTTATATCATTCGTAGACATTTTTGCTGACGACACTACCATCTATGGTAGCACATCTAAGACAGTAAACGACCAAGTTCTCCCCGATTCTCTCTCCTCTGATCTTGATCACGTTGTACAATGGGGAAAGGAGTGGCTGGTTACTTTTAATGCATCTAAAACCAAGCTTCTATCTTTACATCATCAACGTTCTGATCCCCATCTGGCATCAATTAAAATGAATGGCTCTCGTCTTGAGGAGGCCTCAAGTTTTGACAGGCTTCTGGGCTTGACCTTTACTCCTGATCTTAAATGGAATACGTACATCAAATCTGTTGCCAAGGCCGCTGGAAAAATGGTGGGATCCTTCTATCGATCCAGTAGATATCTCACTGCTGATGCAATTCTCTATCTATATAAGAGCCAGATACGTCCAAGGATGGAATACTGTTGCCACATATGGGCAGGAGCTACTAGAAAAGACCTGTCCTGCCTTGATAGGGTTCAAAATAGACTTTGTGGCCTGGTGGGAGATGTCCTTTTCTCTTCCCTGCAACCTCTATCTCACAGAAGAGATGTTGCGAGTTTGTCTCTGCTTTATCGTTATTTTCATGGAAAGTGTTTGACTGAGCTTCAATCTATGGTCCTCCCCCCCCCCTCGCCAAACTTTCACAAGAAACACTAGACTAGCTGAAAACATTATCAATAATTTTCCCCACTCTTTATCTGTACCTAAACATAAACATAGATTCCATGATCAAAGCCTCTTTCTTAGAACTGCACGCCTGTGGAATTGTCTTCCGTTTTCCTGCTTTCCAGCTGTCTATAATATGGTTGTCTTCAAGTCCAACGTGAACAAGTTTCTGATGAGCCGTTCCACTTAAGTTAATAAATTTACCGAACTTCCATTACTATCGATTACTATATTGTCCTCTTGACTACTCTACACTCTTTAACCCTTATCCTTGAGTGGCCTATCGGCCTTTATAAGTGGTGATGCCTATGTAAAAAAAAAAAAAAAAAAAAAAAAAAAAGGTGGAAATGTTTGAACCTCACAAAGAATGATAAAGGCTACATGACTTTTGCTAGTATGGTTAACCAATGCTTCAATGACTTTAAATTAGCAAAGCTAAGCAATAACTTCAAATACTTAATCTTTGTACAGTGCTTAGTGTCCAAAATGGACTCAGAAATCAGAGTTTGTAATAAACTTGAGAATCAAATTTGATGCTTCAATATATTGCAATGTTTTGTTAGTGTTTGTCAAAATTCAAGAGATATTGAACAAAATGACATGTCACTGTTATAATGGAAAAAAACTAGTACCTCTCTAACACTAAATAGTTAGACACCGAGTGAAAGAAAGCTAAAAAGGAAAGAGGACGGCGAAGAAGAAAGTCCATACGTCTGTCTGCGAAACGATCTTCCAACCTTACCCACCTATATAGACGGTAGAGGTTCAATCCTGGCTTGAGGTAGGATTGAGTCTAGCCACACTGAAAAGCTGTGACACATCAAAACAGTGTCCATGGATGAACATACATACATATACCCTTTCTTGAACTATATTTTTGTTTTGTACTATTTGTACAATAAACCTAATTGTGTTATCCGACTTGTTTGATTAATTATTCCACCTCGGATTTATTATTTGCTCATATCGAAATCCACAATATAACACTCACATCAGGAAAATTCATCACAAGAAGAAAAAATAATTCACTAACTAAATCTAGTCAACTAAAGGACATTATCTTGCCACCTAATCTAAAGAGAGGGGATGGGAATAATTTATTTTGAAGTTACTTCATATTCATTATAATTATTAGATTTTTAATCCAATAAATTTGATTTATTATAAGAAATCTCTAGTAATATTACCTAAAGAATGAGATTGGGTTTGTTCAGAGACAATAGTGTTAGAATTACTATACAAACATAAGATATCTTAAATTCTTGCAGCTGTGAAAAATTTCATATATCTTTAGGAATTAATATAACTTTATTTTATGCCACTGACACATTAAAAAATACTTCAAATTTATATTTAAAATGTCAAGGTCAATTTCTGCACAGGGAAAATTAACAAAATCATAATTTGTAGTAAAGTTACATATTTATGAAAAAGAACTAGGACAAAACCTTGAACACCTATAATAGCATTATGAGAAATAAACTTGTCCTTCGACTAAGTATAGAAAGCTCAATGAAGGAGGTTGAAGTTTCAAGTATTGACTCCATATCAAAATTAAACATGGTAGCTACATATTTATTGTAACATAACATACTTCATTAAAGTTTATTTAAAATAAAAATTACTTTAATTAACCTAAACAATCTATATTATGAAAGATTTTAGCTATTTATTGTAAAAAAAATAAATAAATAAAAAAGATAAAAAATTTTTTAGTAGTGTTGTCTCCCTAACAAGTTTTTTCTTTTTCTGAGCAAGTAAAAACAAAAATATTAAAGACTAAAAACTGCACTCCAGACACCGCTGAGTAGGTACAGTCAGTAGAATTAATAATTGACTTGTATAAACGTGTTTGCCAAATGAAAAAGAAAGACTCCTTCATTTCTGAAATTTTTCATATATTAATATTAAAACCCTTCTTTTAAACAGCATAACATTTAATTCTTCAAATATATAAGACTCATACATATAAAGTGGAAGCTTTAGATCAACTTTTCTAAAGAAAGAGATTAAGCTGAATGAAAATAGTTAATCCATGCAATTGAAGAGCTGAAACAGTATAAAAGGCTATAAAAATTGAACAAGTTAATAAAGCAACCCTCAATTAAATATGAATGTAAATGTTTAAATAAAACCTTTAAGTATTTTTAACATCTATCTTATCTTTATAATAATATGCTAAGGTATTTTGGATCTTTATATATGTTATCTTTTACACACATTAAATGAGATCGTCTGGTTAGCAAAGATGGTGATTAATCTAACATCACAAAAGTAAACAATCCTGACTTTTCCCATTTTAAAAGGAATTGTTCCAAAATTACATTGTCTCGTTGAGTAAAACAATACAATTATCAATAAATACATTTTCAAAAGTGACAATCATTTTTACAGTAAGAAAGAATTCGTTTCCAAAAGAATTAAATTGCTACAATTTTAAATTAATAAGTACAGTTTTATTTAAACATTTAGCTGACAATAGAAATTATTTTTACAGAAGGAGCATTTTTAAAAAAATTTTTTTATACTATTGACCCGACAGACATTATTTCAAAAGGAATATTATTATTAACAGACTGATCAAGAAAAGCAATGTGGAATTTCCACAGGGTTCTGCTAGTGAAGTTTATAATATGGTCATATGATTAATATTGCTGATAAAAGCAAAGTTATTTTGGAAAAGAAAAATTAAAGTAATGGCAATATTAAGCAAGTTAAAACAAATAATTTAAATTAAACACTCATTTCACTGAACAGAGATTGAATTTTATGTAAGACACCTGAAAACCTTTACGAAACAATATCAGGCTGGATCAATAAGTTTGTGACCTGATAGAAAATATCTAAATCTTAATATCCAATTAATATCAATAATTTTGAATGAGAAAATTCATCAACATTCATTGTGTAGCAACACATGGAAACAGCCTAATAATACAGGGTGTGTGGAAAGTAATTTCCCAATAAATGCTCGTAATTCATTACACAAAGAATAAGAAAGCACAGTATTTAGAACATGAGGATCAATTCGGTTTTAAGAACCCCATAAATAAATGATTGTGAAAGCAACAAATTCGGCTCTACACTGGCTTCTTTGAATAATCAGAGAATGAAGTAATTTAGAAACAATAATTTAGGGTGTTGAAAGCGTACACAACCCAAAGATCTTCTGTTTCGACAAATAGGGACGTTTTGTTTGGTTATTAAATAAAAGAAAAATGCACTACAAAATAAATATTTAATATCTCTTCCTTTTTTTCCTCAAAATAAATCCTTTCTCTACATTAGAAATCAAACTTGTGACAAAAATCAAAACAACTCCTGTTTCTTATTCGTTTGCTTACAATGTGCATATGTTAATTGGAAGAAGCCAGTTATACACCAAATTCATTATTTTCAGACTCGCTAATTTCTGGAGCCCTTAAAACCTAATTGATCTGAATACAAGTGCTAGAATTTGCCACCAGCTTATCAAACTGACTCATTTCACAAAAGAACCATTTTTCTTTATTTACTTAATGAATCACCATTTATCAAGGTTAAAAAATACTCAGAGAGAAAAATTAATGATACAATAACAGTTGAATCATGATTAAAACAATGGACTCAGAAAATAACAATTCATCTTTTGTCAGAAACATCACTCATGAAATATGAGGAACAAGCCGCACATGCATAGTCCCCCTCTAGTGCTGCATATGAGATGACACCACAAAAGATAGTGAAGAAATGATGAATGTGAGAAGTGTGAAGGGCCAACGTTGCCTCCACATTTTCGCCAAGTTTCAGAAAAATCTAATGGATGGAGCAAAAGTTATGGGGTAAAAAGTGTCATTTTTTGATATTTTGGGGAATTTGTGACCCCTTTTGAGCTCCTGGGAATGCCAAATCCCAGTGAAAATGGACAAACGGTGCAATTTCATGCTTTAAGATATGTACATTTGAATTCAGCACCATGGAAAACCACTATATATAGACAAAGTTTTGAGTAATATGAAAAAAAGAGCCCCAAAAAGGCATATGTTTTTAGCCCTAAAAGTCCCAGAGGGATGCGAACCAGAATTTTGCCAGGGTCACCCATACTGAATTTATATTAAGAACAATGGCCTCCACATTTCAGGAAAATCTAATGGATGGATCAAACGCTATAGGACAAAAAGTGTCATTTTTGGACATTTTTGATCTGTTTTGAGCCCCTGTGGACGCCGAATCCCAGTGTAAATGGATAACAGTGCAGTTTCAGAACATAACACATGTATATTTGAGTTGACCACCGTGAAACACCACTATATAGTCAAACATATCAAGTTTTTGTTGTGAAATATAAAAAAGAGCTATAAAAAGGGGCGTTTTTAGCACTGAAAGTCCCCGGGGACGCAAAATAGAGTTTTGCCAGAGTCACCCCATACTGGATTTATATTAAGCATAATGAACTCCATATTTTGGCCAAGTTTCAGAAAAATCTAATGGATGGATCAAAAGTTATGGAGCAAAACTTATCATTTTTTGGCCATTTTGGGGCATTTTTGACCTCTTGAGTCCCTGGGGACGCAACGGGAATTTTTGCAAAAAAAACTTTTTTACTGTGCACATCTATTTAATAAAATACAATTTGTGGCAAAATTTCAGGAAAAACTAATGGACGATTATCTGGCAATCGTCTGGACTAACGGACGCATGGACAAACGCCACTGAAAACATAGGTCCCTCTCCGATAAATCGGGGAACAGACAAGAGACAAATGATGAGCAAAAGTTATGAGCTCCCTCTCACACCCCATTCTGTGCTCACTTTCTATGATCACTTAATAATATGGAGTTACTTTCCAATCAGCTCGGAGATTGGCTCTATTCACTTAGTTCAGTCAGTTGGAAAGTCTTCAAATGACAATGTGATTCATATGAATAATTGAACCAAGTGCATTGACACTCCTGAGAATGAAATTCCAAACATTGATCTAATTCAAAATTGTTTTTCAGTGTAAATTATACATTTGATTAAAAAAAAAAAAAAAAAAAAAAAAAAGAAAAGTTTTCTGCACAAAATAAAATGTTCCAGGAAATAAACAAGGCTATTTAATGTTTTATTTAATCTATGTGTAATAACATTTTTGGTCTGGACATTGCATTTAACATTCAACAATGAATTACAGAAGTCTAAACTGGGTCATCCATTACGTTAACTTTCAAAACAATTTAAATCAATGCGATTTGTTTTTTCAAGCAGAATCGTTTTTTACTCTTTTAATACTTAATATTTATACCAGTAACGCAAGGTGTAAGTTCCAGCTCAAACACCTAGAATTTCCAAACATCCAACTTCTTATTTTGAAGTCTTTCAATATTCAGTCTTAAGTTTTAGACAAAAAAAAAAAAAAAATCCAACTGCAATATAAGAATGAATCAAGCTCCTTCAAATCCTAATCTGATTATTTAACCCCAATTTATACATATGCTAACAGTAAAATAAATGCACTGACTTTTTTTTTTTTTTAGTTTTGTGCAATTATGTATATTCCTTAGTTGTGCATAATATCAATACTTTAAATGATTTATTAAAATGACCTTCAGCTAAAATTAGTAAACAACTGAAGTTGAGAGAAAATCTCAAAGAATGGAGTATTTGTGAGTTAAAAACAAACATTAAGAAAAACAAAAAGAAAAATTCTTTTTCTTAATACAAAACCATATTTGATGACATTTACATTACATATTAAATAAGTGGTCGTCTTTTGCATCTGGTTGAATATGATTTTTTATGCCATCAACTATGGTAATGAAGAAACAAACAAAACCTCAACTTTTTAATAAGCTGGGGAGGGAGATTTTTTTAAAATCATCATTTAAAACCCCAGATATATTAGTGGAATGACCATTTGTTAAAATGAATAGTATTAGTTACAAATTGACCTTTTGCTTATTGACTGCGTGTTGATAAAGAAAAGGCTAGAGTTAGATTAGTGTGCATGTCCACATTCCCAAGCCAAAGTAGAATCATTAGAATAATAGACACCAAGACAGCAATATAGAAAAATAAAGACAAACTTGAAAGGATTTGTAATCATAAATGAATAACCATGCATTAGTAACCATTAAAAGTATTTGTATAATATTTCTGAAGTTTGGAGATGAGGATTGGTTATCCGTATTTGAATTGGAACAGTAGTCCGAAAAATACAAATAATATGTGTATTTGTATAATGAATTACAAGTAAATATTTGTATAATGAATTAAAGAATAGTTATTTTCTTAAAGTGTAAAGACAGACCGCAAAATAAGATTATAATTGAGTAAATAACCCATCCAGGACGCGTTGTGTCAATATTTGCTATATTATCAAATATTTATTACCAACACTTTGAATGTTATTTTGCTTCATTGTCACCATGCACATTTTTCAGATGTTTTAGAATGTAAAGTTTAGATAGTGGGAGGAAGGTTGGAAGATGTAAAGTAAAATAGAGAGGGGGTGAGTGAAGGGAGATAAAGAGGAACCTCTTACATTGCATCACAAGAAGTTTAATAAATTCCCAAAAGTCTTCACAAATATTTGGAAATTCCAAATATGTGTGAAACTCTTGAAATGTCATAATTAGACCCCTCTCCTTCTTTATTTTACATCATTCGATTCCTCTCACTTTGTTCTTCCTCCCACTACCCAAAGCATTCATGTACAGATAACAACTTTACAGTAACAAGTTAATAGTATGAGTTTTAGTATATATATATATATATATATATATGCAGATTTTTAATAAAATTATATATGAATATAATTACAGAAAATAGTTTCATCATAAAAAAAAGATTATCTTTATGTGTCAGAAACAAATTAATATCCAATTTCTGCAAACCTACTCCATCTACAATAAAACCTGCCATGTGTGTTTGAAAGTTGAACACACGCCTGACGAAAGGAGACATCCTGAAATATAGCATCATGGACACAGTACCGATAGTCTGATGCAAGTAGAACATCCTAGAGGTAAAATATTATATATATATATATATATATATTATATATATATATATATATATATATATATATATATATATATATATATATATACGCACACACTCATAGGCACATAAATTGGATCAATAAAAGTGAAACTGCATAGCTGGTTCCACCATTACATTTTAAGTTGCGTCAACTTGAGTATATGCATCACACCTTTGCATTGTTCTTCTATAAACTAATATTTCTTATATACACACATTAAGAAATGCTTTAAGCAAACTAATTTAACCTATTATTTTTATAATTGATATCAACATAAAATATGAATTCATATAAGCAGTTTTTAAAACCGGATTACTTGATTCCCAACTAGTCAGCTACAAATAATTCAATTCTCAGCACCTGTCACGGTTTTATACTTCAGGGTTCAAAATGCAAAAATGAACAATAAACTATTTTATAGTTTAATTTTTTGCTTTAGACTTTACCCCCTCTCCCATTCCTGATGCACAAATAATTTAAGTCTTATTTGCGTAGAAGAAAAAAATTGGTTAAAAGTAAAATCCTCTTTATAATTCTGTTATTGCTGTCTTGTATTGAACTAGAGCATCAAAGTGGAGAACTGAGCATAGAGAAACAGGTGCAAATTCCAGGTGTTTTTACTAACAATGTTCAGTTCAAAAGTTCCTTTATTTACAGCATCCAAAGTGTGTTGAGCCTGGCAGATAAAGAGAAAAACATAAAACAAACAAAAAAAAAAAAAAGAAGAAAACAATGAATTAATCAACAAATAAAAGAATCACTACAAACTATTCTGGATGATTTTAGTTACATTCCATGAATTTATACACAGCATATTTCTTTATTTCCTTTCATCTCATTTCAATTTTCATTTGTTATTGTTGTATAGTGTTATTGGCAATAATTTATTAAAATTTTTTTTTTTTTTTTTTTACTAGTAATAATATTAAGCATTTTTAAATAATCACCTAAAAATAAAAATCAGCAAGGGGAGATAACTTATTTTAATTAAAAACCTATAATAGGAGTTATCTAACTTGTAACTATTTTTTTTTTCTGTAAAAGATGTGAAACAAATAAAAACTAAAATACCTCATGGCATCCCAGGCTAACGCCAGATATAAACTAGGGTTATATTATATATATATATATATATATATATACAGCCACTCTGATGAGTTGTAGATGACGAAACATGTGTCAGTGGATAATTGTATTTTAAAATAATATATATATATATATATATATATATATATATATACACACACACACACCGCTCCCCATGTGGCGGTACCAAATTGGTTAAAGGGAAAAATTATTCCCAACTCATAAATAATCAAATGCGTTCAAAACATATCGCTAAAACAAAAACAAACAATACATATATATACACACACACACACACATACTCACATCTCATTCAATGAGAAAACAAAAATCAAACAAGCCACGCATGCGTGGTCCCCCTCTTGTGCTGCATGTAAGATGACATCACAAAAAAAATAGTGAAGAAATGATGAATGTGAGAAGTGTGAAGGGGCAATGTTGCCTTCACATTTTTGCCAAGTTTCAGAAAAATCTAATTGATGGAACAAAAGTTATGGGGTAAAAAGTGTAATTTTTTTTTTCAATTTTGGGGCATTTGTTACCCTTTTGAGCTTCTAGGAACACTGAATCCCTGTGAAAACGGACAAACGATGCCGTTTCACACGCTAAGACATGTATATTTGAATTCAGTACCATGCAAAACTACTACATAGTTAGACATATCAAGTTTTTCTTGGGAAATATGAAAAAAAGAGCCACAAAAAGAGGCGTTTTTAACACTGAAAGTCCCCGGGGACACGAACCAGACTTTTGCCAGGGTCACTCATACTAAGAACAATGGGCTCCACATTTTGGCCAAGTTTCAAAAGAAATCTAATGGATGGGGCAAAATGTGTCATTTTTTACCTCTTGAGTCTCTGGGGGTACAATGGGAACTTTTGTAAAAATAATTTTTTTACTGTGCACATCTATTTAATGAAATACAATTTGTGGCAAAATTTCAGGAAAAACTAATGGACGGATATCTGACAACAGTCTGGATTAACGGACGCACAGAAGCAACTGAAATCCGGTCCTTCTCCAATAAATCGGGGGAACAATACTCTGCATTTTGCTTTTCATGTCAGGTTTAAAAAAAAAATTAAAAACCAAGAAATTGAAATGAATAGTAAAGATTTTTATGATTGTCTTTTGAAAAACTTTTAAACTTCCAAAATAATGGTTTTCATCTACATATTCTATAACTTAGTATTCATAGGTCATCAATATGATATCTTTTCTCAAATGCTTTGACCATTTAAATATATAACATTTCTCACAAACAGAATTATATTAATTACACTTTGATCAAGTTATAAAATAAAAATTTTTAATATGAATATTCTGTATAAAAGCTAAGATATGCAATTTGTTGAATAGTTATTAATGAAATAAATCTTTATTACATCAATAAATGTCTTCATATAATTAAAAAAAATAATTTGCTAATTTAAATTCATAGAAAATAACATTTTAAAATACTTTGAAGAAAAATAAAGAATTACTATTCATATAATTTGATCTTTATAATACTAGAAGAATATCTGTCTTTAAAAAGGTAAAATTACCCCCTAACTCTAATTTTACGAGTTTTGCAGCACTTTAATATCTATTTATGCAGATTAACATAAAGATATAATTCTACAAAACCTGATTATATATATATATATATATATATATATATATATATATATATATATAAAAATCCTTATTCAAATTTTTGTTCAAAATCCATTACATGAACTTTATTCTAGAAAATGTATAATATTTATGGCATCTTAATAACTTTCTTGTAATAAAGATAAGCGGTCTGAAAGTAATAACTTCACACCAAATCTATTTGAATTCAATTCCCATTAGAAAAATAGTTTCAGAATCTTCTTTGTGTTTTAATTGGGGGAGGGATTGATAAATATATAAACATATACACAATATATACTATTAAAATATATACTTAAAAGATAAACGGGATTTCCATAACATATGAGAGATCACAAAGATGACAGTACAATCTACTGAATGACATACACACTCAAAATTTTTTTTTCTTTTTTACCCAAACCACAGCTACCAAGAGAGGAGGCCAGTGAACATGACAGCGTGGCGTCAATGCCAAATCGACTTGTAGGTAAAGAGTACCTAAAGTTTCCTGTGTTCAACCATGTGGTTCTATATTTAAATAACTATTACTTTAACGTAATAGTTATTTAAATATTTCAACATATAATCTTGTGGGGAAAATCCTGCTTCCCAATAAGAGACATTCTGGATAGGAACAAAAATAATCTCAGTCATGAAAGAATTCTCCACCAACAGAGGTCAGAAAAGGTGAAGTGTAGCATCAAAACAGATACTACACTGTGATCTTGTCCCGAAGGCCAAGAAATGTTTGTGTTTAATATGTTTCTTTAATTGTTTGTTCCCTAAATTCATAATTCAGTTTTATCATTATTAGATTGTATATTGCTTTAAAATGACGTAATATTTATATTTTATATTGAATAAAGTTCGGTTTCATTATTAATCGAATTGGGTTCCTTTTATTTTCTTTTTTAACAGGTTTTAAATCTTTTTAAAAAGATTTAAAACATGTTAAAAACATCACTGTATTGACAGTGATAGTTTGACAAATCTTACCTACATTGCCTGCAGGCATTTTTCAGTTAACAGGCCTCCTATATCTCAGTGGTAGTACCCAAACCCAATCTCTCAACCAAACAAACTATGACAATACCGATGCACAATGTATGCACATAAGGATTTATAAACAGATTTATAAACAGATGTTATTTTCAAGGTTTTGCAGGCACAGAAGTACCAGGCTTATTATTCCACCTATAATTACGATGAGAGATGGATTTATATGATAGTATCTTTTCTCAAACCATTTCCAAACGTATTAATGAAAATAAAGCAATTGCATCAGGAAAATTGTCCATAGTTCATGTCAGTAATCAGTACATCATTTTATAGGTACATAGTATATTACACACACAATTATAGGGACATACTATATTACATGCATTAGAGACTAGTCTTTAAACAGCAATATTATTTATCTCTTCGGAAGGAGGTTAGACACGCAGTCAGGGATGATTTTGAAAAGCCAATGTACTAGGATAAGCAGCACAAGCCTGGCCTACAAAAAATGCCTGAACAGTCCAACTGGCATTCTCCAGTAAGGGATGCTTCAGGCGATTAAGAAAAATCTAACACCTTCTCAGAGAGAGGGTAAAGCCTGGTAATGTGAACCTTCTAGAACTCAACAGAACCATGTTTTAACCAAATGGCAACAAAGTCACTGTTGAACCTGATATTTTGGAATATCAGTAGTAACCCATACTCTTACAAAATTTGAAGTCTCCTTAAATGAGGATAGTGGGATAAAGAGGCTTTATAAACTCGATGTCTGTGTGCATGTACATTTCATATATAAAAATAAAGGTTAGAGAATCATATTGAAAGTAAGTACGATAACTTATCAAAGACCCTTTTATGATTACCTCCCTTTTACGTTGTAATCCCATAATCCCTTTTTCACTCCCCGCTTCCTCTTCCCGTCTCAAATAAAATATACTTCTCTTTATACCCGTCACGCACGTGTCGTGTCCTCCTTCAAATCTTCGTTCCAGTTCCTTTTCTCTTTTCACTGAAATGCAACTCGCAACAAATCGTATAAAATTGAAAAAGTGTATTCTTACATAACATTTATAGGAGAAGACGATAGAAGTGGTCCCAAATCATTGATCTGCATCATAAACAGCTAAGTAATTTGTAAATACGTTGATCTTAGGCTGATGATCAGGAAGCAATACCCTGATCCAAGGTCAGGCTGCACCAAGAATACTACATAAATAATTCTAGCATTTCTGACTTAATTTGTATTATGGGCTATTAACCCTTTTAGGGTTATTTAATGCCATTATTTAATGAATTGAATACAAGTTGCCATTTTATCCACAGCTAGCTTTCCCAAACAAATGCATAATTCCACTGATACCACATTTTTCATATATTATGTACACACTTAGTATTGCAATAATCTCAATCGGAATATTTTTTGTAAAAAGCTTAAAACCACACACACAAAAAAAAAAAAAAAAAAAAAAAAAGAGGGGGGGGTGCTTTAAAACGATGAAGAGTTAAATTGAAAGTGAATTTTCGCACCTCTGCTGGCAAATTTAAGGTTTTCTCTTCAAGAGTTTCTGCTTCTTCAACGACAACAGATGTTTCAAAATCTTTTTCTCGGATGAAAATTTTAGCATTTGTTTCATCTGGACCGAGAGAAAGTCGTTCTAACAATGGTACGTCATTAGAATGTAATTCTCTTTCACCTGCAATCGAAAAAAAAAAAATAACTTCACTGTTAATAACATTCAGCATATTTGGTTTTAGTCAATTTTGGTTTAAGCACAAGTTGGTTTTAATCAATTTAATTTATTGCTGTAAATAATTTTTAACAATTCTTTCCTACAAATTGTCTCTTAGTCCTCACATTCCATGAATAATTTTTCTAATAAAGTGGGAAGAATTGTATATAATACTTATTATTGGTCAATTTTTCACCTTGAAGTGATTTTTTTTTTAAGCCTTTTCATCAAATGGCTTCATTATTTGTCTGGGACAGCCCAAAAAATTATGAAATTTAGTTTTTATTAGGTTTATCAGAAAATCCTTAATTTTGTTTATTTAGAATTTGAAAAGTAATATTAATTTGGAATATTGCAATTTCTTTTATATTAAAAATTGGTTTAGAAACCATTAAAAAAGTCATAAAGTATTTAACATTGTTACAAGTATAATCTAATAGAGTGTCTGTCTTGCTTGCTATCTGACAACTTAAACTTTCTCTCTCTGCAACATCAAACATACCCCTCAAGAAGAGTTCCCAATGCAAGGGGAAGCAACTTCAAAGAAAGCACTATTTTAATTGATCAAATACTAACTTATTTTTTAACAACATTGTGTCTGTTAATGTTTAATTTTGTTTTCACCTTTCCGTGGGTTTTCATAATCATTGCAATAAGATATAGAAATAACAATGTTAGACTAGTGCTACAGCTAACATGAACATAATATCAAATATATATAAAAATAGAATTTTTTGATAGCTCTAATAAATTAATTTTAAATTGCTTTAGTAATACCTGAATACACTGTCATGCTCATAATAGATTCATATTTTATAATTAAATTGTAAGAACTTTAGTCTAAAATTCCTCTATATTTACTTTCAATAGCTAAAAAGGTGCTTCATAGCTTTATAAATTAGATGGAGAAGTTCCTAAAATGCATTGATATATGGTAATTTTTTAAAAAAGTTTTTGAATTTACTGTTTTCTTTTGCATATTTTTACATATCCGTTTAGCCTTTATTTTTTGTCTCTTCTCTCCTTTATCCACATCATATTACCTCCCTTCCCAACCCTATAAAATATTTTTCCAATTACTAACTGAAAGTTTTCAAAGTTGGTGTTGTCCTTTAACCTTTACATTTGTATAATGCTGGCCTTTTCTCCTTTTCTGGCAAGCATTTAGCTTCGAAATGCCATGGCCTAAAGAGTTTTCTCTCATTCTTCTTTCTGTAACTCTTACTGATGTGATAAAGTTCCTATATAACTTTACTCTATATCTTGTTATATATATATATATATATATCCATATTCCTTTGTCAAACAATAAATTTTGTTGTAATTATACATAATTTAACTCGAATTTCCATACATATAACTATTTCATTTACTCACATAAAATTAATATACAAAAGTATAAATTTATGCGTAAACTTTAAGTATTTACTTCAAAAGTGATCAATATGTAGGTAGAGCTAGTTAGTAAGTTATAAAATAACTATGACGATTAAGCTACACTGAATATTCCATGTTTCATCCACTCTAGGACTCCTCAGGCTTATGCGTGAATTTTGTAGTTGTCTTTCGTTTTTGTATACGCACCTTCTATTGAGATTTTTGTTAGCCAATCAGCTTTCTAGTATCCACCGCGCCCTTCCTATCAGCCAATGAACATGCACTTACCGGACAAAGGCCTATTTGACCTCTGGTTGACTTGTTCCTTTGTGTGTGCTCTATTTAGCCTGGATATCTGGTTTCTTGACCTGTTTTAAATCTAGGTTAGTTTTTTGTTTTTTGTTAGTTTATGTATGTATATATATCCGTGTACATATATATATATATATATATATATATATATATACACACACACACACACACGTGATAGTTTATGTATATTCATGGTTATTTAATTTATTTATTTGTTTATTTTCTATTGTCTTTGTTAGTTTTAAATTTATTTTGTATCGCTATCCTAGAGTAAATTTTATTCTGTGAACACAGTTGTTTGCTATTTCTCTTCTACAGTTTAATAGATGTTGGGGTTCTTTAAAGTACAGGATAGCAAAGTTTTCATGAAGGCATAATCTACATGAGTCGTTCGTCTAGGTATCTACATGTGGTAGCTGTCTTATTTTCCATTCGACTACTGGCGAATGGCCGCTTTC
>NC_136495.1:80634447-80651947 GCF_053919585.1 Euprymna scolopes
TATATATTATTATCAATACGTATAAAATTATATATATTATTATCAATACGTATAAAATTATATATTATTATTAATACGTATAAAATTATATTATTAATACGTATAAAATTATATATATTATTATCAATACGTATAAAATTATATATATATTATTATCAATACGTATAAAATTATATATATTATTATCAATACGTATAAAATTATATATATTATTATCAATACGTATAAAATTATATTATCAATACGTATAAAATTATATATATTATCAATACGTATAAAATTATATATATTATCAATACGTATAAAATTATATATATTATCAATACGTATAAAATTATATGTATTATCAATACGTATAAAATTAACATGAATATTACTGTATGTATTAGATATTTTGAGTTGACTGGATTTGAATTGATTTAAATAGATTTAAATTAAATTAATTTAAGCGGTTGGTTTCTTTTTGACATGCATTGTTTTTGATTTTTTTTTTTTTTTTTTTTTTTTTTACAAAGGCATCACCACATTATCAAGGCCCAGAGGCCACTCAAGGATAAGGGTTAAAGAGTGTACAGTAGAAGTTGGTCAATATAGTAATCATTAGTAATGAAAATTTGGTAAATTTAATAACTTATATGGAACGGCTCATCAAGAACTTATTTACGTTAGACTTGAACACAACCATATTGTAGTCAGCCGGAAAGCAGGAAAACGGAAGACAATTCCACAGGCGTGCAGTTCTAAGAAAGAAGCTTTGTTCATGGAATCTATGTTTAGGTTTAGGCACAGATAAAGAGTGGGGGAAATTATTGATAGTGTTTACAGCTAGACGAGTGTTTCTTGTGAAAGTTTGGCGAGGGGGGACCATAGATTGAAGCTCAGTTGAACACTTTCCATGAAAATAACGATACATCAGAGACAAACTCGCAACATCTCTTCTGTGAGATAGAGGTTGTAAGGAGGAGAAAAGGACATCTCCTACGAGGCTACGAAGTCTATTTTGAACTCTATCAAGGCAGGACAAGTCCTTTCTAGCAGCTCCTGCCCAGATGTGACAACAGTATTCCATCCTTGGACGTACCTGGCTCTTATATAGATAGAGAATAGCATCAGCAGTGAGATATCTACTGGATCGATAGAAAGATCCCACCATTTTTCCAGCGGCCTTGGCAACAGATTTGATATACGTGTTCCATTTAAGATCAGGAGTAATGGTCAAGCCCAGAAGCTTGTCAAAACTTGAGGCCTCCTGAAGACGAGAGCCATTCATTTCAATTGATGACAAATGTGGATTAAAATGTTGATGATGTAAAGAGAGAAGCTTGGTTTTAGATGCATTAAAAGTAACCAGCCACTCCTTTCCCCATTGTACTACATGCTCAAGATCAGAGGAGAGAGAATTGGAGAGTACTTGCTCGTTTACTGTCTTAGATGTGGTACCATAAATGGTAGTGTCGTCAGCATAAATGTCTACAAATGATGTAAGGATATGATTTGGAAGATCATTAATGTAGATCAGGAAAAGAGTTGGGCCCAGGATGGATCCCTGAGGGACACCGGCATTAATACTGTGAGCTTCTGATTTTTGCCCCTCAACTACTACTCTTATGAACCTATCAGAAAGAAATGATTTAATAATTGAGAAGACTTTTCCAGCTATACCATAGCTAGCGATCTTATGAAGTAAACCTTTATGCCATACCCTATCAAAGGCTTTAGATATGTCAAGAGCAATTGCCCTAGAAAGATTGCCACCGTCGAGAGATTTGCTAATCCTATGCGATATAACTGTAAGGACATCTGCTGTAGATCTAGCAGAACGGAAACCATATTGAGTGTCACTAAGAAGGTTATTTTTGTTGAGATGTTTGATTACTTCTGTATTTAACACAGATTCTAGCAACTTACTCATGACGCACAGGAGACTTATTGGCCTGTACTGAGAGGGGGATGAGCGATCACCTGAATTCTTAAATACAGGGCATACTGATGAGATTTTCCAGGGAGATGGGAAACTATTCTCCTTAAGACAACGTTTAAACAGTTTTGTAAGTATGGGCGCTAGTTCAGGTTGAAGTTTTTTGAGTACTATAATTGGAATACCATCAGGGCCAGTTGCTTTACTGGAATCAAGGTTTTTGATTAGCTTGGCAACATCACGTACAGATATACGTATATCACATAGCGTGTTTTCTGATACAGGAGGAAATATTGGGGGTTGGCGGTCTTGGTCGCAAAGGGTAGAATTAGCTGCAAAGTTCTTGACAAAGAGTTTGGCTTTGTCTGATGCTGACGAGATTACCTCAGGTCCATTGATAATAGTTGGGATGGAGCACACGCTTCTGTTCAGGATTCTGTTTGCAATTTGCCAAAACTGGTGGGAACCAAGCCGCTGCTCAGCTACTTTGGACTTAACAGATTGAGCATACAACTCTCTTGCGTTCCTTATTACTTTCTTACAATGGTTGCTGGCAGTCCTGAAAACGGCTTTAGTTTCCATACATCTATTACGTTTGAAGCAGTGGAAAAAGTGATTTCTGTGCGCAATGGCAGCAGCACATTCTGGAGAGAACCATGGCTGGCTGTTAGGTTTTTGCTGAAACTTTTTAGAGGGTATGAAATGGTCAATACCTACAATTAACCATTCAGTTAGGTCTAATACTATAGAGGACACATCCTTTTTAAACATGGAATGCAGAGGTAGATCAGATATAAATGTACGGAAGCAATCCCAGTCAGCCTTAGTGTATCGATATACTGTACGATGAAGTGGTACGTCTGGGGACTTATTACATTTCATTTTTATCTTAATTGATACAACAGAGTGGTCGGAAGATCCAAGAGGCGACAGAACAGAAACTGAACATAGTTCAGGGCAAGTTGTGAGAAAAAGGTATAGTAGGCTCGCATACTGGCCGTCATTATCGGGCACACGGGTAGGTTCCTGAACAATTACTTCCTCTTCTTTCTTTCTTTCATGTCTGGGCTGATGTTGAGCTTCCTAACCTATTTTCGCGGCCTGTCACTTTATTTTATAAAGGTAGTTCATCTTCCTCTCTCTCTCTATGTATCTCCACCCCCTCTATTTCTTCATTATTATTTTTTTTTTCTGTCTCTCCCCCATGCATTAATACATTTCCTTTCCTCCCCTTTTATTTTATTCTATTTTATACTCACTTTTTATTACATACAAACATTTTCCGTCCTTTTCTTTTCATATCACTTCAGTTTTTCTCATTTTGCATGGCCTGTCTGCTAATGCGGTTTTAATTTTTTAATTTTTAATTTTATTAACAATTTGAAAGTGATTTTAGAGTGGAATTTTAAGCTTATGTTTTATAATTATAAAAATATTAAATATATCAATTTGTATGTTTATTAATAAACAGATCCACCAGCCCTATATATATAAAAAACATTTGTTACCGACTCATATAAACAAAGGAAAATTGCTCCAGGAAAATGCCTAATTCAGACCATAACATTGTGATGTGGATTACTCAAAATACAGTTTGGATCATTTTACCACATTGCTTTCAAAGACATTCACTTTAGATTTTACCATGCAATTTGGATGTTGACTTTTATATCGTTTTCTTTAACTTCCCTTACTCTATGACTTAATTACTCAATCAATTTTTAATTGTGATTTTCCATCTCACTGACTTTAGCAAATAAGGTGTAAACCATTATAACTATTTGCTAATATTTTCTCCTCTGAAAAGATGGTAGACATCAAAATCCTATAGGATAAGGAGTTAAAATATTTCTAGTGTATTCTTTGTCTTACATAGAATAATAAAAATCTTTTGATCTAAAACTCAAACATTTCATATCAAATTTTTAAATTCATTGAATGACTAAAATTTGAGATAGATATATATATGATATAAATACATTAAAGAGATAAAATAAGGCCTAACACTGTTATCTTCCCCCCCTCACACACACAATAGGTCATGTGAATCTTCACTGCAATACTATTATTGTAAAGAATGAAACCCCTTGCCAGCATAACAATTTTTCTGCAGTCCTGTCACATTCTCTTCCGCCATCTAGAATTTACTTTTGTCTTCTATTTTGAAAAAGAGAGGTACCTTTCTCTCGAAATTAATCAAAGTTCCATACCACCCACAGACTTTACATACACTGGACATACCAGCAACTTGGTTATAAATAATTATACATTGAGGTGAAAAATGATAGACGAATAAACGGCTAGGCACTCCTCTACTCAAGCATACCCGTCTACATTTGTTGGTTTTTCAATTCTTTACTTTCACGATTCCGGTCTTTCTCTGCATTGTTTTTGGCTTTTAAAAAACTATATATATATATATATATATATATATATATACACACACACACTAGCAAAAGTACCTGTCGTTGACTGGGTTCAAAAACAGCCTACAGAAAATGGATTCTGATCTATGAAAGTATGATGGGTTATGAAAAGGAAGGGTTGTAAAGAGATAGCTTCGAATTTGGGGGTATCAAAACCAAAACAAAATATGATGAAAGTAAAAATAAAATAGATAAACCCCATAATTTATTATACCATACCTGTTCACACTGAAACACTTATCACAATATTCTGTGGATCTATATTAAAAAACCTTGTTAAACTTTGTGACATATTTCCATTCTATGGAGGTCAGGCGCGAACGAATACCCCATAATTTTATTATACTATATTTCTTCAAACTGAAACATAATTATCAAAGTATACTTATGCAGATAGATATGAAAAGTCTATAAAGTTTGTGCCCATTTCCATTCTATGGAGGCCAGGCACGAACACAGACCCCCACGATTTATTATACCATCCCTATTTAAGTTAAATCTAAGAAAATCAAAGTATTCTTATGTACATCTATATCAAAAACACTTGTAAACATTTAATTTTTTTTATTTCCATACTTTGTGGACCAGGCGTGAACGCAGACCCCACAATTTTAATGAACCACTGTTCTGCCAGATCAAACATACCCATTCCTGTGTCTCGATACATTTTCTATCATTATATGTAATCAGTTTTTTAAAATAGTCAACCATATAGAGCCTATTCGTGACCAGACACACACAGACATTCAACTAGGTGTTTTTTTTATTGATTTTGTTACAGTTGATTTTTTTCATAATCTTGAACTTCACCTTTTCCTTCTTTTTATCTGCTTAACATCTTAAATAATGTACCAATTGGTTACGAACCATCTAGGGAGTCACAAAATTAACATAAACAGAGTTAAATAGAAAAATTATTTTTTTTAAATTAAACATTTTTTTCCTCGAAATTATACACTAATGAAATTTACAAATGACATGACGCATTTAACATAAAAACATTGTTTTCTTTAAATTCTAATTTGTTGATAACAATAGCAAACGTGAAAATGTATTTTGAATGGCATGAAATTTAACAAATACACTCTTTATAGATAACCCAACAAAGCACAAGGCTCACCTTCTTCTTCTGTAACTACATAGAGAGAAAACTCTTCAGCATCATTCTCAACCTGGTAGAAAAAAAATTAAAAAATAAGGAAATAAAAAGCAGCAAGAAAGAAAAAAAAATCTCTAAAAATAAGTGTTGATTTAAAAAAATTTTTTTCACTCTCCAAAACCCCTAAAAATGATATATTTTATCAACTTTAAAAGTTGAAGATTAGTCTATATTCTTTAGTTAGTTGGAACACTTATGTATTATATATTATGTATTATTTTTATTATTTATCCATTTATTTATTGCAAACTATTATTCTTATCTTCTAGTTGTTGTCTCACGATGTTTCGGTGAACTATTCCTTTGGTCTTCATCAGGTGGTTAACCGTGACGGGATAGGAACTCCGAATCTTCTAAATGCCTTCTCAGCAATTACTACCTTCCATAGTTGTTTGTCATTTCTGTGGTGAGACAACGAACAACCATGGAAGGCAGTAATTGTTGAGGATGCAGTTAGGAGATTCGGTGTTCTTATCCAATTGTGGTTAACCATCTAACGAAGGCCAAAGGAATAGTTTGCCGAAACGTCATGAAACACTAACTAGAATATGAGGATAATAGTCCGCAATAAATAAATGGATAAATATCAGTCAATACTCAATGCTGTAGAAGTTGTTATATTGTAGTCAAAGACAATTCAAAGGATTCCTTTTTACGGCTACTACACCAAGATGTAGGGAGTGCACCATTCTTTTCAACAGATTACTCTACTTACTCTTGATCCTTAACTTATAATGCTGAGTGTCTAGACATTAAATACAATTTTTAGAGTTTTTGATATGACTCAACCAAGGATTGAACCCTGATCTCCTGACCCATTAGTAAAGGTTATAACCATTATACAAAATCTAAGAAAATGCAATAAAACAATTTCTTGCAATTCACTAAATTGATCAGACTTACATGTCAATTATTAGATTTAGTATTCAAATGTGTATTCCTTAAATAAATACAAATAATGAAAGAAAAGACAATTCCAATAGAATTTTTTTTTTCTAAAAAGATTAGATTGCATTATATATATATATATATATATATTAGTATTTATGGCCTGGTAGACCAAATGAAGACTTACAATTAAAAAAGTTTATTTTTCGATGTATTCGGGCATGTTTTGGATGAACGTCACATTTTAACATTGTTGCCGGCAAGAAGTTCTTATATTAAGACGTTCATATTCTGATATTTTGCCTATAAATTCATTGGTCGCCATTTTGAATATTTTGAATATTGTTGTTCACAGGTAAAAAAAAAATCAACCCGGCTGTGGCCACCACTTGCATTCCATGTGCCCCCACCCACCCAAAATAAATAAAAGCAAAAAGGGCAGATTTGACCCCCCCCCCAAAAAAAAAAGGAAAAATCGAAAATGAAATCTGGTTGATCTGTCCTCAACTATCGGAAACCTCGTTACTCCAAAAATATCGACCTCTATTGTGCAATCCTTTTGTCCCCATCACTGCCCCTTGATTAACAATCCCATTTCATTTTTCTTTTGAGCCCCTTGGTGAACAACTTCTGTCTTTCTACTAATCTTACTCTCTATAATCTTTGTTCTGCTGATCAACTTATTTGTTTTTTTTCAATAACTTTGGGTGGGGGAACATTAATAGTATCATACTGACACCAGTTCAAGTTAGACTTTATATAGCTTAAGTTTATTTATTCTTTGATACAAACCATAATGATACATGCTAGGAACATATGCATTGCTTTGAATATATGTAGTGAATAATCAATTATAGAAAGGAGTCAAAAAAGGATTTGGAGCAAAATAATTTGTGTTCCGACCGTTATGTGGTACAGCTTTTCTGACTGTTCCAAATAATCTTCCATACTTCGTATGTAGGGTTTCGCAAAGAAACAATGGGAAGAAATTCAACATAAGTTTTTTTTTGTTAAAAGAAAGGGCATTTATTACTTGTCATTCCCACACCAAGCTACCTAACATGTAATTTCTAAGCCAGCAACAAGATGGTTGTCTGAAAATCTTTTTAAAAGTTAACGTAAATGAGTCTTGCATCTTGTTTAAAATAATTCCTGGGCAGTTGCCACATGATTTAAAAAAAAAAAAAAAATTCTGCTGTATCGACATTTGCTTAAACGTCTCTCCTTGCCATATGCATCTTTTTTCTGTTTTTTACTTCCTCTTCTTCTGCTGTAATAGAATCTTGTACCATGGCTTGATCATTCGCACATATGTCAGTGGCTTCGTTACACAACTCCAAAACCCCATTTTGTAAACAAATATGATAAAAACTTTACGCAAAACAAACAAAATGAGAATGATAAAAAAAAAAAAAAAAAAAAAAAAAAAAAAAATCAACCTTGAATTTCTCTAGGAGTGTCCTAATCACATGAGGGACGGTCATGGAGTTGTTTACGGTGACACTGGTACAGCTACCAATGACTGGAGTGAATACTCGTGTCTGCAGGTATAAAAAAAAGGAAAAAAAATTTTTTTAGAAAAGGTCAGAAAGAGCATGTTATATCAGTTGATAGAGAGAGAGGGGAGGTGGCACATGAATTAACAGTAAGCAAAAAAGATAGAGAGATAACATTAAATATTTACGTGTTTGGTAATTCAATCAATTCTTTCCTTTATTAATCAAATTAAACTTTTCTTGTATTGCTTTGTGGCCAAGTTAATTAAAATAAATCACCTTTCTTTAATTTTATATATATATATATATATATATATATATAAGCTTTCCAAGTAAACATGTTACTCAGTATATTCTTAAACAACCATCATGTCCAAACTAAAATTTAAAAATTATGAAAGTCAAACAGCAGAGATATGCTAAAATATTATAAAAGCGTGTTTTTATTTTAACATGCTATTTGTGTATACAAGACTATAATTTATGTGACTGAAAGATATGTAGGCAATTAATTCCTATTTCAATCATGTAAATTATTTCAAGTCAAAGAGAACACATTGGAGTCAAATTGTTTTTTTCTCCATAAAAAGGTTTGCTTTTCACCTAATCAGCAGCAGCACTTTTCTTCTTTTGTCTCTAACGAACAATAAAATTACATACAAATTTGGGTTTCGGGTCAAGATCAAAGTGTAGTATCTGTTCTTCAGATCTACACTTCAATTTCTTGTTCTCTGGCAGTGGAGGAGAAATCCTTCACGACTGAGGCAATTTTTATTTTTGTTCCTTTTCTCCACATTAAAAAACGACCCTGGTGTCTAACTGTCCTGTGGGGAGGCATTGTAAATAGGAACAATAAAATTATACGAATGAGAAAGTGTCCAAGAACTGCTGTTGAGAAAAAAAAAAAAATCAGTCTTTTAATCTGCCACTACAGCCTCCCTACAGCGCCTAAATTAGCATGCTCATATTCTTGTATCTGAAGGGTCTCAGGTTCGCCACTGCCTCCGTACAGTAGGCTCATACCAACCATGGCCACTTATTTATATGCCTTGCCACACTGTTACCATAAAAATTTAAATTTATGAAGGACAATTAGTAGTGTTTAACAAACAGCTAATGTTCACACATAAAACAAATGAACTTACTCAAATTTTGTCACTGAAAAATGCTAAACTATTTGTATATCATGTTTAAATATATATAAATTTGCTGTGATTTGAAATTTATCTTTTTGAAGAGTCATTCTTGTTGCTGTCGATGTTTTGTTTATTTTGTGGCTACCAGTACTCATTTTTACTTTTCCATCTAATACATAAAAGGCAAAAGTCCGAGTGTTTATATGCATATTTGTAGGTTTGGCTAAAGTTTAAAAACTAAAGCATAAAACATTTCTTAAAACTTTTACTTCTCTCTAGCCATCACCATCTGCCTTTCCCCCCTATCCAACTCATTTTTTCTGGTTTGTCCAGTTTATTCCTCTTTAGTTTGACATACACACACAGACAAATCTTTATATAATAGATTCATTGAGTCATGAGTGGACATTCTTTTCAAATTCGTAAACAAATTGGTTTTAAAAAATTATCCACCCAACAAAACCTAGCCAACCTGACAGAGAATAAATAATTTTTTTGTAAATTTTAGATATTATTCATCCAGGGCAATACTGATCAAATTTATACCAACTATTAAGACTTCTACACTTTTGCCTTGGTCAATGCTGGGTAGCTGTGCTAGGTTCAAATATAGTTGACAAATTAGCAACTGTAATACAAGTTTTTTTTCTTTGGTAACATTATAAAGGAAATACTGGGAAACAGGCGTGAAAATTGGTATCACTCACAGGAGATTGAAGGACGAAACCACTAGCAACTGATAACATGCATAGTTAATGTCTATCAAAGATTAGAGATATTGTACAAAATCACCTCTTAATTGGTGTCTTTTAAACCACCATTAAATGCACTGTATAACACGCATCGCATTTCATGAAACAGTTATGAAATCATCAACATCATTGGTTAAGATATCTATCCAAGACCAAAGAACATCAGCATCATTTAATGATGGAAGAATTTTGCAATGTTACCTTATGAAATGTCCTTTTAAGCAGATTGTCAAGTTTGTATATTGAAGAGATTATGTAGGATGCAGTTTGCAAGCTTGTAGTCTTGTTTAAATATTAGTGAAACTAGTCTTGAAAGATTTTATGTGTATAGATCTTTTTTGTGGACGATTTGCATATTTTTACACTTGCCAAATTAGTAGAGATTCATTAATGTCAACTAGCACAAACTCTATGTGCAGCTTCATGCAAAACTACTTTCAAGCCCTATCAGTTAACATAAGTACTCTATCCTAGTTCTAATGTTGCCCATCTTGAAATACAATTGAATATGTAATGTATTCCAATTTGCAGTACAAAGTGCCTTTAATAAGTTTCCAAACATTTTCCATATGGGCACTTCTTTTGATAGTACATACAAAAACTAATCCTCTTCAAAGTAATTTCCCTCGGCTGCAATGCACTTGCTGTACTATTCCAACAACTTCATGGAAGTCCTCTTGCGTAAGCATGTCAATGGCCCTCGTCATAGCCTCTTTCATCTCCTTAATTATCTTGTAACAACAGCTTTTAAGGTTTTCCTTGAACTTAAGGAATAACCAAAAGTCACAGAGAGCAAGACCTGGACTATAGGGAGGATGAGGAACTGTCTGGATACCCATCTTGGTTAAATAGCCTGTAACAAAGATGGAGTTGTGGATTGCACCCATGAGACAAACTTTGCGTAAATCTTTCACATCTGTTCCTCGCAAATAATTGTGTGTACAGTTCTCACACCAACACCAAACTGTACACTTATTGTCTCTATAGACACAAGATGATCTTTATCCATGAAATTCTTTATTTGGCCAATCAACTCTGGTGTTCTAACTTTACTTCTCCCACACTTATCATCCCAGTTATTGCCCCGTTGTTGCATCATCTCGACCGCCTTGTGCTGTATTCTGTCTCCATATGTTACTGTTATCACCATTCACAATTGTACCAAATCATGGACACAACTAAGCAGGGTTGTAGATATAACACAAAATAACAGTTTATGTACAAACCTCGCCAGAATGTTCTTAGACGTGAGCCAAAGTCCAAAACTTCCATATTTTATTTGTACCTCTCCCAGTCAAGGTGAGGGGACTTATTGCTCATCTCTCTCTCTCTATGATACCATGCACACAATCTCATCTCCTTCCCTCTCTTTACACAACGCTCATAATCGTTTCTACCATTTTATCTGCAGTCTCCATGTGAAAACTTATACCTCATCTTGCTCTTATCTTCATAGTGATGAGACCATAAAGTTTTGCTTGTAACGATTATCATCCTGGTTGGATCGAGTTGGTTCCTTCCAAGCAAGTATAGTATCTGACCATCGCTACCCATATTCACTGATCTTGAGCCAAGTCACACAATAATGCTGCCAAATCCTGATTTCATACTTGCGGACCTGATAGCCTGATAGCAGTGCTAAGTTGTTTAACTGTCACTAACCTGAAGTACAAACATTTCCCAGCATTACAGAGCAATACCAACATGGCAGTATCATAGCTATGCTGTTGGGGACTTTGGCTTTTGGTAGGGTCACTAAATAAGGATTAATCTGGTACCTACCAGCATTAAGGTCACAATTTAGTTGAAGGGGCTCAGATGAAACCCAGGAGTCGACAGTTCTAGTGACCGAGAGTCATTCTGTTTCTGTGTATAGAGAATGTGGGGTTTGTGCCCAGAATTCCCTTTATATTAACAAACAAAAATAAAAAGTTTGTATGATGTATGCACCCATAACAAAATAAAAATATCAGCTTCCAAAAATCATGTAAATTGATTAAGTAGGTTTAATGTTATCAAAATAATTTTTAAGCAATTAATGGAATTTGTAAGCATTACAACATAAATCTAGTATGAATTATTGTTGAGTTATCTGTTTCTTAACATTTTTTTCAAAATGGTAGGTAAAATGGTCACTCCTCAGATACTCATAAAATTTGAATTTCTTATTTAAAAATAAAACTACTTGATTAATAAATATGGTAAACAGGACGTTTGCTAGAGTAAGACTTGAGATTTTTCCCTTAAAATTCCCAAGAAACTTTTCGAATCTTATAGATTAATTGACGACTAAAAATGTTTTTGCTTTTTTGTTAATTTATTAAGCACAAATCAGCAATTTTTTCCAATTTCTTTTAAATTTATAAATTTTAAAGTTAAACCAAATTTTTTCTGTCTGCATTAGTCAAGGATACATTCTTTCAACAATTAGTCCCACAGTAAATTTGTTGCTGTAAGACTAAGGTACGGTTCCGTTAAATCTCAGCAGGCCCACTCTTCCAAGCTTTATCTTTTCTTTAATAAGGGGTTAGTTTACCACTAATAACCTGATGCACCTCTAACAGAGAATGCTGACAAAGCTGCTCAGGCATTTTTTGTAATCCTAGTGCACAGTTTTTATTCAACATCTGGCCTTGTGTACAATCTCCTGGAGAAATAGACAAAACAAGTTTTGAATTCAAAACTACTATTTCCGATAGAAATTTCCGGTTAAAATTGTTACTTTAAAATTTATTTTGGCTTGATGTGATTAGGTTATTAGGTGTTTTTCTTTCTAATATTTTCTTTGATTTTATGTTCAATCTTTTCATTAGCTCTATCTACTTTCTGGAATGTTCCCGTTTTGTTCCTTCTTTGCTGTTCACCATTTTCTTTCTAATCACATTTCTTTTGCAAATTCTGAGTTTTGTTTTGTCTCAATTAAAAATTTATACATGTTTTTAAAATTTACTTAATTGTATCCCTTTGTCTTACAACAATAAGATGCATTTAATACAGAAATACATGTCATACATAGATGTGCTTGTTTGGTCATCGTTTAACAATCATTATATATAGAACTACATAATCATGTTGATACACCGGTTCCCGCTAGATCACCAAAGTTAAGCAACGTTGACCCTGGTCAGTACTAAATGGGTGACCATTTGAGACTTCCAGGTGCTGTATGTGCTCTCTGCTTATCTTGGCATTGTTTCTAGTCATCCTGGACTTCTTGTCACTGGTTTCAAACAGTGCCAATTCAAGAGGTGTGGCTGGAGATTGCTCAACCTTTGCCTCAGTATGCTGCCACGCATACGCAGCTGTCCCTACAGAGGATATCCTTTATTTTTCGAGACTGAACACAGGCATTGATATAAAACTGCAGCATTCTAAACTTGAGAGACAAGCCAAAGAGACATTTTAAAGATAATCTTGTCCTTAGCATGAATATGGAGTATTGGGAGAAGATAGCTTTGAATCAATCAGTTTGACAGAAACATGTCCATGATGGACATGGGAGATTTGAGCTAAGGCAACTAGAGTATTTCCATTTTTTAGGAGGCTCTGAAGAAGCAGTAGGTGTTAAAAATTCCAGACAATGTGCATGAGGCCTGTGACAAAGTCTGTGTTAAGGACTGGTCTATTCAGCCAGATGAATCCCCATAGCAACAACCAATTATATGAATTACATTTGTTTTTTTTTGTTTTTGTTTTTTTTGGGGGGGGGGGAGTGAAGTTATTTTTCCTATCATGTTTTTTCGCTTGTATATTTAAATAAAATGAATAAAATGAAAATAATTCAAATGAATCTATAATACTTGAAGTGATATTAGCACTATGCAGACTATGCTGGCTTCCTCCAAAGAAGGAAGTTTACAGGAGACGTAAAATTCACACGCAGTCCCCACGTATATCCCAATCAAAGGAAAACATACAATGCTTAGCATTTCCAAATGGTCACCACTCTGGTATTGGGCAAGTTCCAGGCTGCTTAACTTCGGTGCTATAATGAGAACTGGCGTGTCAGCACTTATGTCATACTTCAAAAAAAAATTCCCTGAATATATTCTGCTGTTCCTTCCTTAGTTAAGTCATACATTATGCTTTGAAAAAGCAAAAATACAATTTTCCGAAGGTCAAACTGCTTTAAAAAAACAAAAAACAAAAAAAAAACTATCAAAAGAAATAGGGCAAAAGAAAAAAAAAAAAAGAAACATTGTCTGCCAAGAGATGCTAGACTGAAGGAGTAAATTAACGCTTATCTCCTATGTGATTTTATTATTTGTATTGAACTATGTAGCACAATAGTACTGAGTATTTATTAGTACTTATTAATTTATTTAATTTAGGTCAGCCCTATATCAACAATACAATGGACACTTTTCATAGAAATGAAAATAAACTTATATTTGCTTCATGTTATAAGTTCTTCTGCCCCCCCCCCCAAAAAAAAACTAATGTTTTGCATTAGCCAGAAAAATAGCTTTATCAAAACATTTGATATTTCTCTTTCTATGGAATTTTCACGGGTCATGCTAGTTTTAATTGTTTCAATAATAACTACATTTTGCAAATAATTTGTAATTCATCTTACAAACCTGCTACGTTCACCCTCTCTTCATCTATGTTTACATTATATTTACATTATGCAATACACCTCTATTTCTTTTTTCTGTCACTCTTTCTCTCTGCTTATTAATAGTCGAATGTAATAAAGAAATGAAAGAATAACAAGACTTTGCAGATAGACACCACGCTAGACGATCTAAAAATCACTCCTGCTCAGGTAAATGCTATCATAAAAAACCTTGACACTTCAAAAGCATGTGGACCTGATCTCATCCTAGCTGTGCTATTAAAAAAGTGCTCAGCCGAAGTAGCTCCAGTTCTCTCCAAACTCTACAACAAATGCCTTAATGCATCATGCTTTCCGGGCTGTTGGAAAACTGCTTCTGTGGTACCAGTATTCAAGAATTCTGGCGAAAGAACTGACCCATTAAATTATCAACCCATTAGCCTCCTCCCACTTTTCACCAAAATATTTGAGACCATAATTAACCATGCTCTAGCCCGTCACCTTACAGATGCTAAACTTTTGACTGACAAACATTATGGATTTAGACAAGCCCATTCCACAGCAGGTATCCTCACTGTAATCTCTGAACGTATGTAGCATTCACTGGACAAAGCGGGGGGAGGGCAGAGTGGTAGCTCTAGATATATCTAAGGCTTTTAATAGGGTATGGAATGAGGGTCTCCTCAGGAAAATTAAATCATACGATATCACTGGTAGAATACTTAACATAATTAAATCCTTCTTAGACAAGAGAAAAATCCAGGTTGTCCTCGACTGTCATACATCTAAACAGTGTGATATAAATGTGGGAGTGCCTCAGGGGTCTATCCTTGTACCTCTATTGTTCCTAATATTTATTAATGACCTCCCCGACAAAACTGCCTCTGAGATGGGTATATATGCTGATGACACCACACACTATAACAGGCATGACAGGAAAACAAATGAACACATAACTAAAGAAATGGCAAAAACACTAGAGGATGACCTCCAATCTAGTGGAATGGGGACAAAAATGGATGGTCACATTCAATGCTGCCAAGACTAAACTGGTTTCCTTCAATAATTACAAGAATCCTTCTCTGCCACCAATAGCAATGGCCAGTGACTCCCTGTCTGAGAGTACATCTTTCAAACTGCTTGGCCTAACGTTCACAGGAAACAGGAGTTGGAACAATTATATTGAAAACATTGCCAGAGCCGCTACGAAGAAAGTAGGCTCTCTCTACCGTGCTAGAAAACTACTGACACCTGAAAGTATCCTGTACCTCTATAAGGCCACCATTCGCTCATGTATGGAGTATTGCTGTCACATTTGGGCTAGTGCATCTGCTGCTAGTCTCTCGCTCCTAGACAAGATTCAAAAGAGAGTCGCCAATCTGATAGGCTCTGAACTGGCACCTAAACATTGCATCCCTCTGCCTGTTCTACAAGTATTTTAATGGTGAATGCTCTGACGAACTGCAGACACTTGTGCCCCCACGACGTAGACACCCTCGACAAACCCGACAGGCAGCTAAATCCCACCCCCACACAGTAGAGATCCCTAGATGTAGTAGAAGATCTTTCTACTCTAGTAGTTTCTTCCCCAGAACTGCTAGACTCTGGAATTCCATTCCAGGTCCCTGCTTCCCCAACTGTACTTTTTTTTTAGTTAATTTGATTAACTCACTTTTGCTAAAAGGGCATTTACTTTTTTTCCTTGAATCTCAAAATATTGCTTCAAATAATCACAATCAAGTTTTTTTTTTTATTTTAACTCCTTAGATCAAGTAGCTTCATATCTTTCCTGGCAGGATTTCCATTTATATTAGGTTGGCAACTGAGTTCTTAACATTTTTAAAAGTAAAATAAGAAATAACTATTTAAGTGAAGATATTTTTTCAACTTGACATTCTGTCTTGATGATCTGAAAATAAATTTAAAGAATTTGGACCAAAACAAATAAAATAACAAATTTTCAAAACAATGTACTTACAAAAAAAACAAACAAAAAAAAAACGGTAAGAACTTAATTGTCAACTCAATATATATATATATATTCATGCACACAAGCAGAGTTACCCAGTATTGATAAAGGAAAGAGTGTAACCAATTTCTATTAAAACTTCTGTCTACCTCTCTCTTTCTTTCTCCCACACCAATTTTCTCTTCTGCTCAACCTATTTCTCTGTAACCGGATATGTACCCTCACACAACTCCCCTTTATATAATAGTAAGGAGTCTGCATTTTCTTTCCAAATTAGTACATAATGAAAGTGAAAAAAAAATGACCCCCCCCCCATTCAAACGAAAACCGACCCAGTTGACATGTTAGTGAAGAATAATTTTTGTAAATTTTAATTATTCATCCAAGCCAACACCAATCAAAAACCAATTTGTTAATATTTGTTTTGTAGTTTTTGACTTTTAGCTGAAAACACACACACACACACACAAAACGTCTGCTTTTTATATAAAGAGACATATATATATAAAAATTGGGGCATGGTCAAGTAAGCAAACAGTAAAACAAAAAGTTCCATTTTAAAGCGATTCAACTTTAATAAAATCATTTTTATAACACATTCTTCAAACAAGTAAATCTGACAGAAAATATTTTAAATAAATACTTACATCATAATTATAAATGTGACCATTGATCGATGCTCTTTTCCATTTGTTTGGCCGATCAGCTCTGTAGGCAACTGTGTTGGATTTACGTATGTTCCGCCGCCGCACAACTCCATCTGAACTGGGAATTATCATACTATCATCAAGCCCGTATTTCATGGGGGAGGAGGATGGAGATTCCAATGACTAAAAAAAGAAAATTGAAGTGAGAGGATATTTTAAATGGTAAACAAAAGTAGGTAAATGGGATATAGATAAAATCCTTTCACATTTATTCATTTAGATATATCTTAATTGAGTAAATGAAAACGTTTTTCATTTATCACTTGTATATCATCAAAATGGATTACTGCTATTTAAAATAAATAATACAAATAGAATTTTAAAAGAGTTCAGAAAGAGGAAACAGTGGTTGGCCTTCCTTCACTTCTATCTTCTGTGAAGTCAAATACAAAAAAGGAAAAAGATGACCGACTGCTTCTTCCCTTTAGTGACTGATGCCAGAACCTTTCTTAAAAATGAAATATTTTTACAAAATTTTAATATGTATAAAA